>NW_022146734.1:1229088-1710726 GCF_002938485.1 Sitophilus oryzae | reverse complement strand
CTGTTGTACTTCGTTCAGTTACACGTATTGCTGGTTAAATGCCTCTATATATAAAATAATTAAATATTGTTAATTTAAATGGCCGGGTACACGCTCTCTACCGCGCCTTGCCGCTGTGACGTCACCCGCCGTTCTTCTGGTTGAGGGGAGCCAGACGCGTGTTTATTTTACACAGTTTGCTTTTAAACGCTGTTGAATCCGAGTCAAAATTTTAGTTATTTGTGTTAATTAATACATAATCAGTAGTAGTGATATTTATAAATAGTAATGGATGAGCGAAAACAGGAAAAAATGGTCCAAGGCCTTGAGAAGAGATGAAAAGAGAAACGTTAAATTATCCTCTATTTTTACGATTTATTGTTTTGAAGATCATTTTGATGTAAGTTCATATATTTATGTAAATATATTGTCTTACATAGGTATATGAAATTTGAATGTACAGGGTTATTCATTATATTTTGACACCCGCATACAGCCTTAACTGCAAGTTTAGAAAAACATTAAATAAAAAGTTGCATGGTTTTTCATATACTCTTTTTTAAAATTAATTCTAGTTATACAGGGTGTCAAAAGGTGGTCCAGAAAATTGTAGGTATTTTTCGCTTTACAACTGTCAATATTTCGTAAACATTTGAAGATAGGTATAGGATATTTATATGAAATATCCTAAATTTCTAGAAATTTCGAAGAATCAAAAATATATAGGGTGTCTCATTTAAAAAGTAACTTAATTTTGGCGTTTGCTTATGGGACTTGCCATAATATTTTATTTACTGATAAACAATTTATTTCCTATAATTTCGTAAAAAAAACAATCTTAACAAGGGTAAGGGGGTGTCAATATATAAAAAAAACTTTCTTTCACGCTATGCTCTGGAGTTATTTTTCACGTACTAAACAAATATTTTTGTCTCTTTTCACTTCTACATAGCCTACAGCATTATCTCCGTACGTCTCCCTACCTGATCTGAAAAAATAAGTTTATAACATTAATATTTATAACTATATAAAAGTTCGTAACAGTAGGTACCATATGACCATCTGTCTCAATTACTACAAATAATAAATGTACATACCTCTCTGTTTTTCCTCGTAATTCAGCACCAATAAATTGGGGATTTGTATTTATAAAAGCAGCCAACATAAAGCATCGACTTTTGGCTAGTTATCTGATTGTGCTTTACAAACCCGGAATCTGCCAATACTTAAAAAATTCTCAGAACACACAACACATACAAATAATAACTGCACAAAAAAGCATAAAAGCTCCTTCAATCAACGCTAAAAGCAACAAAATGTCTTAGTACGCCACCTAAATACGTACATAAACGGAACACGTCTGGCTGCTGCTGACCATCGCGCGTCGACGAGAACGGCGGGCGACGTCAGACCAATAGAATATCGTTTCAATTCGCGAGGCGTCGTTTGCGTTATCCATAGTATTTTAATGGCCCGTTTTATAAATTGTGGTACTGCTTTCAAGAAAAAAGTTTTTTTTGCATTTACATATTTATTCTAATAAATTGAACAGTTTCTGGCGAAAAAATAAAATATATGCATCTTCCTCACTCCTTTTATTTCATCGTAGTACTCAGGATTACATCACAAGCATGTGCTTCATGCGAGCGCGAGCGCCCGGTGCCGACTATCCCCGGGCGCCTCACTTAAATATCTTATCTCCCATAACATTCTATCGCCCCCGTCATAAAAGCCATGCATTATGAATAATACAATCTGACACGGTCAACCCGTTTAAAATAGTGTAGCTATCTAACAAAAAATATTGACTTTTCTAATCAACAAGGATAATTATTATAACAATTAGGTACAATACATAAACATAACATTAGACAATATTGATATTAGTGTACGATCAGTCCCAACGAGCTTGTCTCCGGCTGAGGTAACCTTGAGGTAGAGGCTGGAAGATCAGTCTCCATTTCTCCACCTCTTTAACTTGGTCTCTTCTTATATCTGATACCGGTGTTGTTCCGGATCTATAATAGAGAATATAACTCTCTTTCTCTATTGCCACCTTGGATTTGAGGTCAATTCCTATTGTGAGAACCTGATCATGGCCCTACTCCCTCGAGTTGATGACTCACCTACTCGATATCCTTTCATTGAAGGTGGTTTTACACTGCAAGGATTAGTCGGTCCATTTCTACAGAGCCCCTCATGTAGAAGTAAGGGAGACGAGAATACATTGGGTTGTCCTGTGGTGCTCGAAGTTCCAGACCATTAGAGGCTAGTCTTCTATCTAGCGACGCATCTCGGTCCTGCCATCGTAGTAAAAAAATGTTTTCCATAGTAACTGTTAAAATTGCTTTATATCTATCAAAAATAGTAGATAAATAGTACTTTAACCGCAAAGGGTAGATTAAATGATAGTTTAACAGCGAGGGTAGGTTAAAAACTTTATTTCTTCTCGCACGTTTTTAATTGTATTTTTGAAAATTTGTGTATTCCTTTAAAAGTTATTCAGGATTTAAATGGAGTAGTTTGGATATGGCGTTTGTCGCCTCAGCCTGAATATCTGTTGGTAATTTACTTATTTCGTATTGAGTCATTTCTGGCTCAACCAAACCAATTCAATCAGCAATCGACACGAGAGAATAAAAATATTGAGTCAAAACTGACAACTAAGAACACCTTTATCTATTTTTCCAAATTGCATAGAAACCAACATCAACCCAGCACAATATTTATTCTACTCGTAATAAATTCCTTGAAATAATAATTTCTGAATCCATATCCATACATATACAGGGTGTCCCAGAAACAGAGTGCAGATATTTTTAAGGGGGTAGATCTGTCAAAATAAACATATTTTCTCTTTACCATTTTTAAAATAGGTTGAAAATAACCGAGTTATTTAACTTTGAAAACAATCGCAATATTTTGAGAACCGCCGGCAAATATCGCCAACTACATCTAATTACCCGGATCAAGCCCGGTTTTCAGTTAATTCGACGCACTGTGTTGTCATAGGGACAAGAAAGTATATGTAAAAAGTAAGTCATAAAATCACAACACCTGAGGAGTTTGTAGAGATGCATTACATTTTTAAGATAGTGATATTATGACATAAAATAAAACTTACCCAACATTAAAAAAGATTCTTATGACAGATCGATGTAACTGTGACAGTTCTCTTTTTTGATACACACTTAACTAAATACACTTCACTGTGCTGCTTTACTTGTACATGCTATTATAAATAACTGCTAAAAATAACAGTCCCATTTTTAACACATTATTTTCTTATAGGCTTCATCTATTGAACCACTGTGTTACAAAACACCTTGAAAAGCACACATTACTTGTCTCTTACCGCCACTTTGCGAACTACTTTCAATCTAAGAAAAGACATGTTTCACTCAACAATTTTAAATAGGTATTTTGTTTTCGCTATTTTTCGATGTATTTCGACAATTCATTTTCGCAAAAAAACCTCATAGGCGTGTTTCTGGGGTTGAACTATACTACCAGTTAAAATATTTGCACTCATTTCTGGGACACCCTGTATAAAAGCACAAAGGGTTTTTTTGTTGCGTCCATCCACTTCGAAACCGCTGCACCAATCTTGATGATTCTTTTTTAAATGAAAGGTGTATATGTGTAGATTTTTTGTTATGAAGTATTTTTATATTGCTTAATGGCTATTTTTTGTATAAAACGACTAAATACTAAAACACACCTGAAAACACCCATACAAAATAAATTATTTGTCATTGTCAGTGGTGTGTCAGTTAGATTATGTATCAAGTTTTTAGATATTTTAGGGATCAGTTCATACCGCCAGCTTTAGATACATAAATATGAGCACAAAGCTTCGTTTAAATGACATTAGTGAATTAGCTATGTAAAGTGATTTTAAAGAAAGCCAAAAATACAATAAAATAAAAAAATAATATGAACAAAATAATATTTCTTCTTCGAAACATCCTTCTAGGAATAAAAAATAACGTATAAAAGAGAGTGTTGTGTTTCTTGAAAAATAAAAATAAAATCAGGGGAGTATGTCAAGAAAAGCGACAGTGAAAATTTCAAATATTCAATTGAAAACGTTATATGTCAAAGCTATTTATTTAGTAATACAGTTTATATGGGACCATAGGTAGGGTTTTATCCATAGAAGGAAGAAGAAATAGAATAGAAATAGAAATGAAATGACTATATGTCATTTCATTATTTATCGTATTATTATTTTTGAGGGATTTTATTTCTTCATATTTTGCAAAATTTCGACTTTGGTTTGAGTTCTAAAACATCCTATACATAATTAAAAAATAAAAAACCGCCACGGAAGAGCGCCATCCACCCTCTACCCAACCATACATAATTAGTTTCAGTCAATGGAAGTAAATTGAACCACTTTGATTTCGATAACTCTAACTAAAGAATTATTAAGGTTATTTATTTCAGACGGGCCTAATTAATTTTTTTTTGGTATACAAAGTGTGTTATAAAGTTATATACTTACAGGGTATGAAAAAATTAAAAACGGTTTTTAAATTTTCGATTTTTTTTTAAATAGGTACCTAATAATATTTAGAGAGAATAAAAATACTCTTGAAATTGGCATATTGACGGCTCTTTATAAATTTTAAGTAAAAAATGTGTAAGAAATTGAAAATAATAAAATCGATTTTTTAAAAGGATATACAGGACGAGTCTTAAATTAATGCAATTTTCTTTACTGGTAGTATATTTTTTTTGCGAAGATTTTTTTAGCGAAAATTTTTTCTTAAAATTTGGAATTTTTAAAAAAAAAATTTTGGTAAAGATTTTTTTTTTAGTTTTTAGTTAAAAATCATTCTTGAGAATACGGCAACATAGGTAGGAGATTAAATTGACAAGACAGAAAAACTCGAAAAGATCCAGTAGTTCTCAAAATTTAAGCAAGAAATATTTTTTTTTAAATTTTTAAAGTAAAATAACTCGGTTATTTTGGAGTTATTTGAAAAACGGTAAAAAGAAAATATGTTTATTTTATCGAGATCAACCAGCCCTGAAAATGTTCAGGATCTGCACTTATTCAAGACTCGCCCTGTATAATACCCAGAAAATCAACAATTGCAAACTTTCATATGAAATACGAGTAGCTCTAAAACTGTTAATAACATAGTTTAAATAGTGAATTTGTAACGCTCACTAGCTCTATCCATAACGAGGTAAACAATCATTTGAATCAATGCATTAACGATTCGAGGGGTAACGCGAACGAAGTCGCGGGAAAAAGCTAGTATTTTTTAAAACGTAACTCGCTATGGAAAAAAATATTGTTTTATACACGACGATAAAATTGCTTTATCGTCTCCCCTTGTATAAAAAATAACCAATAAATCGCACTTGGAAGAAAATTATAATAAATTGAAATAAATGAAAACTTTAACATTCGGTAGCTACGAAACCAAGCAGAATCGGACCCAAGTTGATATGAAAAATAAATCTTATTTTTACGTGATGAATTTCCCCACGAGAGATGGCACATGTTTTTTGAAGCACCCTGTATATAAACCTATCATTAGATAACTTCAAAAAATACAAACTTCAATTGAATACAAATTTTTATTGGTGAAAAAAATGTGTTCTGTCATTGTCTGTTGAAAACTTTCCTCAGTCATACTTTTCTTGATCTATTTTTACTTAAAATCTTTATGCTTATTGAAAATGCAATTAGCAGAGAATAATAATTAAAAGCTTCAATATTCTATTATTAATTAATAAATAATGCTAATGAAAAGACTTTTAAAAATCCCTGAGGAATTAGTTAGCCTTTTGCGAAAGTATGACATTTTTCAAAGAAATTCCTCCAAAAAACTTTTTCCCAATTAATAAAAGTATTTTTGAAACATGGAAAAGGTCATTCAGGTACGCAAAGGGAAAATACCTCGCCCTTCTGAATGCCCGAAGGGGGAGAATGAAGTAAACTAAGAAAATAAGTTTATTTCGGCGGCATAAATCACAAACTTCTGTATTAAGGCAACAAGAAATTTCTCGAAGATTTAATAGCGTTTAAACTTTTAAGCTAATTGTTAAAATTAATTAATTACCAGAGTATTTTAGATATGAATAAATTAAACAATTAGTAAGTTGTTAATTGTTTAATTATCTCTATTTCATACTAATCAGTAACAAATATTAATTAATAATAGCCGTTCTCTGAGCAGGAGATGTTTTAACAATGAGTAGCTTGCTGGCCTCAACCCCCATTAACACTTGATCTCAAATTAAAATAAAATAATAAAATTTAAAAAAATCATAAACGTTAACGTGGATTTATTGGCCGAATCCTCCCTCAACTTATTTTTTTTACAATGTGACAAATATGTAAGTGTTATTATTATTTTTTTAAATTTATTAAACAATTATTTTAATTTTCTTCAAACACTGTCGGTAGATCGGCACGCCACTGGATGTTGACCTCTAATCTTTGTAAACATCTACAGTGTTGCCATCGAGCAGATACCCCTATTTCCTTCTCTATCCATTCTCTCTCGCCACTCGTTGATTTTCGCAAATCAATGTGTGATGAAGCTTTAGAGCGTTTTATGAATGAATCATTGTATCTCCCGAGTTTAAATATCTTTGGTAGTATGAAATCCTACTAGAATAGTATTAAAACTATGAAATCCATTTTTTTTCACCAATATCTTACACTTTGTTCTGATCGATTAAGAAAGCCTTTGCGCTGCTTTATTTTATTTTCAACTAACTTTTGAGAGTACTGAAACTGACACTTTAATTATAACAATTCGTTTTAATTAAATGTCACTAGGTTGAACATTTAAAAGGTTAAATTCTTCAGTGGCTTTGAACTTAGCGGTGTAGTCTAACACAGTTTGCATCCATCAAAAATTGCAAAACTATTTTGCAAGACTCAAAGTAAAATATATTTACTTAAGAATTACAATAAGATAAAGATAAATGATAGTAATAATTATAAATAAATGATAATATAATTTACTAACTTTTGCTAACATTTAGAGAAAAAAGTTTAATACAATTATCTTATCGTTCGATAAATATCTTATAATATTAAAATATAAAAATATTAAAATATTTATTACCTTTTATGAAATTGAAAATGTCTAGTTATTCTTTATTTATATATTTTTTTATATTGTAGGTTTAATTTCTCCAATATCTTTACTGTTCCTTTATTCAGTACTTCCGACTCGGATGATAAAGTACGATTTTAATAACTACTTCCAAAAGAAAAAAATTCTAATAGTCTTTGTTAAAAACTTTCTGAAAAGAAGACATTTATAGGAATTAAAATCAGACTGATTTATAGTCGATATCGAAACTCTCTACTTAAATTCAAGAAAGGGAATTAAATAAATTTTACTAAAAGACGATTTTATAACGGAGGAAGAGAAATCAGATGAGATGTTATCGAAGTACTATTTCGATATTTCCATTTTATTTTATTCCTTTTTAAACTAAAATATCGAAATTCTTTTTAAATATTTTAGTTTCAAAATAAATATATTAAAAATATTGATCAGGGGCGAAAAGAAACGTTGGTTAGGGTTTCTTTTAACAGATTTAAATTATATTTAAATAATATATAAAGATTTCTTGACTTGTTTTTTTAAAGGAAAATGAAATGTGTCTTTCATCAGAAGTAACAAGAAAGCTAAACTAAAAATATAAATAATAATAATCAGTCTCACTCTTTATTCCTGATAAAAATTAAAAAGTTCTTTTGTGGTTTTAGATTTAGATCCTAGGATAAAGGTCTTGCCTGTGCCCCTGTCTGTTTATCCAGTGGATATAGGACTCCTGGAAGATAGGATTTCGATGATTATTGTCTAGCTAGTTCATTAGCTTTTATATTACCTTTGAAGCCGCTGTGACTGGCACCCAGAATAATTTAATTACGTTCCTTCTACCAAAGCTCCAGGTTCATCCAAGACTCCCAGCGTATTCTCCACGATACCTTGAGCGTCCTTATGCCAGCCTCAAATGTCTGGAGCATATATTGATTTTCAGGGGCCTACCTGAGTAAGCCTCTTCTGTTTCTCTCGTGCATTGTAGAATGGGGAAGATTTCTACCCGGAATAAGGTTAGTTTAGTATTTACCAAAGAAAAAAATAAGTTTGCCTCTGATCTTCCCCAACACCTGTCCCGTTAGCAGTTTTGAGCCGTCTATATACCAGGTTAGTCTGTCCTGAAGGAATTTTGCATTCCTGCCATTACTTCTCGATTTATTTTTATTTACCAGAATGGTTTGTGGTGGTGATAAAGAGGATCATTTGGTCCGATCTCACTGGAGAGAGGTACCCCAATAGAATTATCCAAACTTAAGTAACCTGTTTCTGTCCTATTCCCAGAGACAACGCACCTTTGTTGTCGATAGAGTCCCATTTTGCTTCCGCCTGCAGACTACTATGTGAAGAGTAAGGAACGTTCAGGAAGAAAATGCATTGATGCAGGGTCGCTGATTTTTGGGTAACTTCTACCGCTTGACTACATAGGTATAACTTTTTCACCGGTGAAAGCCTTGTTTCTAGTATATAAGCTCAGTTTATAGTTTCAGAATTTGCCAGTTTTGTTTAAGGGGGAATATTATAAATCGTTTTTAAATGATATAATACTTTTCATGTAAATATAAACCAATTTTTTTCATCTAGCAAGTTTTTATAATGTAAATATACATTTATGGTGACAGAACGACGACGTCCCGTAATCCTGCTGTTAAAACATTTAGAACTGATTTAACGAATGAAGGCAGGTTTTAACAGGCAGGATTACAGGACGTCGTTGTAGCCATCCTTAGCAAAATAATGAAAGGCACTTGCATGTTCTTATTGTGAAACCATTAACGTCAATTTGTTGTAATTCAAACAGGTTAAACCCATGACGCTTATCTTCTTTGAAAATTACTGATATATATCTGAGTACCAACGGTATCTACAAAATCTGTGTATAAGTTCGAAATATGCTAGAAATGTTAAAAAAACAGAACGAGGTATTAGCGGAACAACAGAAAGACTGTATACTTGCACCAAATGCAAATGTGTGAGTCGTGATATTGGAGATGAAAGGTTCTCTAAATGTACGACTTTACGAGCGGAAAAAGCATACGCTGAAAGAACGCAAATTTTAGGGAAAATGTTTTTCAGCAAACAATAATAGTCTTTAGCATTCTTAATGTAAAAATCTCCACGATATCCGCACCAATGCGGACAGTCTCAGTGGACACACTCAGACTTGATTGCATTCAACTTTTTCTCGAGAGAATGCCTTGCAGCAGGTTACCGCTATTGCATTGTCGGACGGGACATAGGAAATCCCATGTAAATTTTAATGGGGTCAATTATTGGCTTCCCTAATTATTTTAGAGAATAATTCTATTTAGGTTTATTGAAGAGCATTAAAACCCACATTCAAAAGAATAACTTTAGATATTTTTGAATAGCTCGTTTACGAGTTATCGCCGATTTCTTTTTAAGTATTTTTCCTTTCTTATGGCCCTGTATTTACTTATGAGCACCAGTCAGGTAAAAGATAACTGTCAAATGAAGTTGTCATTTCAGAAATTTACCTATTTAGTGCTTTATTATTATTGAAAACTCATTCCTACATCGGAAATCTTAAAGATTAAGAAGTATTTATAAATACAAATTAATATGAATTAAAATAAAATAAAGTAATCAATTACAAGGTTAATTATAGTATTATTACAATATTCAATAACTTATTAATTTAGGTACTATTAAATTGTTAGAACTTTAGGATTTAAGATGTTCAAATATTCCTCCATCGACTGCTAGATAATAACACAGGCGATCATAAAATTCTCTTCTTACATTCGCTAGTTGGTAAACTGAAATTCTATTGCATTCGGCAGAAATGGCATTTTTTAACTCGTCTAGATTTGGGTATTTTTTATCCTTGTATATCCTGTTTTTTAAAAGGCCCCAGAGAAAGAAATTATTTGGCGAAATATCAGGAGACCTAGCTGGCAATTTACTGTATGATTTAGGCCAATAACGTTTCCCGAAAAAATAAAAAAAAATGTCTAAATATTCCCGAACAGTCAGGGTACTATGTGCCGGACAGCCATCCATTTGGTACCAAACTTCCTGATTTTCCCTAGCGCATAGCGGCATCATGTAAAGCAGGTAAAATATGATTTTCGAGTAGTTCCAAATAATATTCTGCATTTAAATTTCGCGTAAGAAATAATGGTCCGATAATATTCTGTCCGAATATCCCTGCCCAAACATTTACTTTCTGTGGATATTGCGTCCTTGTTTCGACAAACCTGTGTTGGTTTTCTTTGTTCCAATATCGATAATTTTGAATATTGGGATCATTATTTAAGGTAAACGTGCATTCGTCAGTAAAACATATGTTTTTTAAAGATTCCCTATCCCTATTTGCTCTTTCCATCATATCAAAACAAAACGCCTGCCGCCGTATTTCGTCCCCATCTCGTAGCTCTTGGTGCTTTTCATATTTGAAGGAATAGTATTTATGTCGTTTCAAAATTCGAAACGCCGTAGTGTGATCTATTCCTATTTCATCCTCAAGTTTCCCTGTGCGGATCTTTCCATCGTTCTCTTCCACGCACAATAAAACTTCCAAGTCGGTATCATTCGCATCTTCTCTTTGTTCCTACCTTGCTTCACATCTGCAGTTATTTATTAGGGTACCTTTGGTTTCAAATCTCTGGATATTCCTTGCGATTGCAGATTTTCCAGGTATCGGTCTATTCGGATACAGAGCAGCATACATGTCCGACACCTTTTGATAACTATTTCCTTGATAATACCATATCCATATCATTAATATTTTTTCTTCGGTAGTGTAATTCATGGCTAATATTTTCGATGTAGGTATGAGTTTTTAATAATAATAATAAAGCACTAAATAGATAAATTTCTGAAATGACAACTTCATTTGACAGTTATCTTTTACCTTGACTGGTACTCATAAGTAAATACAGGGCCATAAGAAAGGAGAAATATTTAAAAAGAAATCGGCGATAACTCGTAAGCGAGCTATTCAAAAATATCTAAAGTTATTCTTTTGAATGTGGGTTTTAATGCTCTTCAATAAACCTAAATAGAATTATTCTCTAAAATAATTAGGGAAGCCAATAATTGACCCCATTAAAATTTACATGGGATTTCCTATGTACCGCTCGACGATGCAACACCAGGTATAAGCTCTTTTGTTCTATGGTTTAGATTAATGAACACTTGGTAAACATTGTTTATGTTAAAAGAAATAAAGACAATGCAAGTCAATGGATTTTTTTAGTAATAATACTGATTCACTCTCTACACTACCTATAGATTTTTAAAGACTATTTAGGGCAGAATGCGTTCAACTTGAACTTGAGTTTCAGCGATCTGCTTAATGCGAAAATTAACAAATATAATGAATAATTACATGACGAAGCACTAGCAATATAATTACTTTTAAGGTTAGCACACCAAATACCCCGAAAAAATTAAAAAATAATTGAAGAAGTTACTTCGTTAGATACCTGCAGATATCCTAACTAAACATAACTTCTGCTGCCCTATATTACGATCTCCTCGCCGTTCCGACAATGACATCGCTCGATCCGACACGTCCTCCCCTAATCCATTCCAGGTAGTTTATACACCCGGTGCCGAGTCCCAGCATGCACTTCTCCCCTTATTAAGTTGTTTAACGTTCAAACTGACTGGAAACTCGTCTGAAACGATCAGCCTGATTCTCTCTCTTTCTCGCGTTTGGGATAATGGCACAGATCTAACTTGGAGCGTGTTTCATCGGTGCCCAACGGCTCGGATGCCTTATAATGTACAGGGTGTTGTATTTTCGTTTGTTTTATGGAGTTTCTCGATTATGCCGATGTCCCACATTGTGTGTTCGGCTGTTTCAGGATCTTTATTGCAGGGTCTGCAGCAAGAACTTCCTTGATACAGGTTGAGCTTGTTCAGGTAGCACTTGACAGTCACATGTCCTATCAAGAAATCTCTTGTAATTCGTACTTTATTCTTGCTAAGCATTATGAGTTTCTTTGTGGTTTGAACTAGATCTTTGAGTAAAGGCATTGCTATGCCTGTGTCCCTTTCTGTTTCTCCGGTGGACATTTTGCTTTTCCCCGATCCAGAGTTTTATGAGCTACGGGCCATAAATTTGGGTATTCTCAGTACTGCATTTGGACCAAGATAGGATTCCGATGATGCACCCATGTTGTATCTGTCCGCGTTCTTCGGTCCATTTTATTTACAAGGAATGGTTTGTGGTAATGATAAAGAGGGGTCATTTCGTCCGATTTCATTTGGAGTAGAGTTACCCCGATAGAAACACCTATCTTTAAGTTTCCTGTTTCTGTCGTAGTCCCCAGAGACAACGCACTTTATTATCGATAAGGTCATATTCTTGCCTCCATCTGGATTACTATATTAAGAGGCGGAGTGTCCAGAAGTGTATCCATTGATGCAGTGGGCGTTGATTTTATTGCGCCTTCAGGCTTGACTACATGTAACTTTTTCACCGGTGAATGCCTTGCTCTAATATATAAGCTCAGTAGTTTCAGAATTTAAGATAGTTTTTTTAGTCAAGGGGGGATATAAATCGTTCGTTATAACAGAGCGGCTGTTATAGGTTGGATATGGGTAATGCGAGTTTAAATGATATAATACCATGTAACATACGAAGAACCAATTTATTTCTTCTAGCAAGTTTTTTATAATGCAAATATAAATTTAAGTGTGGCTGCAACGACGCGACGTCCCGTAATCCTGCTGTTAAAACATAACAATTTTTTTGGTTGGTTTTTATATATAAAAACCAGCTGTTATGTTTTAACAGCAGGATTACAGGACGTCGTTGCAGCCATCCTTAACAAAATAATGAAAGACACTGGCAAGTTCTTATTATGAAATCATTAATATCAATCTGTTGTCATCAAATTATGTTAAATCGTTGACGTTTTTATCTTCTTGAAAATTTATAATATCTGAGTATCACGAGTGTCACATAAAATCTGTGTTTAAGTCTGGAAATACGCTAGGAAATGTTAAAAAAACGAGGCATTAGCGGAACAACAGAAATACTGCATCTCCTAGATACTCAGTGAATGTGGTGAGTCGTATATTGGAGAGATGAAATGTTCTCTAGTTCTCTCGTTTGTTTTATGGAGTTTCTCGATTATGAGTAGAGATACAAAGATTCCGTTTTCACATTATGATGCTACTTTTTATAAAACTAAAGATGCTAGACACATTTGTCCTAGCCTTCTTAGTTTCTGAAATACAAGGTCACTCAAACAACTCAGATAATGAGCTTTTTGAAGTTCAGTTTTTTCGTCCAAAAATTTTATATATTTTTTTTTCTCAAAAACGGTTAATGTTAGGTATAGAGTGTTTAATATCAAAATTCATAAAACTTTACAGAGAATTTAAGTTTGTAATAAAAAATGAGGCATTTGTTTAAAATATGAAAGTTGCTATTAACTTCCGATATCTCCGGAAGTGCCACCTTATACAAAATATTTTTAATCGATAGATCTCATTGTAAAACAATGATGTGCAAAGGATCTTCGATCTAGATATTGTAGAACCTTCTAGTACACGCTCAGCCTAGGACACTACACATGGATTCCATGGTTTTTCTTTTTTTCTTTTAAGATTATTTTCATCACATTTCTCATTTCATCCTCAGTTTTATACTTTCAGCATCAGTTTTTAACAATCTTGAAAAACCTCCAAAATTGAATGTTCAACTTAAAACAATGAATATCGATAATATTGTTTAAAATACATATTTATTTTCTCAACTAGATGGCTAAAAGTTAATATAGTTAAGTAAAATTAAACTGGCATTAGTATTAGTTTCTAAAGTTTCTTTTTACTTTTTATTTTTTTTTTCTCTACTTTCGATTTTTCGAAATTAGAAAAAATACACAGCTGGAGGCAAGAAAATAATATTTATTAATATACACTAAAGCTGTAAGAATTTTGTTCATTTCATATATATAGAAAATTATTAGATATGAAAGTAGTTTCCAAAAATGTAATAATATACCGGTCGTTCCATTTAAAATAAAAAAAATATTCCACCACTTTTTAAATGATGCTGCAACATTACAACGCTGAAAATATGACAGATGGAGCAGGTATCTTTATGTAAAAATCTAAATTTTCAAACGAAATCTATCACCGGTTCTACACATACGTCTAACTAACCATTGCTGCGAATCACCCTATATACTAGACATTAGATGTCGCAATCATATTAAGAAAAAAATTAATTACGAAATCATCATTTACCACCACTTGTTTTTTTTTCAGCACGACAAAGAATTCAAAAAATGGGGGAGTCAGAAATAAATCGTTTTTTAAAGCGTCGAGCTGCCGAAAGAACCGCCGACAAAAAAGGCAACATAGTTTTTTCGCTACGTCAAAATGGTGTTAAATAAAGGAGTCCTAATTGAAATTTACCAGCTTTGAATGATTCGTCAGCGGAGTGACAAATTTTAGATATGCCTCTTTATAAACCATTTTTCATATCTTCGACAAGGACGACGATATTGAACTTCCAAGTGCCCCAATGAGCCTGCCACACCCTGTACCTACATCTTTGAATTATTTTTATTTATTTTTAATGAAAATTAAACTAAAGCTTAATAAACTCGAAAAAATATTAAATTATTCTATTATCTCTTAATTCATAAACTATAACAAATTATATGTTAAAAATTTACAAATTTACATTTCTAATACATAATTATAATGTTAAGTAAAGACATTCTAGCTTATTAGAAATACGCATAGCAAGTTCTTAAAAATACCAACAAAAATGAGAATAACGATACCATTTGACAACACTGGATGCGTTATGTTGCATTTCTGTTTCAAGCTTATAGAATCGATGAAAAAAATAGCAGCCCCAACTCCCCAACTTTCCGTGTTATAATAATACGAAATATTACTTATTATTTTGAAATTTATTATTTTATTTGTGGTCCAGTCACACTGTAGAATCAGGCTTAAACTGTTTTATTTTTAATTTATTTTTTATATTTTATAACATACTAGCGTGTACCAGCGACTTCGTTCGCGCCGAATTAATAATTTGTAATGGTGATGATAAAAAGACAAAGCAAGAATTTCCATTAACATAAAAACTGGATAAAATTTTCTCACATTTGTCAGCATGAGAAAAAATAATATGGCGATATTATTATATAACTTGGTAATATTTGAGGGGTAGTTTCATCTCGTTGGAATTTGACTTTCGAAATATCCGTTTGCCAAAATAAAGCTTTTTACGTCAAGCAGTTTAAGCAGAACAGTGGTTAAGAAATTACTCAACTTTTTGGAACACCCTCTATGATTTTTTAAAAAATTTCAGAATATGTAAAAAACCAAATAAATTATGCTTGTCCAAGCGTTTTCCCGAAAGACTAACCGTTTTTTAAATAACAAATATTGTAAAATATGTGGGTGGCGCCCTCTACAAGTAGGAGTCATATTGACATCTAAATCAAATTTTTCATACCAAAGAACTCCCAGATACCAATTTTCATCCAAATATTGACGTTACTGCAGAAATTATTTGGAAAAAAACAAAATAAAAATGAAATTTCTACACCCTGTATCTCCAAAACTAAGCATTTTAGGACATTTATACGAACTTTTTTACTTATTTTTATCTGCAGAATATGCTGCTGAAGTTTCCGGAATGCAGTTCGGACCACCCTGTATATTCTAGCATTAAAAACAAAAATGCTTTGCACTTCTCAGAAAGGTACAATATTTTGAGTATTAGCACAGTGAAATTCAAAATACAAAAATGGCTTTCATATTTAAGTTTTATAAATACTGTTAAAACGCGCATTACTTACTCTTTACTTACTTACTTACTTACTGCCATTACTCGTATTTGACACGCATTAGAAGATGGTTACGCTTTCTTTTATGAGTTTCCTATGACTAAAAAGCCCGATACGCGATGTTATCTCTCTTCCGCACTCCGGACATTCAAAAATCTTATTACTTTGTTGCCTCTTTACTTTTTGGTTGTCGTTGTTAGCTGAGTTTACAATTCTTCTCCATTGCGTTCTACTGTGCGCTGCCTCCTCCCACTGATGCTGCATACTTTCTCCTTTAGGTTTTCATGGAAAATATCTTTGTATATTTTGAGTTATCCACCCGATTTCACTGTACCCTCTACAAGCTCACCGTAAAGAAGAGATTTTGGTAGGCGCTTTTCTTGCATCTTGCATACGTGGCCAGCCAATCTTAAGCGGGATTTAGTAATCATGACTTCAGAATTCTCGCAGCTTGCTTTTTCAAGGACTGATACGTTTGAGACATGATTTGATTCTTAACAGTTGTCTAAGGATAACTTGTTTAATGTGCTCGTGTTTCGGCGGTACGGCGCGGCACCGAGGTTTCGCTTACATATAACATGGTGGGGATTATTATTGCTTCGGTACACTGCAAGTTTCGTTTTTGTGCTCAGGTCATGATTGTAGAAAACCCTGTCTTTTAATTTCCAGAATGCTCTTGAGGCGCTGCTAATTCTATGCTGAATTTTAAAAATTAGTGTTTTAAACTCACTTGGCACTCGAGATGTAAGCGAAAATGTCATAAATTGATGAAAATTGATGAACCCTGTCTTTTAATTTCCAGAATGCTCTTGAGGCGCTGCTAATTCTATGCTGAATTTCAGAGTCGATATTGGCCTTTTCCGAAATCAAACTGCCGATGCCGAGGTAATTGAATTCCGCTACGTATTCCAATAGTTCTTCTCCGATTTTTATAGCACGACCGTTATGATTTTCCGGGGGAGTGCACATGATTTTATATTTTAATCGATGTTCAGCGGCCCAAAGTCTCGTATGCCCAAGTATATATGTTCAGCATTTCCTCTAATTGCTGTAATGTTTTTGCAGCTAGAGCGCAGTTATCAGCGTATTAAAGTTCTGTGATAATTTTTTACGTGTTTTTGCCCTGAGTCATTTATGTTGAACAGACCGCCGTCATACCTGTATCTGACACCCATTCCTCTTTCCTGCAGTTTGCTGTCCATTATAATAGAGAGCGCTGCTATGAATATGTTGAATAGATGAGGAACTCCTATATTTGTCAAGAAGGGATCGCTCAGTGATCCATGCTGTGACACTCTCGACTTGTTGTTGTTATGGAGGATTTTACACACTTTAAGAAATTTGTTGAGTTCTCCGAACTTTTGCATAATTGCCCAAAGTGGATCTGTGTTTACAGAGTCGAAGGCTTTTCGTTAGGTCGATGAATGCAACATAAAGTTTACTCTGCTGTTCCTTTACTTTTTCCTGTACTTGGCGGACGGAGAATATGGAATCAACGGTACCAAGGTTAGTTTGAGATTCTGGGAGGAATTTTTTCTATATGGGAATTACTTACCCAATTTACTTATTCAACGTGCAATACATTATCTAAAAAAAGAAATCCTGTTACGATGTACATGACATGAACAGCATAATATTGGATCATATTTCCACCGTATTGATTTTTCCAAACTGTTTTAAGTAATCTAGATTTATACTTATTTTCAAGATGCATGTGAATATCTAATCATCCCTGTAAAATTTACTGATTCAAAGTTTCAAACCCCATAGGCAAAAATATAAAATGTTGAAAACAAACGCCGTGTGTCATAACAAACGATCGGTAAACGAACCGCTAATAGGTTTTAAATCGTCCTGCAGGAAATTAGAGATGCGTTAACATATCGAAGTTATAATAGAATCGATAATTTAAGACACTTGATCAAAAATACCGCCTGATCAAGTGAAAACTGAAATAAGTCACACTCTATGCGTAAGAATACATAATATAATAACCTAACAAGTTTAGAATAAAAGTTAATCTGTCATGCAAACAAGCTTTTAACAGTAACAGTTTTAACTGAGTTATTTGAAACCCTTGTGTAAAACGCTAAAAAATACCCTATATAACATTTTTAAAAGGTACCACACAAAAAACAGAATCCTTATACCGTGTGCGTCTCAAAAAATGAGGCTCACTTATAATTTTTTTATTTTTCAGATAAAAAATGAGATTTGGTATGTTAATATATGACATAAATTAGGATTGATTGACGTATTCAGTTGTTTTTTGTCACTTCCTGTTTCATCGGAAATGACTATAACTTTTGGTTTTTAAATGACACCCTTGATATTTTTTCACTTTATTAGATAGAAAATGACATTCTGAATAGAATGACATATCATATGTCAACTTTTGACATTTTCGCATATGGTTTATTTGAAATTGTAACATGCGGTTCATAACGACAATTTGATTCGAAATACCAAGTGTGTGGTACCAAATTATTTTTTAAAAAATGCTTTTTTCAAACATTATAATGAGCCAACCTTGTTCCATTTGAAAAAAATGAGATATGATTTAAAAAAAGATTTGAGCATCTTTAAACCGGTCAGGGCAAGACACGAAAAACAGAGACGATCAAATCTATTTTTACAAGGCTCCTTAATTAAAAATTAGTGTTTTAAACTCACTTGGCACTCTAGATGTAAGCGAAAATGTCATAAATTGATATGATATGTTATTCTATTCAGAGTGTCATTTTCTATCGAATAAAGTAAAAATATACCGAGGGTGCCATTTAAAAATCAAAAATTGTAGTCATTTCCGGAGAAACAGGAAGTGACCAAAAACAATTGAATACGTCAACCTAATTTATGTCATATACTAGCATACCAAATCTCGTTTTGTAACTAAAAAAATAAAAAAAATTATAGGGGTGAACCAATTTTCCGATCCATGCACCCGGTGCTTATATTACGAAAATTACTACTACATTATAAAAAACCTCTCAAAAAATAATTTATATGAAACAATAATATAATATATCACATCCAACATCAAGGAGACATCCAAGAAGAAAAGAACAATAAAAACCGAAGTGTACTGTTGCAACCGAGCTTGGGGGTTGTTCGCTAGGATCGCTTAGACCAGGATCTCTCTTTTAATCAAAACAACCATTACAAAATACATTTATTTAGTATAAAATATACAATATGGATATAAATATAAGGAGAACAATTTGGGGGGAAATGCCAAAACTTACTAATATTATGATGATACTTACAGAAACATCTTCAAACGTCTTCACTGTTTTCACCGACTCCTGGCTTACTGAGACTGGCTCTTCAACTACTAACTCTCTGACTCTTCAACTAACTGTTCAGCTCTTCGGCCATTAATCTGACTCATGAACTGACCATGAACTGTTCAGCATACTCTTTTTTATTTGTCTGCTCCTGCCAATCATCGGCGGGTGCGTCATAAAAATGTTTTCTTTGTTTATTTCCATCACCCATGTATGCTTAGTTCGAACACCTTGGAATGTCACGATACTTTGGACCACCTTAATGTTTACTATAAGAACGTGTCTAAGAATTGGTTTATTGAAATATGATTTTTCTCTAATTGATATAAACCCAAGTTTAGTTGGCCTATATTTAAGTCTTGACAATCTACACACAACCAAACTTATATGGAATCATCTATTATTTTTCATAATTTTTGAGATGTATGAAAATTTTCAGTTTGTGAATAAAACTCAGTCCTTACCAATGACTTTTAATGAAAAATAATCCATATAGCAATTAAAAAAATAATCAGTTCCCAAAATAAACAAAATGGTATTTTTTTGGTTTCTGAAACGAAATTAAGATTTAAATTTTGAATGGCCAAAAAGGCATAAACAAAAAGAAAATTGATAATTTTAGTATTCCTTGTTGCCACCTCTAGCCCTTATGCAAGCTTCTATCCGCGCTGGCATGCTTCTTATTAAATTATCCACGTTGTCTTGGGGTATGTTTTCCTATTCTGCTAATGCTGCATAAATATGCTGTGCGAGATTTCCTGGATTGTTTCAACGAGCTCTAACCCTTCTTTTGAGCTAGTCCCACAAGCGTTCGATAGGGTTTAGATCTGGTAAATAGGCAGGCCAGTCCAAAACTATGACACCTTCCGTTTCAAGACATTCTCTAGTCACTCTGCTGGTATGGGGAGGTGCACTATCGTGCATAAAGTTAAAATTATCCCCAATTGCAGCTCTCCAAAGACTAACGACTGGTTCTAGCACCAAATCAACATATCCCCGACCCGTTAAAATTTGTTGAAGTGGTAACAATGGAGTTTTTCCTCCCAGTATAATACCCCCCATATCTTGGTACATATTTGGCATCCTGAAGTCTCGCTCATCTTTCTGGAGCTCTGAGAACCCGAATTCGATGGTTATCTGATCTTAGGTCAATTCTGGTCTCATCCGAAAAAAGAACATTTTTCCAATTCTCAGTTGTCCAGTTTTGATGTTGAAGACATCAATTTAGCCGGTCAATTGTACTATGCCGAGATAACTGTGGGATCCGTAACTCTTTCCCACTGTAAAACCCTCGTGCACTAAACCTTTTTCTTATGGTTTCAACTGAAAAACGTTCACACTTGTATCTGCCAGAAGTTGTCTTTGTAGCTCTGGACGAGAAACATTGGGATTTATTCTGGCAATTTAGCACACAAGGCGATCTTGTTGTTCAGTTGTGACTCTTTGACGACTTTGTCTGGGCCTATCCTGGTGTGTTCCTAATTCCATGTACCTTGCATATGTTTTCGATACAACACCCTGGGTAATGCCTACTATCTCTGCTACATCTCTCTGGAGCACTCCTTGTTCGGTGAGAGCAATAATTCTTCCCCTCTATACATCTGTTAATCCAATATAAGGCATTTTTAATTTTTTTTGGATTGAATGAAAATTACCGGACAATCGTGATTTTACTATTGAACACAAAATTCAAAAGACAATAAATCTCAGCAATCGTTTATTCTTTATTATCATGTTTATTTACAACAAAAAGCGTTATCTTAAAGTTGTATACCAATTTTTATCCTTGCAAGAAATTTAGTCAGAAATAAAGAGTGATTCCATATAAGTTTGGTTGTGTGTATACTAATTATATAATCCTTAAGCCGGGTCCACATATGTAGCATCTTCGTGTATCATATCTCCGTCGCGTTGCACCAACGTGTTTCATGATCGCTAGTTTGGACGCCGAATTAACGCGATCATATGGTACACCTTTGTGATACCGTATCTGATACATGCCAATCCGAATTTTGGCGCGTATCTTAACACTGCGTATCGGATGCACGTATCACGATCTGTCATTTGACGTGTTTTGATACAGTATAACGATACAATTGACTTGATACGCCGTGACCCGTCTTGAGGCGGTTTTTCTCCGATCATCAAAGGGGCATTGAGGGTTCGCTGACAAGAATTGATGAACATGATACGACGATACAAGGTGATTTGTTGTACGGTACATATACAATGATACGCACGCTTGTACGCTGGTACGTATGAATTTTATAAGTATGGACGCTTACTTTGTCACGATATGCATATTCAGTCGACACAGCCCAAATAAACGTCCATACTTACGATACAAGCCTCTGATACGTGATACATGATCCTGATACAATAGGGAGTGCTACATATGTGGACCCGGCTTTAAGTGACTGACTCACTGATTAATCACGATCCTGCTCAAACCACTCAACGTAAGGTCGGGTCCACATATGTAGCAGCTTGGTGTATCATATTTCCGTCGCGTTGCACCAACATGTATCATGATCGCTAGTTTGGACGCCGAATTATACATGTATCTGATACATGCCAATCCGAATTTTGGAGCGTATCTTAACACTGCGTATCGGATAAACGTATCACGATCTGTCATTTGGACGTGTTTTGATACAGTATAACGATACAATTGACTTGATACGCCGTGACCCGTCTTGAGGCGGTTTTTCTCCGATCATCAAAGGGGCATTGAGGGTTCGCTGACAAGAATTGATGAACATGATACGACGATACAAGGTGATTTGTTGTACCGTACATATACAATGATACGCACGCTTGTACGCTGGTACGTATGAATTTTATAAGTATGGACGCTTACTTTGTCACGATATGCATATTCAGTCGACACAGCCCAAATAAACGTCCATACTTACGATACAAGCTCTTTTGATACGTGATACATGATCCTGATACAATAGAGTGCTACATATGTGGACCCGGCTTTAAGTGACTGACTCACTGATTAATCACGATCCTGCTCAAAACCACTCAACGTGGTGGGTCCACATATGTAGCAGCTTGGTGTATCATATTTCGTCGCGTTGCACCAACATGTATCATGATCGCTAGTTTGACGCCGAATTATACATGTATCTGATACATGCCAATCCGAATTTTGGAGCGTATCTTAACACTGCGTATCGGATAAACGTATCACGATCTGTCATTTGACGTGTTTTGATACAGTATAACGATACAATTGACTTGATACGCCGTGACCTGTCTTGAGGCGGTTTTTCTCCGATCATCAAAGGGGCATTGAGGGTTCGGTTGACAAGAATTGATGAACATGATACGACGATACAAGGTGATTTGTTGTACCGTACATATACAATGATACGCACGCTTGTACGCTGGTACGTATGAATTTTATAAGTATGGACGCTTACTTTGTCACGATATGCATATTCAGTC
The DNA here is from genome assembly GCF_002938485.1 of Sitophilus oryzae. Classification (NCBI taxonomy): domain Eukaryota; kingdom Metazoa; phylum Arthropoda; class Insecta; order Coleoptera; family Curculionidae; genus Sitophilus; species Sitophilus oryzae. Next base: position 1,688,127 of record NW_022146734.1, on the reverse strand, counting down.
GACACAGCCCAAATAAACGTCCATACTTACGATACAAGCTCTTGATACGTGATACATGATCCTGATACAATAGAGTGCTACATATGTGGACCCGGCTTTAAGTGACTGACTCACTGATTAATCACGATCCTGCTCAAACCACTCAACGTAAGGTCGGGTCCACATATGTAGCAGCTTGGTGTATCATATTTCCGTCGCGTTGCACCAACATGTATCATGATCGCTAGTTTGGACGCCGAATTATACATGTATCTGATACATGCCAATCCGAATTTTGGAGCGTATCTTAACACTGCGTATCGGATAAACGTATCACGATCTGTCATTTGGACGTGTTTTGATACAGTATAACGATACAATTGACTTGATACGCCGTGACCCGTCTTGAGGCGGTTTTTCTCGATCATCAAAGGGGCATCGAGGGCTCGCTGACAAGTTCGGACGCGATTGATGTCGATTGCCATTTGGTAACTACCATGCACTGAGTGTACACGCTTTACTATGAATTGGGATAACGAAAGTGTATTAAAAACGATTGATGCGTACAAAGGGAAAGAAGTTTTGTGGAATCCCACTAACAGGAATTACTACAATAGATTAATAAAAAAGATGCTTGGGATGAACAACGACAAACTCGTATGCAGTCACGGACGATGACATGATTCAATCACAGCTGACACTGTACTGACCGTCCTGATAATATAAATGAGAATTGACGAACATGATACGACGATACAAGGTGATTTGTTGTACCGTCCACATACACTGATACGCACGCTTGTACGCTGATACGTATGAATTTTATAAGTATGGACGCTTACTTTGGCACGATATGCATATTCAGTCGACAGAGCCCAAATAAACGTCCACACTTACGATACAAGCTCTTGATACGTGATACATGATCCTGATACAACAGAGTGCTACATATGTGGACCCGGCTTAAGAAGCTCAATTTAGGCATACAGGTTGATTCTAGAGTGTAGAGGTTCGATAAGAAGGGATTTTTCGAAATTCCAGTTCCAAGGGGGTGAAACCACCCCTCAAATATTACAATATTTTTTATTTAAATAAGGGTCAAGTTTCCGAAAAAAAAACGCTTAAACACGTATTTTTTATTTCGGTTTTTTTACATATTTTAAGAGTTTTTAAAAACGTATACAGTGTGTTTCGAAAAATCTGGTCATTGATTAATCATGATCCTGCTTAAAGCGCTTGACTTAAAAAGCTTATTTTTGGAAAACGGATTGACTTTAGGGTGTAGAGGTTCGATAAGAAGGGATTTTTCGCAACTCGAATTCTTAGGGGGTGAAACCACCCTTTAAATATTAGAATATTTTTTTTTTAAATCCGGCGAGTTTTTCGGAAAAACTCTTAAACACGTATATTTTATTTTGTTGTTTTACATATTTTAAGATTTTTTAAAAATTTATACAGGGTATTTCATAAAATATGACCACTGAGTAATCACGATTCTGCTTAAACTGCTTGACATTTAAAGCTGATTTTTGGCAAACGGATTTACTGTGGGATGTAGAGGTTCGATAAGGGGGGTTTCTCGAATCTCAAATTCCAAGAGGGTGAAAACACCCCTCAAATATTACAATATTTGTTATTTAAAAAACGGTTAGTCTTTCGGGAAAACGCTTGGGCACGCATAATTTATTTTGTTTTTTACATATTTTGAAATTTTTTAAAAAATCATACAGGGTGTTCCAGAAAGTTGGGTAATTGATTAACCACGATTCTGCTTAAACTTCTTGACGTAAAAGCTTATTTTTTTTTCAAACGGATTTTCGAAAGTCAAAATATGCGATGATAGTTTGCTCGAGCTCCGTCCGGGGTGGGGTGTAAGAAGTGGTGCTAAAAGTATATAAAGACCGCGTTTTTCGGAACTATATATAATTAGTTTCAGTCAATGGAAATTTTTATATTGACGGGTTTTATACATTTTAAGAAAAAAATGTGTAAAAAATTTAAAAATTAAAAAAATCTTTTTTTTAACTGAACCACTTATATGGCAGCCTTTGTTTTGTCCGATTTACATCAAAATCAGTGGTCAAAAATATTATATACTATTAGATGAAGTGAAAGTAAATAAAATATAGAAATCGTATGCTATACATCGATATATGATGATAAAATATAACCATCCTTAAAAATGATACCCGCCAAAAATGGTCAGACTGAAAAAAAAAGAAATGCAGAAGGTTAACCTGAACGGTCAGTGATACAAAGTTTCGCAGAATCACCGCAAAATCTAATTAGACAGCGCTACGTTTGCTTTGGTCTCAATGATTTAAATCTATTTTGTTGCCTTTGTTAATGAATATGTTCATTTTAACATTATAAAATCACGTCGTTTTTTGCAGATTATTTATAAATATGTATTATTCATATTTCATTAATACGAAATAGCAGATTTGTATAAATTATCTCCAGTTTCTATTTATGGTTTTTGGAACGAGTGATTTTATTACTCACGCAGCAATTTGCAGAGGAAACTATGTAACGAAATTGGATGTGTCCTGTACAGGGTGGGTCAAATTGGACGCTTTTAAAGGGAAACACCCTTTTCTATAGGAGATAGACGAAATCTAATATGTGGTGATAACCTAATTTGGAGTTCAATTTTTATCAAAAACAAGATGGTGAAAATCGTGCATCGATATCTGTCACCGTTTCGGAGTTACTGGGTGTTTTTCAAAGATGTACATTTTTAACAAATCGCTGTAACTTTTTTGCTATGGAGAATTTTGTATTTTTGTGGAAACATTTCCAAAGCACCTTTTTACGTAGACTTTTGTTGTTTAAGTATATTTTTTTTTAAATTGATAATTTAAGACTTATCAACAAAAAATTTTATTTTTTTTGGCAATGTTTTTGATGGAATCTCATTTCTTTTTGTAGGTTATCCTCCTTCTTTTTTATCGGGTAATATATCATTCAAAATAAAATTAAAGCAGTTTGTCTAGCAATAATTCATAAACTTTGAATTATTGTATAAAGTCAGATAATATCAAATAGATTAATTCTAGTTTTCTTGTGTGTTTCGACTTTCGTTATAACTTTAAAAATGTTCAAGTCATGGTTTTACCAATGCTTATTCAAAATCATGAAGAGATAGGTTATATGTTAGTATAATAGAAAAATTATAAGATATAAAAGTAGTTTTCAAAAATGTAATAATATACTGGGTGTTTCATTTAAAATAACAAAGATGCTACCACTTTTCAAATGAGACCATTGAGTAATCACGATTCTGCTTAAACTGCTTGACATTTTAAGCTGATTTTTGGCAAACGGATTGACTGTGGGGTGTAGAGGTTCGATAAGGCGGGGTTTCTCGAATCTCAAATTCCAAGAGAGTGAAAACGCCCCTCAAATATTACAATACTTGTAATAATAATAAAAAACAGTTAGTCTTTCGGGAAAACGCTTGGACACGCATAATTTATTTTGTTTTTCTTACATATTTTGAATTTTTTTAAAATATCATACAGGGTGTTCCAAAAAGTTGGGTAATTGATTAACCACGATTAAACTGATGCTTGACGTAAAAAGCTTATTTTTGGAAAACGGATTTTTCGAAAGTCAAATTCCAACGAGATGAAACTACCCCTCAAATATTACCAAGTTTTCTATATAATTTTTTACACATTTCAAAATTTTTCGCGAATTTAGAGAAAGGTTAAGCAAAAATATGTCTATCAGACGAACGCTGCAAAAACTTTTGCTGCTGACATCAGTGTGAGAAAATTTTATCCAGTTTGTATGTTAATGGAAATTCTTGCTTCGCTTTATCATCACCATTACAAATAGTTAATTCGACGCTAACGAAGTCGCGGGTACACGCTAGTTACTAAGAAATCTGGTGAAGCTTTCAGCTGTGGCCGCAATGGCTATTGTATTTAAAAATTACAGAGTTAAATTTTGCAGAGTTAAATTTTTCATGTAATTTTTAAACCCATTCAAAGGAATAACACCAAAGTCAAATCTTGTCTAAATCAATAAATAAAAATGTATCCTCTATGATGCGGCCTATATGTATATCTGTAACAATGTATACTGATGCCAGTCATCAATCACAGTCATACTCCTTATCTCAGTAAATAATAGCTATAGCCCTGCCCAGGGATCGTTTGAAAAATCGCTTGGTTTCATATCGTAGCATTGCGTCCATTTTATACGAATTTCCATGAATAAATAATCCGTGTCTGATTTTTATTTCGAAATTACACTAATAAATAAAATAATAAATAAATAAATGCCTTTATTGTCAAAAAATGTTTCAATTTGTAGACAAAGGTAAACTAACAAACAAAGTAGAAAAAAAAACAAGCTACACAAACAAACAAACAAAAGATAATACAAAACATTATATAAATAATATTGTCAGTCTTATTATTAAAATAAACATTTATAAATATTTACAATGTCAAAGAACAAAAAATTTAAAATAATATTCAAAAATATTTAGCCAGTTTATAGCAAAATATCAATGACCTCTAAATAAATTAATTTCGATGTCATTAGTAAATATAGCAACAGCAAAAATGAGACCAGTGTTTTCAAGATCAAATTCGATTTTCAATTCAAATATAATTCATTTACGGCGTAGAAAGCCTTGTCTAGTAAATAAGAGTTCAATGCTTTGCGAAATGAAAAAAATGATGTTATGGATTTGATTTCAAATGGCAGGTGATTGTGCATTTTTTTCGAGTTGTATAATATTGAACTTTTAACTAACTCTGAGCGTGGGGTAGGTAGATAAAGATCTTGCTCCGCGTTCCTGAGTGGATAAGTGTGAGATGGCCTTTCTTGAGAAGCTGATACATGTTTACGTATTAGGCAAACGGATTCAAATATAAATAAGGAAGGAAGAGTCAATATTCTTAATTCTTTAAAAAAGTCCCGGCAATGAGTTCTGCTGTTTAGTCCTAGTGAATATCGAACAGCTCTCTTCTGGAGCTTGAAAATGCGGTCAAATTGAGTCGCACAACACGTACCCCAGAATGGAAGGGCATACCTGAGGTGCGACTCAAAAAGTGCATAATAGACAGTTCTAGCCACTGACAAGTTAAGCTCCTTAGAAACAGACCTTAATGCTAAACAGGCAGAGCTCAATTTTTTCGACAAAGCTTCGATATGTATGTCCCATTTCAGAGAATTGTCCACAACAAGCCCCAAAAATTTTACAGATTTTACGACGTCAATGGTGGTGTTGTTAAGTACAAAAGGCTGCAACGGGTTTTTATACGACAAAGCTTTAGTTTTAGAAATGTTGAGACTCAGGAGGTTCGAATCGCACCAAGATTTAATGGTGATTAAGTCATTTGATATAATCCTATGAAGTGCCGTGATGTCCTTGTTGCTCCAAGTGAAGCTAGTGTCGTCCCCAAAAAGACATATTTTGCCACTGATGTTTATGTTAGCAATTTTTATTACAGCTTTTAGTACTGTATCAATAGAAAGACCAATAGGAACTATTTTATTTAGATAATACGAATAATCAAATCCATAATTATAGTCTCATTTGTGCAAATAAAAATTTTATTTTTGTTCATAGGTTTTTTTAATATACATGGTGGTCGGAACTGTATTCCGGAAAATTGGCGGCATATTCTGCAGATAAAATGTATAAATGTCCTAAAATAATTAGTTTTGAAGATACAGGGTGTAGAAATTTCATTTTATTTCGATTTTTTCAAAATAATTTCTGAAGTAACGTCAATATTTAGATGAAAATTCCACACCTGTAATTTTTAACCAATCAAAACGTGTTTTTTTGACAAATCACCATGGCATTGGATAAATTTTAGTGAAATTTTTTTCCCTGTGGGCACCCAACAGCGAATTATACTGGAAGTTTTTTGACGTTTATAATGACAGAATATCATTTTGAGAGTCTGGTTTTTATTTGTTTACATGATAATTTTGATACATTTCAATTACAAAGCGGAGATGTTTTCTATATTCTTTGAACACCTCCTTTCTTCTTAATGGCGAAAATGTAGGACTTGGAATGGACTGAATTAAATGTCTATGTCTAATGAAATATATATAATAATTAGACACTATTTTATTCACCTTTTTTCCATTTAGCACTTTGAATTTTGAGCAGTTTAGATGCAAATATTCGTAAACAGTTCGAAACAAATGTTCTTTCTTCAAGTAGGGGCCTCAATCCTCTATTAATGCGGGTGAATAAGTTATCGCTAATTAACGATGATTCACGAATTTCACGCGTATTTTGCATGTAGTATGATTTTCAAACCGATTTATTTTTAAAACAAAGAATTTTGTTGGTTTTTCAAGCTGCACAATATTCTTTATTACAACAAAACGCGAGTTTTTCTGATATTTTGAACTGTTAAAATACGATGATCACAGCCTTTTATGATTGACGCTTCCTGACGCTGCGCGCTGTTTATGAATTCCATACCAATAAAGCGTTTATGAAAAGTTAATAAAAATGCAAAAAAGCAATTTTGTACCACTTGTAATTACTCAAAACTTATGTAAAATGAATGAATATATTGTGTTGTGTCTTGAGATGGTATTTTCGTGCAACTACAACGAGTAGAAGTCAACAATTTAAAGGTCCAAATTGCTGCCAAAAGTGTGACGCGCTGTAGATCTGTTCATGCAAAAACCTTTTAAATTATGATTTTCTACCACTGGTAGTAAACCCAAGTAACTATAAAATGAAAGAATATAATATTTTAGGTTCTAAAATGGCACTTTTGAGCTACTACAATCAGTAGAAATCAACAGTTTGGCTAAGAATCCATTGGTGACAAGGCAAACTGAATTTGTTCATGTATGTATCTATAGAACTAATAAAATTTTTATTTTCTACTACTTGTAGTAGCCCAGAGTAAATAAAAAATCAAAGAATGTAATATGTTTCATTAAAAAAGTGCATTATCGTGTAACTACGACAAGTAAAAATCAATAATATCTCATAGGGCAGGCTGAGAAACTGCAAAGCACATTAAATTTTTTAAAATTATAACTTTCTCCCACTTGTAGTAACTCGAAATTGATATAAAATAGAAGAATATATTATGTTACGCTCTAGGTTGCCATTTTAATGCAACTACCTACAAAGAGTAGAAATTAAGAATTATCGCAGGCTTGTAATCTATACATATGATGATCACGAAACTTGATGATCCTAAAAACTGAAATAGTTTTTAGGTTTGGATATCACTTAGTTGTCATCGTAACTAAATAATCAAGTCGACCAAAAATCGAAAAATACATTTTAATTATTTGATTCTCAAACACAATTTGGTGTGGAATTTTCTTACCGAATACCACACGAGGTCAAATTAAATCCGGAAATTTTTTGACCTCTAGTGGTATTCCTAGTGAAAATTGGTGTCTGGGAGTTTTTTGACATGAGAAATTTCATTTTGATGTCAATATAAAATCGAGAAAACGTCCTCCGAAATTATAAATTCGGGAACTTTATTTTTTAAAATTACCCATAATTTTTTTCGCAGAAATGATGATAAAAGGGTTTTTGTGGAACTTTTGGCCAAAAACATTTGAAATTCATGATTTTAATTTAATAGCTGTTTAGTCAACATGTTTAATTTTTGTCCATGATGACAGGTATTGATAATTTCGATTCCAAATATCTCGAGAAACATAACTCGTAACCATTTTTACCAAGAGACCTTTTTTTAGTTGGTACCCTGTATACAGGTTGGTTCCAACTGTATTCCGGAACTTTGGCAGCATGTTCTGCAGATAAAAATAAGTAAAAAAGTTCGTATAAATCTACGTCCTAAAATGCTTAGTTTTGGTGATGCAGGGTGTGGAAGCTTCTTTGACACAAACTTTAATTTACTTTTGACACAAAAACATTTCAAATTTATGATTTCGGTCTAATAATAATTGAATCAACATGTTTAATTTATGTCATTGACGATAGATATTGATAATTTCGATTCCAAATATCTCGAGAACCATTACTCGTAACGATTTTTACCAAGAAACCTTTTTTACGTAAAAAACGTCGTAAATGTATATTTCCTTACTCGGTAGTTTTATACAAGTACGGATGAAAAGTTATTACTCTTCAAACGAGTTAAATATTATGTAGATGGCGCCCCCTACAAGCAGGAATCATATTGACATCAAAATCAAATTTCTTATGTCAAAAAACTCTCAGACACCAGTTTTCATCCAAATATTGACGTTACTTCAGACGCACACCCTGTATCTCCGTAACTTGCTTACTTACTTACTTATTGCCATTACTCGCTGACGAGTATTTGACACGCATCAGAAGATAGAGATTTCTTTCATTAGATTTTCTGTGACTGAAAAGCCCGATACGTGAAGTTATCTGTCTTCCGCAATCCGGACATTCAAAAATCTCATCATTGTGTTGCCTCTTTACTTTTTGGTTGTCGTTGTTAACTGAGTTTACAATTCTTCTCCATTGCGTTCTATTGTGCGCTGCTTCCTCTCACTGATTCTGCATGTTTCTCCCCTTTAAGTTTTCATGGAAAATATCCTTGTATCTTTTGAGTTGTCCACCCGGTTTCCTCTTACCCTCTACAAGTTCACCGTAAAGAAGACATATCGGTAGGCGGTTTTCTTGCATCCTGCATACGTGGCAGAGCCTATTTTAAGCAGGATTTGATAATCATGACTTCAACGCTCTTACAGCTACTTTTTTCAAGGAGTGATACTTTTGAGAAATCTCCGAAACTAAGCAGTTTATGACATACAATCATACGAACTTTTTTACTTATTTTTATCTGCAGAATATACTGCCGAAGTTTCTGGAATACAGTTCGGACCACCCTGTATTATAATATCGTGGAAATATATACAGGGTGTTTCAAAACAAATGCGAAAAACTTTAGGGGGTGATTCCTTGTTTAAAATAAAGGGTAGTTTGCTTTATAAATGTTGGGTCAAAAGTCAACCATTAGGGAGATATCGCGGTACAAAGATGGCGGAAAAATAATGTTTTTATTTTTTATCTTGAAAACGAAAAGAGATAGACTAATGAAATTTTACGGAAGCATTACTGTTATGAAAACACACTTTCTGGTAATTTTTTCACTTTTTTAAAATGAGTGGAAGGGGTTGAAATAAACTACCCCTATCATTCTTGTTAATGAAATTTAAAGAAAAATCTTATCAAACACATGCAAAGAAAATTAATTTTGATAGATTAGTTTATTTAGAAACTTTTTTATCTCTTGTGTTTTTTTGATATAACTCACCGATTTGAAATTAAAAAATAAAATGTAAAGCATTACATGTCAGGACAAAAAACATTTTTAGATAAAGAATCTAGTGGGCAGCTGTAATTTTTTTAGGAAAAAATCTAGTCGGCCGCTGTCACTTTTTAGGATGTTTCTAATAATGTTTTATTTGACATTACCCTACTGCAATACGTTATTATCTAGATTATTATTATTATCAGTATTATCACTAGATTCTTAATCTAAAAATATTTTTAGTCCTGACATGTAATGCTTTACAGTTTATTTTTTAATTTCAAATCGGTGAGTTTTATAAAAAAAATACTAGAGATAAAAAAGTTTCTAAACAAACTAATCTATCCAAATTAATTTTTTTGCATGTGTTTGATAAAATTTTTCTTTAAATTTCGTTAACAAGAATGATAGGGGTAGTTTATTTCAACCCCTTCCAATCATTTTAAAAAAGTGAAAAAATTACCAGAAAGTATGTTTTCATAACAGTAATGCTTCCATAAAATTTCATTAGTCTATCTCTTTTCGTTTTCAAGATAAAAAATAAGAACATTATTTTTCCGCCATCTTTGTACCGCGATATCTCCCTAATGGTTGACTTTTGACCCAACGTTTATGAAGCAAACTACCCTTTATTTTGAACAAGGAATCACCCCCTGAAGTTTTTCGCATTTGTTTTGAAACACCCTGTATATTTAATTAGTGTTTTTTTTTATTAAAGGTACAGCACACTGAGCAAGTTTTCGAAGACAAAACGCGACAAATCGAGCCCGACGTACCTACTGTCAAAATTTCATTGAGCAGCGATTTGGACAGAAGCCCGGCTGGCAGATCGAGTATTAGCAAGATGGATTCGCTCAAGGTCGTTCCCAGCATCGAATCGGGATCTAGTTCGGATGGAAGTTCATGCCCTTCACCTACGGGGTAAGTATTATTCTTACAATGTGAAATAGCACGTGTTATAACTCTTGATCATGGTACAGCTGATATTGGAGATGGAGAATTACCCTGTATAGAACTGTCCCAGATACTGGCTTTTGTCAAAGCCCTGGGACTGTATGATGAGTTCTAACTCAGAAAAGGGGGACACAATAGATCTGTAAGGTCGCCAGTGATTAACCCCCCTCCCACTCATTCTACATTCTATAACCCAAGATCTGCAAGAAGTTGCTTTCTATGTCTCTGAATTTTGCATGTTTCTCCCCAAATTTCGGATCCGTACAGAATTGTATGTAATGTCCGTAATGCTTGTATAGGGTGACGAGGAGAACGACAGTTTGTATTGAAATGAAATTTTGTGAGCATATGTAGGTTAATTAACCATTGTACTTTAAATCAAGTTAAAACATGATCCAAAAAGTTATACAGGGTGAGACAAAATTAATATTGAACATTGGTCACCTTCAAAAGTACGTTACTCTTTTATTTTAAATGGAACACCCAGTATATTATTGCGATATTCAATGGAGAATTCATGTCTCTTCAAGATACTATTAAGGTTGCCCTTCGAACCCGGTCGCCCTTCGAATACCCTTCGAACAAATATTTTCCTAGATATTTTTTTCATTTACATGATTTGATCTGGTTAGATCTTTATTATTTGATAGAATCTAGGTGGCTGTGATATGTCTCATGTTACTTCAACATAGCTGTTTAATTAGTCCAACTTTAACAACTGGTTATCATTTTGTGTCAGATAAAACACACACAAAAAAAAATCTCAGAAATTTGCTGAAAATGCAAACTTATCCTACATCAGAGAGAATTGATTTGATTATATTAGTTGGTGTGTGCAGTGTGCATTCATCAATTCATAGAATAGTTAAATGCTCCTGATTTTATCTAGTCTGGATTTTTTTTTATGGGGATATGTTAAAGACAGTGTTTAAAAAACTCGACCAATTATTGTCGACACCATGGGAGAAATTATTGTAGCTGCTTTTCGAGGTAGAACTCCACATATGCCTTTTAAAATGAAAAGATTCTTTTGAAAAGACAATCATTTTATGCAGTTAACAGGAAATAAAGCATTTTGAGCATTTGCTTTCATGTAGCTTTTGTCACATAATTATACGTTTATATCTAGTTTTAATCCTGTAATAATTAAAATATGTTTTAAACTTGTATATTTTTATTATCGTTGAGTATTTTACTCTACAATCATTATTTTTTTGTTAAATTAACAACAGGTATATCACAGCCATCTAGATTTTTCAAATCTACTGACGCAAAATCATAAAAATTAAAATATCTAGGAAAATCTTTGTCAGAGGGATAGGCTCAATATTATTTTAAAGATATATAAATTCCCCATTGAACACCGGAATAATATACTGGGTATTCCATTTAAAAAAAGGAGTAACTTGCTTTCAAAAGTGACTAATGTTCCATATTAATTTTGTCTCACCCTGTATAACTTTTCGAGTCAAATTTCAATTTGGTTTAACATACAATGGTTACTATAATTAAATATAAAGCTATACAAGGTCAACTAAAATTTAGGTAGCTGTTGTCGAAATTTAAAATTTACTCTTCATTTTCACAAAGTGTGAAATATGTCAAAATCCTCAGATTTTATATATATGGTTCTTTAATAAAACTCACTTTTATTTTTTTCCTAGAATCCGAAAATCAATTAATATATAGGGTGTTCCATTAGAAAAAACACAACTTTGATGTGTAACATTTTTTTGGGGACTCCCTGTATATTTCTATATATTTTTATAAAATGCTTTCAGTTAACCTACATACATATGCTGCCAAAATTTCATTTCGATATAAACCCGTTCTCCTTGGAGCTTCCGCGGCGTATGAGAGGCGCCACCCTGTACACCAACTAGCACTCGGCATTTCGTTTGACCCAACGTAGACCAGTTTGGCATAATTCTGAATAAAATGGTGTCCTGCTTTTCTGCTTTCAAAATTATGTCGGACATGGTCAGAAAAGCCTCCGCCCCGCTTGAAAAGCAATCACCAAATATTTTGTTTTCTTTGGTACAATGGTGATTTTCGGTTACCAACCAAAAAGGCTCCGTTTTGTGCGACGCTATTTCTAGTCCTACCTCCTCCATCCATGAGTACACCTGCTCCTATGCTCTTTCCGCAGTTCTAACGAGGTCTTCGGTACATTTAACTCTTACCATCAGCGGCAACTTCAGCGGCCCAGCTACGTCAAAACACCGGTTCCCATTAGAATAGTGTTCCCATAGTGGATGGACGGGTGACCGGTTCAAAACTCTGTATCGTGCTGTTCTCCAAAAAAAGGCAAAAGTGTCAAAACTATTCACACACACTGCTCATTCACGCCAGTTCGAGGCCGGATGAGATCAGATATCTCGTGAGTGAGAGTCTATTCAAACACTTGCCAAGTCGGTAGGCCATTGACCATGATATGGCCGAGGACAGCAGTTCGGATTCCACGTAAACAAAGTAGGCCCCGTCCAGATTAGCCCTGGCAGCAAAAAGGAGACGTTAACTGAAATCTTTACTTTACTTTTCTAACCATCAGCGCAACATCATCTGCATATACTATGACTTCTACTTCTGCTGGGTATTCCACACAAAGGAGTCCATCATACAGTACGTTCCATAGTAAAGGACCCAATATAGATCCCTGAGGTACACCTTTAGATACTTTAACTTCTGCATCTTCTACAATCCCGCATCTTTCGCTTAGATAAGCTTTTATATTTTCCACTAAATATAAACTTATTTTTATTACTCATGTGAGGAAAGTAGTATCTTTTCGCATTCTTTTGGAGTCGAAAAGACGCTAATTGCCCACTTCACAATCACCACACTAGTTTTGAGCCATAGATAAATGAAACAAGTTTAGATTGGAAAATGCCCATAAGGACAATGTAAACACTATTTGGCGCTATTCTTGCAACGGTCGCGACCCAAAACTTTTGAAAATTTCGGAGCGGTTCGGCTTTTTCCGGAATTATATCGCCAAATATTGTTTATTCAAATTTATTATTATTTTCGTTTAATTTTATAAATAAAATACAGTGTGTTGCATACAAGAAACTTTATTTTATATAAGGACGCATGTATGAAATACCTATGAAACATGGGAAACCGACGTTATGCCACGATCCACGATGGTTTTTGCAGTTCACAGTTCACAGCACAGCTTTTTAAGTTTTTAATGCCACTTTTTCACAATTATCACCGGTTGGAGTAAATAAAACTTGAATTAAACTCACAAGATAGCAATAATTACTTTGAAAATGGACGCTATAAACACTTTTCGGGATTTCTTTAATGATTAATGAGAGCGGTTTAGATTTTGAAAGATTATTATGATTTTTGAAGATTCTGACTTTGACAAGAGAAAATTATTTCTGTTTTTGTTTGCCGTTGTTCTTAGCGACCGCTATAGCAGCGCCAGATCGCGTATAACGGTCGCGACCCAAAATAATTTCGCGATCTAAAATTTGTACGGGCTTTCCAATCTAAACTTGTTGCATTTATCTATGTTTTGAGCAAATTTTAATGTCAATTTGAGTGCCACAAGTAAACTTCTCGCACCCAAATTTTCATTGGCATACGCAAATTGACAAGCAAAAAAGACAGTCTCGAAGTGTCAATATTAAAGAAGTGAGGTTGACATATAAATATTTTTTATTTTTTTTTGTTTATTTTATTACGTTGCTTTTTAATATGTCTCTTTTGTTATATTTTATCATGTAAACAAATTATTAAACGCCATTATGAAGAAGCAACGTTAAAATTCCTTCATTTTCTACTCTAAAATTCGAATTAAAAATTTGAAGTTTTTAATGTCATCTTTTGTATTCTTCTATGGGGTGTTCCAAAAGTATTTTTTTGCTTTTTAATAAGTCTCTTTTATTTACATGATGAAATATAACAAAAGACACATATTAAAAAGCAACGTAATAATAAATAGTATAAAAAAATAGTAACCATTCGAGCGAATGAGCGCACTCGCTTCGCTCTCGTGGGCAATCGACAACTTTTCGCACTTGTTGCACAATATACTATTTCCAATGATATGTAAGTTCATTGATTATATTTTCCCTGTTAGCCGAGTTGAAGGCATTTTTGGCATCGAAGGTAATCAACATAAGCATAACTCGTTTCAACGTAAGCATCTAGCCGTTCTTAAGTTATAAAGAGTGTAACTAACCCAAGTTTTTTTATTTATTTAGATTTCTGACACATACAAGTTTACTGCTCCTATTAAAGCAACGCTTGAAATTGAATGTTTATTTATATTTATCAGAAACGTATTAACTTTGCAAAAATAATATACCAAACCATGTTATAAATATCGCGTCCGCGATTGATATTTCTGCCTCATATAAATATAAATTAACTAATATTTGGTTTATAGCGTTGAGTTTTGTCAATAATATGCACTGTTAGGTCTAATACATGGTTATTAATTTTAATCCATGTGATCGAAGTAGACACCACAAAGAACATTGGAATATTAAATACCTATATTAGTAGATACGTATATCTATTTTTAGAGTTCCATTAGCATTTTGAGGTTTACAAATAATAATACAGTTAAAACAATGTTCATATATTTATATAATAAAATTATATAAGAGTTTCTTGCCTTGAACTGCTAATATAGAAATTAATTCCACGCTGTGTTCGACATAATGTGGATCAACCTGCTCTCACTACCGGTTTCGGGGCCCTACCCCATCATGAGGTGAGCTTGGGTATTTCCACAATATGTCGAGCACAGCGCAGAGTATATAAACACGACTTGTCGTAAAGTAGCGGTAAGATATTAAGTCCCACATCGCGAGATAGCAGCCTGCGTGCAATGGTAGTACTTTCGTACCACCGAGGCACAACTATCGATAGTAAATAAAGGCTTTTTTCGGCTAGCTCAAATTATATAATGGAAAATAAATTTCTTGCAGTTTTTAGGTATATAATAAAATTATATAAGAGTTTCTTGCCTTGAACTGCTAATATAGAAATTAATTCCACGCTGTGTTCGACATAATGTGGATCAACCTGCTCTCACTACCGGTTTCGGGGCCCTACCCCATCATCAGGTGAGCTTGGGTATTTCCACAATATGTCGAGCACAGCGCAGAGTATATAAACACGACTTGTCGTAAAGTAGCGGTAAGATATTAAGTCCCGCATCGCGAGATAGCGGCCTGCGTGCAATTTTCTCTTTGCTGTTTTCCAGACAAGTCCAAAATAACCGAGTTATTTAAGTTTGAAAATTAAAAAAAAATGTTTTTTTGAAAAAAAAATGAGAGCTACCGGATTTTTTTCTATAATTTGTTCTTATAATTTTAATCTACTATCGATGTCGCCACGTTTTTAAGATATATTTTTTAACTGGAAATTTGGAATCTGGCCACCCAAAGGGTATTGTAAAGGCGCGCTTTTTATTTAATGGTGTTTTCCAGTAGCACTGTTATCCCACACAATAAATAAAAAAAATCTTACCTCTGATATTGAAATAGCATTTAATACTATTAATTTATTATTTAATATATTTTTAACATGCAAATCCTGCCTTATCTGTCCACAAAACAGAAAACTAATGACCGCATTGAGCAGACGCCCGCATGACGCAAGCGCTTGCAAACTATTGGGTGAACAGTCAACATGTTTTTGAAAATTAAAAAAAAAATGTTTTTTTGAAAAAAAAATGAGAGCTACCGGATTTTTTTCTATAATTTGTTCTTATAATTTTAATCTACTATCGATGTCGCCACGTTTTTAAGATATATTTTTTAACTGGAAATTTGGAATCTGGCCACCCAAAGGGTATTGTAAAGGCGCGCTTTTTATTTAATGGTGTTTTCCAGTAGCACTGTTATCCCACACAATAAATAAAAAAAATCTTACCTCTGATATTGAAATAGCATTTAATACTATTAATTTATTATTTAATATATTTTTAACATGCAAATCCTGCCTTATCTGTCCACAAAACAGAAAACTAATGGCCGCGTTGACCAGACGCCCGCATGACGCAAGCGCTTGCAAACTATTGGGTGAACAGTCAACATGTTTTATTCAGCGGTCGCCATGGAAACGACGATTTCTTTTGCTTGTTTAATTAAACTCTTCTTTCTTTGTCTAAACTGTTATTTACTATATGGTCGGGATTCATGAGAATTCACCAGAAAGATCCAGCACTGAATAAGCAAAACGCAAACGGTTTGCTCTATATTAAAAAACGCGGCCATTGTCTTCCCATTTTCTTAAGCACTCACGAAATGTACGCACTTACTAACAAAATCTATCTTTGGAAAATTACTTTCTTTAAGAAATTGCACCTTTCTTATGCAGGTATACGATATGGGAAGAAGTTGTTGTTTTCAATCAAAAGTCTAGTTTTAATCAACTGCTGATAATGCTAAGATGGTTAGCGAGACGCGCGTATTGTGTTAAAAAGTAATGTGTATTGCGGTAAATTAGTAATTTTATTTTGCCGTTGTAACACCAAAAGTTCCAAATCTCAACTTTAGTCACAATTAATAGTTTAAACATTATGCAACAGTAAATAAATACATTTTATTTAAGAAATGCGACTCATACACTCGTATATTATGTAGTTGTTTTTAAGGTTTGTTTAAGTAACAAACGTGATAATCACAATATTATAAATTAATTACAACTGTCTTAAAAGATACTGGTGAAAAATGTCTATACCTATGTGGCGGATTCATCTCTCCAAAAAATCCTCTATGGGTATTTCGCCACTGCAAGAAAATCTAGAAAATAAAATAGTTATTTTTTGTAAACACTTCTGCGTTAGTCCCAAACGGAAACTACTTGTCAGAAGTTATGTTTACAGTTATACAAATTTGTCTAATGAACTAAAAAATGCTTAACGTTTTGGAAAGTTTATCTCTTTCGGTCGTCGGAAGCAAAAAAAATACTGTTAAAATTATTAATTACTTTAACAGAACGTCAACGGTTTTTGTAGACGTATCTGTTTTAAAAAACTAAAGTGTTCTCGAATGGTTGAATTCTGTTAAAATTATTAATTATTAAAATTATTAATTATTTTAATAGAACGTCAACGGTTTTTGTAGACGTGTCTGTTTTAAAAAACTAAAGGGTTCTCGAATGGTTGAATTCTGTTAAAATTATTAATTATTAAAATTATTAATTATTTTAACAGAACGTCAACGGTTTTTGTAGACGTGTCTGTTTTAAAAAACTAAAGTGTTCTCGAAAAGTTGAATTTAAATATTTTAAATATTTTTTTTTTCTTTATTCTTTGTTTTTTTGCTTCTGACGACGGAAAGAGATAAGCTTTCCGAAACGTTAAGCATTTTTTTGTTCGTTAGGCAAATTTGTATAACTGTAAACATAGTGTTTACGCAGAAGTGTTTACAAAAAAATAACTATTTTATTTTGTAGATTTTCTTGCAGTGGCGAAATACCCAGAGAGGATTTTTTGGAAAGATACTCGTAATTTGAGTTAATTTTAACTTCACAATACGAAATATTCAACATGCCTATGCCTATACAAATACTATAAGACAATCTTATTTAGCAAGAAACAATAGATTTTCAAACATTATTCTTTATCATTGTAAAAAATAAAAGTATTAGAAATCGTCTACAAACGAAAAAAAGTAATTATTAAAAGTAAATGCGACAAGTTACGATATAGTTTACCCAATAACTATGTTTTGAGGAAACTGAATCGATTCTAATATAATTAGATAAAATGAAAATGGGGCCTCGTAAAATAAATTTAATTTGAAAACGTAATATGGTAATGTTGTTCCATTCATAATTAAAAATATCAATATTATTGTATACAACTAGTGAACTGTATAACTAGTTTTATGTAGAATTAATAGCAAAATAAAAATACTCAATCAGCAGGTGATCAAAAGTCTAGTTTTAATCAACTGCTGATAATGCTAACATGGTTAGCGAGACGCGCGTACAGTGTTAAAAAGTAGTGTGTATTGCGGTTAATTAGTAATTTTACTAAATCTCAACTTTAATCACAATTAATAGTTTAAACATTATGCAACAGTAAATAAATACATTTTATTTAAGAAATGCGACTCATACACTCGTATATTATGCAGTTTTTTTTAAGGTTTTTTAAGTAACAAACGTGATAATCACAAAATTATAAATTAATTACAACTGCATTAAAAGATACTCATAATTTGAAATTAATTTTAACTTGACAATACGAAATATTTAACATGCCTATAAAAACACTATGAGACAATCTTATTAAGCAAGAAACAAGTATTTTGGTGTATTGAGGTGAAATAGTAATTTTATTTTGCTGTTATAACACCGTAAGTTCCAAATTTCGACTTTAATCACAATTAATAGTCTAAACATTATGCAACAGTAAATAAATACATTTTATTTAAGAAATGCGACTCATACACTCGTATATTATGTAGTTGTTTTTAAGTTTTTTTTAAGTAAAAAACGTGATAATCACAAAATTATAAATTAATTATAACTGTGTTAAAAAATACTCGTAATTTTAAATTAACTTTAACTTCATAATACGAAATATTCAACATACCTATACAAATACTCTAACGTTTTTAGTTCGTTACATGTCTTTTTTATATATAATATATGATGTCTGGGCCTATCATCACCGGATTCCCTCTCGTTCAGGCCGGATAGTTTATTTGACGCGTAATTTTTACGTTCCCTAGTCGCCAACCCTGTTATCGTTCGACACAACCCTGTTATCGCTCTGAGGAGGCGCTGTCAACATCGCTTCTGTCAACTCTCTTCGTGCTTAACCTCACTTTGTTTTGACGCTCTGTTGTATCCCAGCTTTTGGAAATGGTGATTATTTAAGTCTTGCTGTATAATTTGAATCAGCTGCTATTTCGAGGCTACAGGTAAAGATGAGTTATTACCTTTTATAAATTCGATATTATTATTGAATATTTTTAGGGTAGAGTTACGGATGTCCCAACTTGTATTTGTGTTTTGCTGGTACGTTGCCGTCCCTTTTCTTTTGTCCTCCAGAATGTCACATGGAAGAAAGGACATGTTGTTTATTATTTATTGAGCCCTCGGAAGTATTTCGAGGTAGGTTTATTTTGTTTATTAGACCTTGTTTGGTTTTAAACAAGAGTTTCATATTTTTAGTGTCCAAGGTACGGACTGTGTCCAAGGTACGGACTGTGGCCAAGGTACGGACTGTGTAGAAGGTACGGACTGTGTCCAAGGTACGGGTAGTGTCTTATGTACGGACATTATCTTATGTACGGATGTCCTGTGGACGAGTGTCCCCAGTAAGAATGATTTTTTCTTACATATAAGTGCCACAGTGTGGATGTAGCTTGAGTCCCATGCTGCTTCGTTCCCAGCTATAAGCTAGTTAGTTACGGCTGTGCCAATTCATGGTGCCCTCATTCTAGCCCCTTTGGTTGTGTTGGATGGCTGAGTACAGAGATGCGAGACCACCTCACGCTGTTACTGTTTAAAGTAAGATTACATAAAGAACAGCTAATTGTAGATTTAAGTTATAGTTTTACATTTAACATTTAAAACATTTACAGTCTTAAACAATAACGTACATCTTAAATAATATCGTACAGACTATGTTTAGTGGTTAGTTGTTAAGAACATTCATGTCGATTTAATATTTAATTTTTTATATAATTTATATTTTTTATATTTTATTTTAATTTAAAAATTAATATTAAATATAATTTAGATCTTAGGTTTCATTGCATTACATCTTGTAATGGTATTACTTTTATAGATATTATTATCGCACTATTTTAACAGAGGAATAACCAAACATAGATTCTAGAATATACAGGTTGCAACATCTTCGATTTAGCATCATATGGAATATATAAAATTAATTAAAGCAATGCTACATTTCATATATTCTCTTAAACTTTACATGTCTTGTATTTTATCGTAGTTGTTTTCATTAATATTTAGTACGACTCTTACCACCACTTTAGAACTCTACAATGTCATGTACCATCTAAGAACATCATGAATAAATATAGTCATTAGTTTTAAGTAATGTACAACTGTGTTTTCTTTCTCTGTACATGCCTGGCGCCCAATATCTATTTTTTTGTTTATTGTTATTAATTAGTTTTCTTTCCAGTGAAATACCTTATCCACGACTGCTCTCCGATGAAAAGCTGCCATTCGCAGTGGTAGTTGTTTAAAAAACGTTACAATACTATGAGACAATCTTATTTAGCAAGATACAATAGTTTTTCGAACTTTATGCTTTATCATTGCAAGAAATAAAAGTATTAGAAATCGTCTACAAACTAAAAGAAGCAATTATTAAAAATAAATGGGACACATTACGACATAGTTTTTTTTTCACAATAAGGGCCCGTCCTCTGCCGGAAACACCTGTGAGGCCTATTGTGTTTGTCCCCTTTCTATATCTGCACCCATTCTCCTATCCCTGTGCCCTGCACTAACTTATGCAGGTCCTTGATAGGATGGGAGCATAGTTCCTCCGGTTCTAGCCTAGCTTTCCCAAATAAAAAGTGTCGCTTGCGATCCAGAGCCTCGCAATGACATATTATGTGCTCCGCTGTTTCAGAATCTTTATCGCAGAGTCTGCAGCAAAGACTTTCTTGATACAGATTGAGCTTGTTCAGGTAACACTTGACAGCCATATGTCCTGTCAAGAGGCCTGTTGTAATCCGCAATTTATTCCTGCTAAGCAGTTCTTTTGCGGTTTTGGAGCTAGGTCCTTGGATAAAAGCCTTGCTGTGCCTGTGCCCCTGTCTGTTTCTCCAGTGGACATTCTACTTTTCCCTGATCCAGAGTTTTAGTGCACTATGGGCCATACATTTGGGTATTCCCAGTACTGGCTCTGGACCAAGATAAGATGCCGATGATCCTTGCCTAGCTAGCTCATCGGCTTTTTCGTTGCCCTGGATGCCGCTGTGGCCCGGCACCCAGAATAATTTAAATCTGTTCCGTCGAGCCAGAGCTTCCAGTTCACCTAGGCATTCCCAGACGAGTCTCGACGATACCTTTGGGCTCATAAGCGCCCCAAGTGCTGCCTGACTGTCTGAGCATATATTGATGAGCTTATCTGAATAAGCTCTTCTATTGTTTTCTCTCGCTCATTGTAGAATGGCGAAGATTTTGTCTGGAATACGGTTGAGTGTTTACCCAAGGAAAAGGATAAACTTACCCTTGGTCTTTCCCCAAATACTCCAGCTCCTGTTCCTTCAGCGGTCTTTGACCCGTCTGTATCCAGGTTAGTCCATCCTGAAGGAATGTTATATCTGTCCACATTCCTCGATCCATTTTGTTCACCTCGAATGGTTTGTGGTAGTGATAAAGAGGGGTCATTTGGTCCGATCTCATTTGGAGTAGAGGTCCCCCGATAGGATTTCCCATCTTTGAGTGTCCTGTTTCTGTCCTATTTCCCAGAGACAAGACACTTTATTGTCGATAGAGTCTCATTCTTGCCCCCGCCTGGATCACTATGTGAAGAGGCGGAAGGTCGAGAAGCGCCTCCATTGATGCAGTGGGCGTTGATTTCATCGCATGTTTTGCTCAGACAAGCAAGTCTTTGCACCTTGCTGAGGCTGAGCATTGTTGTTTGTTGCATTACCTTAGGCCACCATACCAAGGATGCATATGCATATGTTACTGAAGGCCTCACCACTCCAGTGTATAGCCAGTGCACCATCTGTGGTCTAAGGCCCCAGATTTTTCCATGAAGGCGTCTGACTACCGCTAGTGTAGTCACTGCCCTCCTTGTGACATTTTCCAAATATCGGTTCCAGGTCAGTTTAGTATCAAGCGTGATTCCTAGATACTTGACCTCCCCCGAGAGAGGAATCTCATCACCGCAGACTCTTAGAGGGCCTAGTCCCTCAAGTATTCTGCGCTTGGTGAAGGGGATTATTACGGTCTTTGTAGGACTAATATTTAGTCCCTCCCGTGTCACCCATGATTCCACAATCTTCAAGGCCCTTTGCATTCGCTCCCTTACTGTTGTGTTAAACTTACCTCTGACTAACAGGACCAAATCGTCTGCATATCCAAGAGTGTTGAAACCAGCCCTGTTGAGACTAGTTTACGACATAGTTTACCCAATAACTATATTTTGAGGAAACTGAATCGATTCTAACATAATTAGATAAAATAAAAATGGTGCCTCGTAAAATAAATTTAATTTGAAAAACGTAATATGGTAATGTCGTTCCATTCATAATTAAAAATATCGATATTATTGTATACAACTAGTGAACTGTATAATTAGTTTTAGGTAAAATTAATATCAAAATATAAACACTCAATCAGCAGAGATGATTAAATATCTAGTTTTAACCAACTGCTGATAATGCTAACATGGTTAGCGAAACGCGCGTACAGTGTTAAAAAGTAAAGTGTTTTGGTGTATTGAGGTGAAATAGTAATTTTATTTTGCTATTGTAACACCAAAAGTTCCAAATCTCGACTTTAATCACAATTAATAGTCTAAACATTATGCAACAGTAAATAATACATTTTATTTAAGAACTGCGACTCATACACTCGTATATTATTTAGTTGTTTTTAAGGTTTTTTTAAGTAAAAAACGTGATAATCACAAAATTATAAATTAATTACAACTGCGTTAAAAGATACTCGTAATTTGAAATTAATTTTAACTTCACAATACGAAATATTTAACATGCCTATACAAATACTATGAGACAATCTTATTTAGCAAGAAACAATAGTTTTTCAAACATTATTCCTTATCATTGCAAGAAATAAAAGTATTAGAAATCGTCGACAAATGGAAAAAAGTAATAATTAAAAATAAATGCGACAAATATCGTAATTTGTTTACCCAATAACTATGTTTTGAGGAAACTGAATCGATTCTAACATAATTAGATAAAATAAAAATGGTGCCTCGTAAAATAAATTTAATTTGAAAAACGTAATATGGTAATGTTATTCCATTCATAATTAAAAATATCAATATTATTGTATACAACTAGTGAACTGTATAATTAGTTTTATGTAGAATTAATAGCAAAATAAAAACACTCAATCAGCAGACGATTAAAGGTCTAGTTTTATTTAACTGCTGATACTCGTAATTTGAAATTAATTTTAACTTCACAATACGAAATATTCAACATGCCTATACAAATACTATGAAACAATCTTACTTAGCAAGAAACAATTGTTTTTCCAACATTATTATTCTTTATCATTGCAAGAAATAAAAGTATTATTTTTTTTTAAACAAACGAAAAAAAGTAATAATTAAAAATAACGAAAAACGCCGACTCCGGCGTCGTAAAGTATACCGAGGTACTTCAAATACCCGAGGAAATTATACAGACAGCTTAAATAAATTAAAACCCTTCTTTCCCGTTCTATCAAGCAGAGTTTCAAAGGAAATTTTTGTTTTACTTCAACCGACGACGGAAGAAAAATCGTTCTTTTTAAAGATAAAAAATGAAACTCTAGAGTTTTGAGTAACGCTCTTGGGGAATTAAAAATTAAATCGAAACGATCTTTATTATAGTAGAAATATATAACAACAAGATTTAATGGAGCCAAACGTCTGAAACAATGGTGATGTATTTCACCAACACTGTCAAGATCTATGTCGAACAAGTTCTCGAAGGTTGGAAGTAACAATGTAGAAATATGGAGATAACTAGCGTGTACCCTTGACTTTGTTCGCGCTGAATTAATCATTTGTAATGGTGATGATAAAGCAAAGCAAGACTTTTCATTAACATACAAACTGGATAAAATTTTCTCACATTTATGCCAGCATGAGAAAAAACAATATCGCGATATTATTATATAACTTGGTAATATTTGAGGGGTAGTTTCATCTCTTTGGAATTTGACTTTCTAAAAATCCGTTTACCAAAAATAAGCTTTTTACGTCATGCAATTTAAGCAGAATTGTGGTTAATCTATTACATCTATTACCCAACTTTTTGGAACACCCTGTATGATTTTTTAAAAAAAAATTAAAATATGTAAAGAAACAAAATAAATTATGCCTGTCCAAGCGTTTTCCCGAAAGACTAACCGTTTTTTAAATAACAAATATTGTAATATTTGAGGGCCGTTTTCACCCTCTTGGAATTTGAGATTCGAGAAACCCCTCCTTGTCAAACCTCTGCACCCCACAGTCAATCCGTTTACCAAAAATCAGCTTTAAACGTCAAGTAGTTTGAGCAGAATCGTGATTACTCAATGGTCATTTTTATGAAACACCTTGAATAAATTTTTAAAAAATCTTAAAATAAAAATATGTAACACAACAAAATAAAATCCATATACGTGTTAAAATAAAATATACGTGTTTAAGAGTTTTTCCGAAAAACTCACCGGTTTTTAAATAAAAAATATTCTAATATTTGAGGGGTGGTTTTACCCCATTAGAATTCGAGTTTCGAAAAATCCCTTCTTATCGAACCTCTACACCCTAGAGTCAATCCGTTTTCCAAAAATCAGCTTTTTACGTCAAGCGCTTTAAGCAGGATCGTGATTAATCAATGA
Source organism: Sitophilus oryzae (assembly GCF_002938485.1). NCBI lineage: Eukaryota > Metazoa > Arthropoda > Insecta > Coleoptera > Curculionidae > Sitophilus > Sitophilus oryzae. Next base: position 1,663,384 of record NW_022146734.1, on the reverse strand, counting down.
CCAGATTTTTCGAAACACCCTGTTTTAATTTTTAAAAAAAATTTAAATATGCAAAAAAACAAAATAAAATATACGTGTTTAAGCGTTTTTTCGGAAACTTGACCGTTTTTTAAATAAAAAATATTGTAATATTTGAGGGGTGGTTTCACCCCCTTGGAACTGGAATTTCAAAAAATCCCTTCTTATCGAACCTCTACACCCTAGAATCAACCTATATGACAAAATTGAGTTTCCTACGTTGGGGGGTTTGAGCAGGATCGTGATTAATCAGTGAGTCAGTCACTTAAGGATTTTATATATTAGTATAGATGAGTACCCATATGGGGGATAACATGCACTACACACTGTGCTTCTCGGACGATCAGGTGCTAATAGCACAAGATTAGGATAACATCATGGTACAAAGAACACAAGGTATGATCGATAGCGGCTCCAATTTCGTTCAGTTCGCGCATACCACCTGTGACGTCACTATGAAAATAATGAATAAATAAAAAATAAAGAAAGTTGACAGGAGATCTGCATTTTTTGGGGTTATGGTTAAGAATTGTTTATTTTTAAGACTTTAGTTCATTTAATTTAATAATTACTAAAACCAGCAGTTCCAAAAATATATTTAAAAATAATAATTACCTATTAACATGGATTTGGTCGATAATAGGTAAGAATACTAAATTTATTTCTATATTCGGTATAAAATTCTTTATTAGGTTTTTAGTTTGCGATGTTTATGGTAAATAATTTTCATGTTCATTGCCTCTGAATTCACATGAGGACAGAGATGACGTTATCTATGGAAAAGTAACCACAAGAGGAATTATTACATCATTTAAAAAATGTTGGGAAGTTTATTGTTTCCCATCGAAAAGTAGAAAATGCCAATGCAGATGAACGTATTGTAATTGTGATAGAAGTAATTCTAAGGGTGAAGTTTATTATAATTAGTGACCTGGTGCTTCTTTTTATATGTAGATGTTTCAGGTTTTGAGAATAAATTGATTGAACGATACCCAAAATTTAGAGGAAGTATTTGCATACCCAGAATATGCCCATCGAGGATTATATTATAGCTCAAATTTCCTTTAATGGTAGACAATTATTCAAGCAAATTAACTTTTTAAGTGACTGAAATATTAAATAGTTTACAATATGGTATATCACTAAAAATATATTACTTTTAGGTACAATTAGGGCCCGATACATTTCAAAAAGTAGAATATTATTTTATATTAAATGAGGTATTGTACCAACAATCAATTTATATTAATAACGGAGATTAAAAATAACAGAATAAATAGTTCTTTTTTTTATACTACAAAAATAAACTATAGAATACAACAGTATTTAAAAAATAAATAAAAAGTTATGTCCCGGCCGAGATTCGAACTCTGGTCTCTCGCTTTCTAGCCCGACTCCTTACGCACTGCTCCACAGTAACTTGCTTAGCGATAATTCAATGACGGTATATAAACAAAAAAACAGGTTTATAACAATATCTTGACGATTTGAACTGGCGCGCGGAGCGTGCTGACCAATAGCGCCTGTTATCACCTGTTAAGTCGAAAACTGGGGAAATTTGTTTCCTTTCAACCATTTCATGACGCCAAGAAGAAATAATAAAGGAACTTTTATTTCCTACTATTTATGGTTCACTTGTTTAAAAGTTCAAGTATCAATACAATAAGAGCAATAAAAAGAGCTATGGATAAAATTCCTCTAAAGGACTTGCAATTGAAAAGAGAATGATTTACCTAACATCTCCGATAGTTCTCTTTTAAGAATTTGTTCGAGGATATACTGTTGCTGACATTACTTTAAAAAGGTATCAGAGTGCAGTTAAAAGAAAAATGGTAGGACAGATATAAAGTGGCATTAACCCTCGGGCAAGCGCGTACTTTAGAATCACAGGACCGGGCGCGTAGCGGTATTCCGTACCGCATTTATATTTTTAAGTATTTTGTAATTTAAAATATTTTTTCTACAAACGTCACTAAAAATGTAATTTTTAACGCATGCTGTCAGTGCCTAAAATGTAACATTATGTCACCACAAAACATCCCCCTTTAGAACTTCGTCTGTCATGTTAAGAAATGAAAGTAAATAATAAAGCGCCTCTCGTGTTTGTTCGCACTCAAAAAATTTCAACTACCTAGCCTGTATATATTTTTAATATATTTTTTAAATTTACATTTTTTTAATTGTAAAGTAATATATTACATTTAAATGGAATATATTACATAACAATTATGTCAATTGCAGGATTACAAGCTATAATTTTTTAAATAAAACGAATTATAAAATTTCAATATATGTATATTTGTCGTAGGTATGAAAAAAGTAAAATATAAAATGGACAAACGCTTACTTACATTGCAATAAAACTTCCACTTTTAGTTTTGCAATCTAAACGCAATATTTCTATTTCACAAACAAAAATATCCGACAACACTAAAATCACTGAAACTTCCGCGGCTGACAACGAAAACTGAAAAATATAACGGCACTTTTTGTTTTGGACCTGCATATCAACATTACGGTGTACTATTATGTGTTTATTTTTGAAATAATATAAAATATCTAAATATAACTTGTAAATTTTAATAGTTTAACATGATTTTAACTACTTTTGACAATAACTAACTTTTTGTTATCAAGATGACATTTTAGACGGCAACTGACATATATGTCATAATATTTGAATCTTAAATATGTATGTGTAATATAATTTAAATTACTATAATGCAACTTTGTACTAAGAAAACATTTGTACATTCACAAAAACAACAAAAAAGTGTAATAATATAGTTTGAAAACAATAAATATTTAATTAAAATTGAAAAAGTTAAGCGGGACGGACCCCTTGTGTCAAAATTAGATGATTAAATTTTCGCAATTTTTACACCATTTGATGACCGATGGCGCCTCTAGTGTTTGTTCGGGCAGTTGGGCTTTTACTCCCGCTTATGGCCTTTAAAGAAAAAGTTATAAAGGGGGATGTTTTGTGTATGTCACTGATGGTAAAAGTCATTTACTTTTAGCACTGGTGCTAAAAGTAAGTCACGTGATTTACTTTTAACACTGAAGCGATAATTAAAAAATATAAGAAAAATCAAGTCAACGTAAAATAATTATTTACTCAAATTAAATGTACAATTAGTGAAATTACAATTGGAATAAGTTTAGAATTAGAATTTAGAATAAGTGGGAGGGGGGTTAATCTCTGCGACCTTAGAGATCTATTGTGTCCCCCTTTCTTGAGTTATAACTCATCATACAATCCCAGGACTTCCTACGGAGACCCGTGTTCATCACAGTCGAGGAGCTACGACCCAGGCCGGGTAGACGAAACGGTAGCTTGTGTCGCCTGTTGGGTTTAGAGGTAGGAGGTAGGCTCCCCACCCTTGGAGGAGGTGGTAGCTTGTATGCCACTTGCGGAGGATGGTCTCACGCAAGTGTCAGCCACCTCTCCTGTAGTTCTCTTTGGGTTTGACCCCTTGGAACTTTCATTGTTACTGTTCCTAGTGTCGCTAGGGGGTTTCCCCACAGCTTCACCAGTGATGTTTTTATTACTATTATTACCAGATCTCATAGTGTTCCTATGAGTTGCTAGGGACAGTCGGTCCACTTCTACAGAGCCCCGCATGCAGAAGTAAGGGGTAAAATACAATGGGGTGCCCCGAGGTTGAGGCTGTCTGTAGCCCCGCCCGGTATCGTTATATGTCTTGGTGCAATTCCCTGGCCACGACACTACAGTCAGGGACAAGATGATGAGTGAGATGCTTCTTAGACCAAGCCAAGTGCTAGAGGGGATTCCCCCCAGCACCTGACCAGGAGCTTCCCCACCAACGACAAGGTCTTGCATCTCCTAGGGGAAGTTGGAATAAGTTATTCCATGGCCAATTTCATTTATAGCTGTAGTACAAGTAGAAGTTATCTCTGACGTGAATCTTGTACCAAGATTAGAAGCAGTGGTAGTATCCGCTGAGGTTCTGGATAAAATTTGACCTGCAATACTTGTTTTATTTTGTAAAGAGTCTTCTATATAACCCTCCACTACGGTACTGGACCATCCACCGTGTCGCTTAATTGTATTAAGATTAGCCCCAGAATCTGCCAGCAAACTAGCCGAGGATCTTCGCAAGCAATGTCCAGTATAAAGATGAGAATCGGGCAAATTTAGAAATTTAGCAATATTGGCAGGCATCTTAACAAATGTGTTGATTCCAACTGGAGTCGTGGCACATTTATTCTTAATATATTTGATAAATATTCTTGAATGATTGATGATCAGTTCCACATTAGTTTTTGTATCTGGAATATGCACGATTAATGAAGTTCGTATTTTCAAACTTCAAAAGAGAGCAGTTCGATACTTATTGGGACTAAACAGTAGAACTCACTGCCAGAATTTCTTTAAAAATTTCAAAATACTGACTCTTCCTTCCTTATTCATTTTTGAATCCGTTTGCTTAATCCGCAAGCACATATTCTCTATTCCGGAAAGGCCTTCTCACAACTATCCACTTAGGAATGCGGAGCACGATATTTATCTGCCAACCCCGAGCTCAGAACTAGTTAAGGGCTCAATACTGTACAATGCCAAGAAAATGTACAATCATTTGCCTTCGAATATCAAGTCACTTTCATTCTTTCCCGCATTTCGCAAAGCTCTGAAATCATACTTACTGGAGAGAGCCCTATATGCGGTAAACGACTTTTTTGTTGATGTTTAATCATGAACAATTTAGAATTTTAATTTTAATATTTTGATCATCTCACACACTGGTTACAGGTCTAGTATTTAATACTTTATAACTCTTGATTTTATGTTATTATAACATGATTTTATCCATTTACAGTTTTCCTTTTGTAAAATTTTCTAGATACGCCTGTGTTCTGCAATGTCCATATATGTTTTATTTATAATTTTATGACGTTTTTTTTTTGAATTGATTTGTATTGTATGACATTTTTTTTATTATTTGTATATTTGTTTTTGTGCTTTTTTTGTTTTGCTTTGTCGATGAAGCTGTTTTGGCTTTTTGTACAATAAAGCGTTGTTTTTTTTTCCTACATCCTCGATATTATTTAATGTCAAGTTGCATAGTTCTTCACGACGGCACGCTCCAAATATGCCGAAAATTACGGTAACTTTTTTCATAAGGTATATTTCATCCGACGCGACGCCTCTGCAAGAAATTTGTCGATCTCTGGTCAATATTTTCGACTTCTTTGGACGATATCCCTCACCTTTTTGCTTCAAAAAAGCTATAAGCCTGTAATATTTGCTTGTCCTGATTGTTAATCTTTATCGTCGCCTTGACCATGGAATAATTTGACCAAAGCTTTGACTATTTCCATATTTTGGACTTTTCTTCGAAGTATGCCAAAAGTACTTTTTCACTGAACTTGCCAGTGCCACTAACAATTTTTAGGTCACACCATCTCAAATATCGATTATATGAAAACTCGTACTGATCCTTGAACTTGTTGGGTAATAAATAAAAAGTAATTCTATTAGCCGCTTCTTCAATTTGTGCTGGGAAACACTCAGTTTCTTGATCACTTTCCATCATTTTACAAGAGTTGAGGCACAAATTTGACATTAGTTGACAACAAATGATCGAATGTTGTAAATTTGAATGTTGAATCTTTCAATTACTCCTAACTTAGCGACCATAAACTTCATAACTAATTTGATTTCAGAATGACATATTATGAATTATCAAAGCAAAACCTCTGAAGGGGGGACAAATAACTCACAGTCTTTAAGAGGTTTAATTTAAATTTTAATGCTTCAAAATAGCAAGGGGGCGACATGTTTCGGGAATTTAAACTATTCCCATCATCAGGCCCAAAAGCTAAAACATTTACAGAGGTCAAATTTATAAAATACAATCACAACAAATTAAAAAGTCAAAAAGTTATATCTATCACAAAAATTGTTCAATCACACATAACAATATGGTAAAATAAATTTGAAAAATTAAAACAACTAGACTAAAATTATAAGGTGAGGGGAGCCGTATAATCTTATAATTTTTTTAGTTATGTTAGTTAGGAGCAAGTTAAGAATTATGTTTATTTTTTTATTTTTTTAATTAGTATATATGTTGAATTTTAACTTATATTTCAAATTTATATAATGTAGAAAATTAATATTCATTTTAGTTTAAACTTGTGTTATTTAAAATAAAAGCATACTCACACAAAAGTCAACCAATCGGGAGAAATAAAATTAGTTAGAGCTGTTAACAATTCACACAACTCTCTCATTGTAATTATAAATTGTATAACTCTTCAAGAAGGAAGCCTTTCGTTGTAATACGAAATAAATGTCTATATCATAATTTCCAGACCATCTTATTTCAATTTTATATTTTCATTTTTGACGAGAATGATCGTTCGTCTTAAAAGAATGTTTCTGTGATAATGTAAAATTAAAACTAAAAAAGGGAGTACTCTGCATCCATATTTAGTTTTTTTGAAAAAAGAAACGCTGATAGCCCAGATATAGGGAGATTAGTTTCTTAACCGAAAAAACCAGTTATGTTATTATGAATTATTCATTAACGTAAAAAGTAATAATACCTTGACGACCTTGGCGTGACGCTTCGCGTAACGCTAGCTCGTGTGTCGCGGCCTTGAATTTTTACTCCCATCGCGCGTAAATAACTTTCACTTTAAAAATAAAATAGAATAAAACAATTATAAATAATCCCACCGCAATACAAGGGAGTGGGATTAGCGGTTAGTTTTAATTCGCGTAAAGGATTAAATTGAGAATTATAATTGCATCTATCCCTCTGTAATCCATACTTACCAAATTGTTGTTTGTTATATCGTAATATCCACTAGTTCCATGGATTAGTTTTATACAGTGTTGTTTATTTGTAAAGATATTCATATAAATTTAGTTTGTGAATTTCACTAATAAGTTAATATATGAAAAACAAATATTATACTGAACAATATTGAAATTGAACAAAATTACGTTTACTATAGTTTTAATTAAATTGCTGTTTACACGAAAACTTGCATTAAGCCATTTAAACATAGTAATTAAAATATTTTGGTGTATTAAATATATTTACTAAACAATTATTTATTTCAAATAAATTATAATATTTAATTCATACAAACTTTTGTCCTATTGAGCATTAATTAATCACTTCTATAGGAGAGTCAATTAAAAACTAACCAGTCTGATAAAATATGATATATATTAATACAAACTTATGTGGCCCCATAGCTTATAACTAATATAAAAACTAACCACAAAATCTATAATTCGAGTTTATGTGATTATTGTAGAATTACTGGGCTACGGAAGTTTTTGCGATTGTGTAAACTCTAGTTGTTTTTATAGCGAAAATTCTCTGACAAAGGCAATATTATTTTTAGGAGGGGTTATTTTCATATTCAACAACAAAATATGAACTGACTTGTACAAAATATGAAGGTAGCTGAAATCTGAATTATTAAAGAGTGATAATTTGAAACAAAATATATTTTAATAATGAATATTTGGTTTATAAAAGTAATATACATATACCGGGTGCGTCTCAAAAGTGGCTCACCCCTATAACTTTTTTTATTTTATCAGATAAAAAAGCGAGATTTGGTATGTTAGTATATGACATAAATTAGGACTGATTGACGTATTCAATTGTTTTCTGTCACTTCCTGTTTCACCGGAAATGAATACAACTTTTGATTTTTAAATGGCACTCTCGGTATTTTTTTACTTTATTCTATAGAAAATGACATTCTAAATAGAATGACATATCATATGTCAACTTTTGACATTTTTGCTTAAAACAAAATTAAATTTTAAATTTCAATCTAGAGTGCCATGGCTGTGTTAAAAACACGCATTATTAATCAAGGAGCCTTGGAAAAATAGATTTGATCGTCTAATGTTATTCGTGTCTTGTCCAGGGGCGCTATTCTGTACAATTATCAGAATCGGTGAGTTACCGATAGCTATCGGTACGTATTTGCATATAGTAAATATGTGTTAATTGTTGTTGTCATAGTTACCGATCAGCCCTATGACAGATATCGCAAATTTGTACCGACGAATCTCTACCGTGCCCTTGTCAACCTCACGGTAGAGATACCGAGAGTCGTCGGTACAAATTTGCGATATCTGGGGTGAAATTCTGTACTCTTGAACGGTAACGACCGATTTCGGTAATGCACCGAGAGTCATCGTTTACCAATCGGTCGGTCGTTTAAAACGCGATTCTGTATTTTACGCAACCAAACGACATCGGTGCAAAGCGATTCGTCGAGTTGCCGAGCATTCGGTCGTTCTGTGGCGTGTTTTGCAGGTATGGAGAGATTTGAGGTCGAAAGCCAGCATCCATTACTCAAAATTAAAAAAAGAGCTGAGAAAAACTGGAAATTTGGAGCTAACAGTTAAACCTCTTACAAAACAAGAAGAAAGAATTTTAAACATTATTGGTATGCAGTACGTCGAATGTAGTTCCAACTGCGCAGATAGTTTAGCTGAGGAAGAAGTAATGCACTGTAACTCATATTGTGATATCTATTCTATCATCTAATCGTAATTTCAGGATCTACAAATTTGTTTAGAGAACTATGACGAATCTGTGCTGGACCTCCCACCTACAGTGGTAACTTTGCAACCAACTAAGACTGACGGTAAAGTTTAGAAAATATAAAACAGCCACATTTTACTAAATATAAAGTTTAACATTTACTTTTATCCGTTGGCAATAGACCTCCCTCCTGATAGTTTAGATTTAGTCACGCTGGCTCCTGTGGTTCTTCCTACTACAAGTCAGGATGTAGTGATAGAGTTTGCAGACACTGAAAAAACTATAAATACTACAAGTATTGAGATTGCTCCTAAATCTAAAAACCCCACTAAATCTCCAACTGCTTTAACGAGTTTGTTAAATTCAAGCGAACACGTTCGAAAATCAAGAAAAAGGGTAGCTTCAGCCTGTAATAGTGGTTTGTGGAACTACTTATTTATCATATTAATATGAAACACCTTGTTTGCAACATTTTACACTTTCAGGTACACCAAGTAAATCACGTTTGAGCGTCCACGTTAGGTGAAGCAAGAGATAGATTTGCTGCCATTGCAGATCGAACTGCGCCTTAAGTGTAGGGTCGCCTTTTGTATATTTTTCAAATCATATAGTTTAATCTTAATTAATTAATTTTGTAGGTACTAGCAGAAAGTAGCCGACTACAGGCAGAAGCTTCCCTCCGCCACGCCAGAAATGAAGAAAAAATGATTGCGATACTGGAGAGGTTTGCGGGGGTGGCAGAGGGAGCCATTAGTTACTTGGAGACTAAAGAATAACTAATAAAACTAAACTAATACTGAATTGTATTTTTATGGATTAAAGATTTAAATTGATATTAACATTAATTAATATTAACACCGAAACACTTGATGAATTAAACGGTCTCTAATCCGTTGTGCTAAGGCAACTCCTCTTTGTGGTAATCCTTCATTATCCAGTTCGAGATTTCGCTGATTCATAGCTGGCTCTCTGAGACCTTCGTCAATAAAATTATTTGCTATTTGGTTCTCAATCCTCATATTGTGCAGAATAGCACAAGCATTTACAATAATTCTTCCTGCTAGTCCCGGTTCATATTAATCGGTGTTCTTGGTGCTTCGTTATAAAAATATTCAGGTGTTCCTGGTTGCTGGTGAGGTAATGGGGTTAGAAGCCATGGTTCTAATGGATAGCCTTCATCTCCTATAAAAAGATGCGGTTATTCACAAAACTTAAAAAAAAACATGTATTTACCTATCACCCACGTTTGCCTTTCTCCTCTTTCAAAATTACGTTCCATACAACTTCGTACTGGAGAGTTCGCCCAAATGTAGGCATCGTGACGTGCACCCGGAAAGCGAGCATTAATATTTTATAATCTGGGTCACATACCTGAAAAAATTCATGATACCATAACTCAAGAGAGTGAAATCGCAACATTTGGGGCTCTCATTAACCTACCACTTGAAAATTCAGAGAGTGATATCCGTAACAGTTCACGTAGGCTTCTTCGTGGTCACTTGGTCCCCGAATAGATACATGAGTGCAATCCACCGCACCGATCGCTCCATAAAACGGTTGCATCGCGTTTGCAAATTTCAATCGTGCAGCATTCCTTTCCTCTGCAGTTAGCGGAAACCGTATTTTTCTTCTCAAAAAGACATTGTTTATAGAGTCAGTGACAGCATGTACACATCGACTCACAAATGGTTGACTCATAGTTAATCCTTCTTGATTTCCTACCGGATTTTGATAACTTCCGGTAGCAGAAAACCGCACAGCTATTAGAACCTACAGTAAATTATAAGCAATACCTATTATTGCTATATCTTATAAGATGAATATTTTTCAATGTCACCTGTTTTTCTACGGATAATCCATAAGGACGTTGACGTGCCAAGTGAGAGCGAAGAGCTTGTATCAAATCTGTGGCCATATCAGGAGAAATACGGTACAAATTTATAAATTCATCATCTGGAAGTTCCAAAGGTTCCATGAAATCTCTTAGAGCCCTTCGTTCTACTCGGCGTTCCATTATTCTTACTCTTCTTTCCAAATGTAGTAAATCATAGGCAAGATACTCCATTTTTCAAATCAAAACTAAGAGCGAGGGAATAATGTCAGGTTATAAAGTATTACCCCCACCAACTTGATTCTTTTTCGATTGTGCATCAAAAAGTAAAAAAAAACGTTATTTGGCCTGGTAAATAGTGTAAGCAGAGGACAGAGGCAAACTTATTTCCGTTTCCATAACACAAGTTTTTTATTCGGACTACATGAAACACTAAACACGAAACGGAAATGACTCCACCTCTGCTACTCATAGTACGTTTTAGCGTATCCTAAAGCTAATTTTATTCTACAAACGTTTCTCTACTTCTACCAATGCTAATTATTATTACTTACCTTCGTATGTATAATATGTACTTTTGTTTTCTCTTACTTCAAAATCTATGATGTGGTGGAAAAATCGGTGAAATTTTTCTTAATCACATCCAAACACATTTAATTTCAAACAACTTAATAACAGTCGTTCGACACTTTCGACGATTGTCGTTGACTAGTACAGAATTTCACTCCCCATAGGACCGATCGGTAACTATGACAACAACAATCAACACGACGTTCATTGGCCGTACGTACCGATAGCTGTCGGTAACTTGCCGATACCGACGATTGTACAGAATAGCGCCCCAGGCCGGTTAAAAGATGCCTAAATGGTATTTTTAATCATATCTCAATTTTTTCAAATGGAACGAATGTGGCTCATCAGCATATTTGGAAAAAGCATTTTTTTGCGAATAATTTGGTACCAAACACACTTGGTATTTCGAGTCAAATTATCATTATGCCCTAGACACTCAATGATAATTTTATAGAACTACATATTTAGTTACTTCCGCATCGCCAGACGGCGCAAAAGACATTAAAGTACAGGTTTCTAATTTATATATGAAGATGACATGATAGTCTCTATATTGCCTACCGTCTATGGTCTAGTTTTGGTTTAGTTGATAAAATGTTGGTGGTCCGTCAAGTTATTTTTAAATCACTATTTAAATAATTATTAATTCAGATATTCCTGATTTGTCGGAAAGTTCGGTGATTTGTGTTCATAGTTAGTGTTTTTATTAGTTTGTGCGTTCTGATATTTACAGTTGATCATAATTTTTGTGTTAGATACTAAACTTGTTTATTAAAGTAATTTTGACATTTTAGAAATGAAAAATTTATGAACCAATTAAAAAAATAGTTTAATCATAAATAAGTAAGTACATAGTTGGTAATATATAGTATTTTTAGTAACAGTTAATTAGTAGTCTATAATATTTTTTCTATTGCATCTATTTTCGTTCTAGCGTTGGTGTTTAAAATGTATGTATTCATAACTCTAATTTTGTTTTGACTATGTTACACTTCTAATGATCTAATAAAACCTAAAATATAGTAAAAACGTCAATATTCATTATTTATATTTTACAAGGAATAATTTTGCGTTTGAATAATGTTACCGTTTTAGTTAGCTTTAATAAATAACGGAACGCTAAAATTATTTTATGCCAAAACTCTCCATTAGTTTCTTCCGGATCACCAGGTGGCTCTAAATGACAATGATATAGGAAACAAACGTTTCATCTATGATAATGATATGAAATATTTGCTTTATATCAGTGCCCAATCTATCTCTAGTACGTGACATTAGTCTATGATGATAGTTTCAAGTGAATATAAATGAGCGTATTTAAATTCAGACCCTCACAATAAGATGGCGCCACTAACATGAAACTGTTTTTTAGTAAGGCATCTTTCTTTTTCTTGGTATATTCTTTGATCGACTGTAATAAAAACATCAAAATTTTTGTTTCGTCGAGATTTTTTTTATGGAAATGGAATATATGTATTATTAATTTCCATAAACATCGTTTATTAAAATATAAATTTGCAAGAACGGCTTATGCATACTAAGTAAAATCAATAATTCAGCAATTCAAATCAGTTCTATTAAGTCGAACAGGACCTCGAATACCATGGATATTTTGGATTGAGAATAATTTCCCCGGCATATTTTATCACTTTCGGAATATATAAAGCTGGATAGAATTAAATTTCAGAGACCCGCAGGGTATTATTCTGTACCAATTTACCCAAATAACTTATTCATTTTGAGGCTTCTGGGGGATCCGAGTAATCAAGATACCAAAATAAAGGTTCTTCAGTATGTGTTTATAAAGGATGTTGTTTAGGTTAAGTTTCCGCTTTACGGACAGTTACAGATAATATTGAATTTCTAATAATATACTACGAGTAGCAAGTGATTTTTGTAACTGAACTTTTAACAGTGGATAGAAAACATGTCTCCGGAGCATTTAGTTTTTTGGATGATGTCAATACATGCTTTGGTTAATTTTTAAGAGCGAAATGAGCTCAATGTGACAAGGCGGCTTTGGTGATTATTGTTTATTTTTTGATTAATTGCAATTAATAAAATTGAAAGAAAAATAAAATAAATAAATTATAATATAATTTAAATATATTATATTTACCTAATTATTATTAAATATTATTACTATTAGTTTTTATTACTATTACAGCGATTAGCAGCTCTAGGTACAACTGGAGCAAGGAACAAAACAGCGCAAGCTGCGCTAGAAGCAATTCTGGACTTGCAATCAATCGACTGGCTCGTGAAGGATCTGGCCGGTAAGGGTGCCCTAAGATTAAGGGAATCCAATCTTTGGAACCAGACCAACTACGGTCACTCGAAAATATTGCCAGTGATAGGGAAAATCGTGGTGAACACGAGTCCACATCTACTAGACCAGAAAACGGACTATATGCTCACCAAACATGATTTTGGAGAAAAGATAAGGATTCGCATCCCGACAAGAGAAGAATGGGAAAGCAACCGAGTAATGAACACTCAAGAGATAGCAGTCCACACAGATGCCTCCGCAAATTCAGGGGGCACAGGTATAGGCATCTCCTCAGAGAAACTAGACATCCGACGATCTTTGAGGCTATCGGATTGATGGAATGTTTGCTGATAGAAAATTGCTGATAGACCAATAGGGGATATAGTGATATACTCTGACAGCTTGGCCGCTTTAAGAAGCATCACCATGCAATCAGTGAGGTCGAAAACTGTGATGGAATGCCGAGAAGCACTTTCCTGGCTGCGCCGAGGAGGAGCTACTCTGTGCAGGGTGCCAGGCCACGGCAATGTGGTGGGCAATCAGGAAACAGACAGACTCGCCAAAGACGGAGCTAGTGGAGACGCCGTGGCAGATAACTCATCACTTGTGACGATCAACACACTGATGGAAGCTATAGGAACTGCCATCAAAGCCAAGCAGCAAGAGACGTAGGAACACCGTGAGGACTGCGCTACAGCTCGAAGACTATGGCCAGTGGTAGATAGCAAAAAGATAAAAAAAATGCAACTACTAGAGCACAAAAAGGACCTAGTACGCATGATTGTAGGTGTCGTCACTGGAAACTGTCCCACGGGGGTAAACCTCGTAAGATGGAAAGTTTCCGATGACGACTACTGCAGAGAATGCGGAGAGGAAGAAGAAACCATAGAGCACCTGCTGTGTCACTGTCCGGCAGTGGAATACCGACGCATTAGGGCAAGGTTTTTTGGAGGGACTAGAGGAAGCAGCAGAAGCCAACATCAGCGACATGGGAAACTTTGCAAAGAGCTGAAAGTGCTTTAACGCAAAGAAAGAATGAGAGGAAGGTTTGGTAAAACAATACAGGGGTATCGCAATGGGCCCAAGGCCTCCGAGTGAGGGATCAAATATGATCCCAAACCCCAGCAACCTAACCTAACCTAACCTATTATTACTATTAGTTATTAGTAATAATAACTAATAGTAATATTAGTCCAACCTACAGCAATTTCAAATAAAAAAATAATGGTATTTAAGATAATTGCAAAAAAAACTAATTTTAAAATGTTTTAACATCTTGTAACTCTAAAACTATGCATTTTCATACCCATGTTTATAGGAACTTTTTTTCATATTTTTTGATGAGGAATCAATGAGCACTTATTTAAAACTTTCACGAGTTAATGATATTAATTTTTTTTAAAGGTTTTGCCTTGATCCAATATTTGGATCAAGGCAAATTAATAAAATTCCGTTTATCTCATCAAAGAGGCCGAAATCAACAAAATATCAAGAGGCAACTGTTAATCGGCATTAAAGTGTTTACACTATTTCGCTAACAAGAGAAAAAATGTCAGTGGCGTACATGCGTTTTTCAGAAAAATATTCCAGTGATAACCATAATTTAGCTTTAAAATATGTTGCATTTATAGTAACTTTTACCCTCAAAATTTCATTCGAAACGCTAAAAGTACTTGGAAGAAAAGTAGGTATACTAAATCGAAAAAAGATTAAGACTTTAACACCCTGTAGCTACGAAAAAAAGCAGAATGGGACTTATGGTGATATGAAAAATAAATCTTATTTTTACGTGAGGAATCTCCCCACGAGAGATGGCACATGTTTTTTGAAACACCCTGTATACTACTATGAACTGTCTATCATGTTGGCATGACGTTTGGCAAATGCTTGGCATAACGGTAAAAGGTCGCGAAGCAGGACCAGCTTCATGAAATGAACTTCGCTTGGTACTTGGAGAAGAATGGGAAAACATAACGCAATATGATATATGCAGCCTCAATTACAGTATGAACGGACGCATACAGGCAGTTATAGCAGCCAAAGGCGGCAATACAAAGTATGAGGGTATTTTTTACAATTTTTTTTTCTGTTTGTATACTTCAATATTAGAGAAGTTTTCTTTAATATCGTTAGTTCTGTTATCGTTAGTAATGTTTATTAAAAGCTTAATTTATTAACTGTATCGTTAGTCTTTAACGTTTTTTTTTACTTTAGTATAGAGTACCCAAAGCAGTGTAATATTATAATGGTGTCTTAATATTATAATATGTATTAATATACAGGGTGGTCCGAACTGTATCCCGGAAACTTCGGCAGCATATTCTGCAGATAAAAATAAGTAAAAAAGTTCGTATAAATGTATGTCCTAAAATGCTTAGTTTCGGAGACACAGGGTGTAGAAATTTAATTTTTATTTGGATTTTTTCCAAATAATTTCTGAAGTAACGTAAATATTTGGATGAAAATTGGTGTCTGGGAGTTTTTTGACATGAGAAATTTGATTTTGATGTTAATATGACTCCTATTTGTAGAGGACGCCACCTACATCTGTTTTATCTGTTTTGAAGAGTAATAACTTTTCGTCCGTTCCTGTATAAAACTACTGAGTAAAAAAATATATATTTCCATGATTTTCTACATAATAATTAAATATCTCTTGGAAAAAATCGCTACGACAACCATTCTCAAGATATTAAGAATGGAAACAGTCAATACATGTCATTATTGACAAAAAATAATCGTATGTTGAGTAGATAGTTATTTGACTAAAAAGATAAATTTGGGAACTTCTTATTTTTTTTTAAATTAATCATAATTTTTTCTGCGAAAAAATGATGATAAAAGAAGTTCTGTTGAACTTTTGGCACAAAAACATTTCAAATTTATGATTTCAGTCTAATAACTATTTAGTCAACATGTTTATTTTATGTCAATGATGACAGGTATTGATAATTTCGATTCCAAATATTTCAAGAACCATTCCTCGTAGCGATTTTTTCCAAGAGACTTTTTTACGTAAAAAACATCGTAAATGTATATTCTTTTACTCAGTAGTTTTATACAGGTATGGACGAAAAATTATTCCTCTTTAAACCAGTTGAAAAATAATATGTATGTGGCGCCCTCTACAAGTAGGAGTCATATTGATATCAAAATAAAATTTCTCATGTCAAAAAGTTTCCAGACATCAATTTTCATCCAAATATTGACGTTACTTCAGAAATTATTTAGAAAAAATCGAAATAAAAACGAAACTTCAACACCCTGTATCTCCGAAACTAAGCATTTTAGGACATACATTTATACGAACTTTTTTACTTATTTTAATCTGCAGAATATGCTGCCAAAGTTTCCGGAATACAGTTCGGACCTCCCTGTATAATTGTGTCTTAATATAATATGATTAGTGATGGGAAAACCCGATTAATTTCAATAATCGAGTACTCGAGTTTCAAGCGATTGCAATAACCGAGTGATCGCACGAGCGAAATATCACTCGTATTTAAAAATACGATTTTTCACCCGTCGCTGGTTGTAAGTTGTAAGTACTCGTTAACGCCAAGCGCCAAGCAGTAAGTTGCGTGCGCAGAGCACATATTCTTTCGGCGAAGAATGGCAAGTAGCAAGCGGCGAGGGATTCGCTTGATCGCTTGATTTAGTTTATTTCAAAGCATTGTCGATGTAGGTCGTAAAATTTTGTCCCTCAGATACGCAACGCAAATATATATACGGCGCCGTATAAATTTGCTACCTGCAATGTATGTAGAAAATTTTATCTCGGCTTTTTATCGAGTATGTCATA
The DNA here is from genome assembly GCF_002938485.1 of Sitophilus oryzae. Taxonomy (NCBI): domain Eukaryota; kingdom Metazoa; phylum Arthropoda; class Insecta; order Coleoptera; family Curculionidae; genus Sitophilus; species Sitophilus oryzae. The sequence goes on along the minus strand of NW_022146734.1, from coordinate 1,646,342 downwards.
TTAAAATCGGATTTCAATTTATTTCATTCTAGGATCGTTTGCGTTCGTCGCTTGGAACTCGTCACTTGCATCGCTCGTTCATAATCGAGCGATGTCGGTTATTCCAATAATCGAGTAGTCGAGCGAATTTTCGCTCGAGTTATCCCATCACTAAATATGACGTTACAATATTATTCATATTAAAAATCAAAAAGTAATGATAATTAAAAAAATGCAAATTGATCATTATCAGCTTATTTCGCTCTTAAAAATTAACCAAAGCATGTATTGACATGAATCAAAAAAATGCTCAGGAGTCATGGTTCTGACCGTAAAATTATATTTTAGGAAAATTTACAGACGCGAAATTATTTCAAATGGTGTTTTAAAGTTATGGTAAAAAAGCAACCCCTCAATTAACCCTGTATAATATGCTAAATAGTAAAGTTTTTAAAAAGCTGAGTTTACGAATTAAAGTTGATATAATTATATACAGCTTGCTAAAAATATTGTGAAATTAGGGCTAAAAATAACAAAAATATAACAGATTAAATTTGACCAGAAATTTCTCCGTTACGTTTTTTTGCATCTGAGTGTACAGGGTGGTCTAAATTGGTCTGTTTTAACAGAGAAAACCTATTTTGTAACTAGACAGAGCTAAACCGACATAGATGTCATGGGCTCGATTTCTGAGAAACATTTAATGGCGTAAACAGCCTGTTGATATTTTTACTGCCAACCGAGATACGGGTCTTAATGTCTAATTTTTTACCATTTGGAAAATTGCCCTTAACTTTTGTATTTCGTGGAATAATAAAATTCTGTAAAAACGTTTTTGAGGCACTTTTTTAAGCACAATCCAGTGGCTTAGTCAGTTTTTTTCTATACTTGCTCTTTTTGTCAGAAATAATAAAAGATATAATAATTTAATATTATTTTAATAATTTATATTTTTAAATGGAAATCATAGTTGGCTATGAGCTTAAAAAAATGCCGGCGTTTAACCCTTTCCAACGATATAAAGTTATGTGTATTTTCTTCTAAGAATAAAGCCCCGTTCTCAGAACTGCGACTGTCGCCAGCGACACGACAAAAGAACCAATGAAATTTGTACAAAATTCAAACAGCTGTCAATTTTAAATTTAGTACAGCTCCCGTTGGTCGTTTGAAGTGTCAATCAGTGCCGCTGTCGACACGACGTAGTTCTGAGAACGGGGCTTAAGAGAAATATTAGGGTTTTTTTATCTTTGTATCGAAGCGGGCCCTGATTTTGTGTTGACCTAGTTGCCTAATTATTTTTTATCACAATTTAATATTCTATATTATTATTTATCTGCATAATTAAAGACTTTTGGGAAGGTAAATCAACATTCTATATTAGTATTACCATTTACAATTAAAACCCCAGGGTTACAACTGCACTATTAAATGGAGAATTTAGAGAGAATTGGATTGGAACAAGGGGTCCCATATCTTGACCTGCTAGGCCCTGTGATTTAACTCCTTTCGACTTTTTTATGGGGGAAATTAAAAGACCTTATATATGTATATGGGAAGAACCATTGGGACGAGAGAAGAATTACAGAAGGCTACTAGGCAAGCGTTTGGGCTTATTAGACCAGTTTGCCTAATAAATCGTTGTAACTCTGTGCGCAAAAGATGTTTATTGTGTATTCAACAAGGAGGTGCTCCGTTTGAACATCTTTGATGATTTTTTTAGAAAACTATATTCGTCACTCAAAAAATATTTTTTTTAGTTTTGTTCTTTGCTTATTGAATCTACATATTTCAATTGTAATTACTAATACACAAGGCTTATACTAATATAGAATGTTAAGTTACCTTTTCAAAAGTCTTTAATTATGAAGATAAATAATAATATAGAATAACAATAAACAAATAGATCAACACAAAATCAAGGCCCGCTCCGATATAAAAAATTAAAAAAACTAATATTTCTCTCATTCTTAGAAATAGATACCCATAACTTTATATCGTTGAAAAGGGTTGAATGCCAGCATTTTTTTAAGTTCATAGCCAACTATGATTTCTATTTAAAAAATTATGTTTCACATTATTTCTGATAAAAAGAGCAAGTATAGAAAAAAACTGACTACGCCACTGGATTGTGCTTAAAAAGTGACTTAAGAACGTATTTACAGAATTTTATTATTTTTAATTAAGTTATGGGCAATTTTCCAAATGGCGAAAAATTCAAAAAGACCCCTATCTCAGTTGGCGGTGAAAATATCAACAGCGGTTTACGCCATTAAACATGTCTCAGAAATCGAGCCTATGACATCTATGTCGGTTTTGCTCTGTCTAGTCAGGAAATAGGTTTTCTCTATTAAAACAGACCAATTTCGACCACCCTGTACAAAATTTTGTGGCGTAGCTCTTTATTTAAGCTAAAATTCATAAATATTTTCCAGGTCTGTATTAACGGCTCGGCTTGTGTCTCCTATTCCGGACCTTCGACGAGATTCAGTGTTAACTACAGGTGCGGAAGACGCGGAATTCTTATCTCTACCAGTGCCTCCAGATTTTGCAGATAGCAGAAGATCAAGCCGTATTCAACAATGGTAAGTTGCCTTGATCAAAATCCCATATCGTCGGTGAAATATGATAAACTGCTAACTCCATTATTTCTAATTTTAGAGGAGAGCAAAAAAACGGTACAAAAAAATATGTACACATGTAGGAAGTATTTTCATGCGTTAATATGATAAAGAGATAAGAATTTTATTTGCTGGGGATCAATAAAACTCAATATTTCGTGTTATATAATTTTTTCAGACACAATAGGGAGATAGCAGATATTCGTCTTGCAGAAATAAGAAATAAAAATATACTTCTGGAGATAGCAACCTTATTGTTTGAAATTTTGAAAATTGAATTGAATGTTACCCAAACAGATTTAGAAATAATGAATTAAATTTAAAAAATATGATATTTATAACCATATTATATTTAGAATATCGTCGGTCTAGAAGCAAAACATACAATATCAAAAACGAATAAATTTTTAATGCATTTTTAAAGAACTGAAGTAGCAGCATTTTGGACTTATGAATATGAAAAATACTACCGTATGATCGAAAAAAAAAATGACGTCCAGTTGATATTTCCATATAATTTTACATATAAAAGGACACCGATCTTCATTTCATAACCATCGTTGACACCTTTTTTTTTATCATATTGTACTTTACTCGCAAAATAGATAATGACAAATAAAAAAAAACATCTAGGTGAATAGCTGAATACACACGAACAGTTTGGTTTATTTAGCACTTTTAAGTGCGAGTCGGACTCGCGCACGAAGGGTTCCGTACCATTCATTATCTATACAACATTAGACACTATATTATTATATACTTTTTTTCCGATTTAGCTGAAATTTTGAATGCGCGTATAAGTAATTAAAAAAAATTAAGAAACACATTACTTTGTATTAAATCATTTTGTATTAATCAATAATAAATATGTAAAAAGTAAAAATAAATATGTAAAAATATTTAAAAATTGAAAAAAAAACGATTAAAAAAAAGTCGCCTTGACTAGGATTCGAACCTGCCTTACTAAGCATCGTAAAGTCCTAACGCTTTAACCACGCGGCCACCGAGGACTTGAAAGATTCTATGTAAAATTCTTAAGGTGCGTATTCATTATCCGAACGAACGAACGAACGAATGTTCGCTAGTAGTATAGACGGGGACCGTACGATGGAACCGCACGAGAAGACCGGAGGCATTTGTCGGACTCGAAACGGATGGTCGAGCGAACGAACGAACGAACGGCCGCATGCGTTCGGTCCCCGTCTAAATATACCGCACTTTCATTCGTTCGTTCGTTCGTTCGTTCGGATAATGAATACGCACCTTTAAAGGTCGTTTGCGTCCGATCTTCTCGTGCGGTCCCCGTCCATACCACTAGCGAACATTCGTTCGTTCGGATAATGAATACGCACCTTTACTTAAAAGATAGTGTTTAGTGAAAGTACTTTTTTATTTATAAACATTTATTTAATTCTGTTTTTAGTATTTGTTCTTATAGCGGCAACATAGATACATTATCTGTAAGAATTTCAACTGTCTAGCTATAACGGTTCATAAGATAGACCTCTGTGACAGACGGACGGACGGACAGCGAAGTCTTAGTAATAGGGTTCCCGTTTTTACCGTTTGGGTACGGAACCCTAAAAAACATCTAGGTTAATAGCTGAATAGACACGAACAGTTTTATCGGCCGATTTGACCGATTTATCGCCGAATTGCAGAAATTTTAAGGAAAAATCTGCTAGTTTATGTCATCAAGAAAATTTGAAATTTGGCAGATAAATTGCTGACAAATAATTTGGGACGATTTTCGCCTAATACACTAACACAGCGATTAAAATGGAACACAAATCTGTCGCGAATTATCGGAGGATATTTTGTAGAAAGTTAAAAGGTCTTTTCAAGTACTTTAAAAACGGTCATATTTATTTTCTTCGAAAAATGTGTTCTTTCGCCTTATTTTACGGTAAAAGGTTGCAATTTAATTTTCGAAAAATAAAAAATCACCTTTACAGAGTGATAACTCGGCTATTATTACACCTACGGTAATAAACAAACAACGAATCGATTCGTTATTCCAAAAGCTTTATTTTTGCTTTATATGAGTTTTGAGATAAAACGCCAGATTTTCGAGTTATTTAAAAAAAATGGCAGAAAAATATCAAGTTTTTAGATACTAACATTTTCAAACCTAAATAACTCGGAAAATATAAAATTTCTGAAAAAATGTTATAGAACATTTTTTTCTTACAATTCATCCCTATATTTATTTTTACAATTCAAATGGGTGATTTGTTTTTCACCGCCGCGAAGGGGTGGCACTCACCACCAAGGTAAAAGCTATGAAACTTTTGTTTCTTACATACAGGGTCCGGCAATAGTGCGTCGGGCATCTGTTTGTAGCTCCTAGAATAAAAAACTTGGGAATTTTGTTTAAATGTAAACCTAAAGTATGTACTAGGATGTATTTCAGGAAAATATTTTAACTTCTATAGGGTAGCTCAAAAAAGTGTGAGTGGATCGGGATGACTTTTTTTAAATGGAACACCCTGTATATTATTGGATTTTTGGCTTCCTTTCAGATCACTTTACATAATCCTAAGACATGAATAAATATATTTCGATAATTTCAGACATATTAATAAATAAATAAAAATTATATATTTTTCAGCTTTTCTTAAAAAAATTACTAATAATACAAGAACTGTCCTGAAATCAAAACTATATTAGATATTTACTTTAGATGGTCTGTACTTGCTTTGCTATAAATATGGAAATCGTAAATCATACAGGATGTTCAAAATTCTATGCCAAACTTTCTAAAATATAAAATAATTTTTCTTTGTTTTTTTTAAATGGAAATTATTTTTTCAATAGATGGAGAATTAAAAAATGAACATTTTTTGCATTTAGAGTATTTCAAAATTTTTAACGGTTTCGCAGATATTCCCGGTTTTGTATTTCATATGGCATTTCTACAGTAAATATTTATAAAAGCCACCCAATGATTTTTCTCTCGTTTTTTACCATTGAAAGCGCTATGCGCCATATTATGAAATAACACTGCGTGTATCCGGAAAACTATTACAAATTTTGAAATACTTTAAATACAAAAAATGTTCATTTTTTAATTCTCCATCAAATAAAAAAATAATATACCGAGTGTTCCATTTAAAAAAACCAAGAAAAATTATTTTAAATTTTGAAAGTTTGGCGTAAAATATTGAACATTTTGTATGATTTACGATTACCATATTTATAGCAAAGTAAGAACAGACCATCTAAAGTAAATATCTAATATAGCTTTGATTTCAGAACAGTTCTTGTATTTTTAATTTTTTTTAAGAAGGGTTGAAAAATATATATTTTAGATTTATTTTTCAATATCCTGAAACTATCGAAATAGATTTATTAATATCTTAGGATTATGTAAAATGATCTGAAAGGAAGCCAAAAATGCAATAATATACAGGGTGTTCCATTTTTAAAAAATCATCCAGATCCACTCACACTTTTTTGAGCCACCCTATAGAAGTTAAAATATTTTCCGGAAATACATCCTGACAAATACTTTAGGTCTGCACTTAAAACAAAATTCTCAAGTTTTTTATTCTAGGAGCTACAGATTACCGGACCCTGTATATCTCTATTCACTGTTAAAATTTCACGTCAATTGGTACGGGTGTCAAGAATTCGGAGTTAGTACACTATTTTTATCCTCACTTACTGGTCTAAAACCTACATGATATAATAACAATCTTTATTAGAATTTATTATTAATATTTTGCAAAAATTATAATTGTATTTATTGACTTATACTACGTTTTTCATTATTGCAAAACTTGAATCAAAGTAACTTATTTTTTTCGCCTCCTACCAAAACGGGACTTCAAGTTCCCCTCTAAATATTATGCATTGAAGTTACCCTTTAATTTATCAAAGTCATCCAACAGTTCCCTAATATATGTTTATCGAATTCCTTTGTTCGTATACCTAGAACGGCAACAACCCCAGTTGTCAGCTTGTCAAACCCGATGTCATCCGCATGATATCAAATATATGATACCTATGGAATAGTCGCGCGTACCAAAATTGGATTTTAGCAACAATAACTTATAAATGCCGTACAATTTAATCCTAAGCCACAGTATTTGGTAATTAAATTATCGATTGCTTTATATCGATACGCCTTGCTTGAATTATGTTATTGTTTGTTAATTATCGCGGATAATGTGATTTTAAGCAGAAAACCGTCAACTAGGTGATAAGATTGGAATGACTCAGCTCATATAAAAATTGCAAATTTGTCAATATCGAACACAGAAATTCTTAACGGCTTCAGACAAGGATGCACATTATTGCCACTTCCATATAATTTATACTCAGAATCGATATTCCAGGAGGTGTTGCAAGATTTCGAAGTGGGAACAAAGATGAATGGTAAACCTATGCATCCCATAATATACTGCCGATACGGTACTCAGTGGTGAAGCTATGGGGGGTGAGTTGGGAAATTAGTCATGACAACGCGACGTCTAAATCCCAAATTTGTGAAAAAAATCTCAAATTTGTACTAAATACAGAGATATAGATGTCTATATCTCTGACTAAATAGCGTTTTCGGTTTATGCGCTTAGGGTAGTCCTATTTCTTATTATTGTACGTCACTAAAAAGAGATAGAAATTCCTTTCATATGACACTCAAAGTAGGGCCACAGGCACACGCCACCCTTTTGTGTTCTTTTTATTAATTAAATTTTGATTGACAACAACGCGTTCTGCTGAACTGGAGTCTGGAGTTCCCCGTTTAATGTACAGGTTGCAGTTATATTTTATATCACGATACATTATTACATAAAATATGTCTATACCTAGTGGCGGATTCATCTCTCCAAAAAAATCCTTTATGGGTATTTCGCCACTGCACTGCAAGAAAAATCTACAAATTAAAATAGTTATTTTTTGTAAATACTTCTGGGCGTTAAACCTAAACGCACAAGGTTGACGTTCTGTTAGTTGACTTTGTGTTAAAAAAAGTCATTTTAACAGAACGTCAACGGTTTCTTGTAGACGCATCTGTTTTAAAAAAGTAAAGTGTTCTCGAATAGTTGAATTTAAATATTTTAAATAGTTTTTTTCTTTATTCTTTGTATGTTTTTGCTTCCGACGACGGAAAGAGATAAACTTTCCGAAACGTTAAGCATTTTTTTCTTTGTTAGGTAAATTTGTATAACTGTAAACATAACTTCTGACAAGCAGTGTCCGTTTAGGTTTAACGCCCAGAAGTGTTTACAAAAAATAACTATTTTATTTTGTAGATTTTTCTTGCAGTGCAGCGGCGAAATACAAATAAAGGATTTTCTTGGAGACATTATTACATGTCTGACATTATTACATATAGATATTGTACGGAGTCGAGGAATTGACGTTAAAGCTACGGACCATGTCATGCCTAAACTCTTTTGAGGTGTGGATATACGGACCGATATTAAAAATATCACGACTCGAGCGAGTAACTAATGTCAGAGAGTCAGTACTAGAGAGGATGAATAAAGAACAAGAACTATTAACTACAATAAAACGACGGAAATCAGCTAACAAATATAGTTCAAAAAAGGAAATTTATTGTTTTATCCAGACCTACCAACCCTAAAATTATTTGCACTCATATGAACATTATACCGGGTGGTGCATTGTCGTTGAAAACATAGAAAATCCAATGCAAATTTTGAACTGTCCAAATATTGGCTCCCCTATTTATTTTACATATATAGGGTAATCCGAACTGTCTTCCGGAAACTTCGGTAGCATATTCTGCAGATTAAAATAAGTAAGAAAGTTCGTATACATGTATGTCCTTAAATGGCTGAGATACAAGGTGTTAAAATTTCATTTTTATTTTAATTTTTTCCAAATAATTTCTGAAGTAAAGTCAATATTTGGATGAAAATAGGTGTTTGGGAGTTTTTTGACATGAGAAATTTAATTTTGATGTTAATATGACTCCTACCTGTAGAGGGCGCCACCTACATATTTTTAACTGGTTTGAACAGTAATAACTTTTCGTCCGTACCTAAAAAAAAATATACATTTACAACGTTTTTACGTAAAAGAAGTATCTTGGTAAAAATCGCTACGAGTAATGGTTCGCGAGATATTTGGAATCGAAATATAAATATCTGTCATCATTGACATAAATTAAACATGTTGACTATATAGTTATTAGACTGAAATCATAAATTTCAAATGTTTTGGCGCCAAAAGTTCAACAGAAACTGTTTTATCCCAAAAGAAAAGTTCCCAAATTTATAATTTTAGTCAAATAACTATCTACTCTCAACACGTTTATTTTTTGTCAATAATGACATGTATTGACTGTTCCCATTCTCAATATCTCTATCTATATAGTAGGTGGCGCCCCCTATAAATAGCGTCATATTGACATCAAAATCAAATTTACCATGTCAAAAAACTCACAGACACTAACTTTCATCTAAATATTGACATTACTTCAGAAATTATCTGGAAAAAATAGGAATAAAAATGAAACTTCTACACACTGTATCTCCGAAACTACGCATTTTAGGACATACATTATTCGAACTCTTTACATATTTTTATCTGCGGAATATGCTGCCGAAGTTTCCGGAATTCAGTTCGGACCACCCCGTATATTTTGATATATGGTATAAGACGGAGAGATCACATAACCCCATTTCTAACTAGGTCAAAGTGGTTGAATATGTATAATATATTCCGATTGCATACCACCCTGTTTGCTTATAAAATTTTCAAGTTGAAATTACTAAACTATTTGTATTCCAAACTTTTGTTTAATGAAGGTTTGGGCAATGATTTACGCAGAAGAGGGCTTCTTAAAGTGCCTAAAGGCATAGGAAAGAAATCTTCAAAAGGTATTATCGATTTAATGTAACACAACTTATAAATGGCTGTGGTCCTACCATCAATATACAGTCTTACCATCAATGCCAGTTTTTAAGAAGTCTATTAAACTAGAGTTGTTGTTCCAGCAGTGATCTCTTCTTGTCTTCTCCGTCATTTGTTGCATGGAAGGGCATAATACTTAAATGGTTCGTTTTGTTTTTGATATGCGATATATACCATACCCCTTTACTTACTCATACCTACTCCCTACTTTGTTTAAAACTTGTTAAAAAACTTGTTATTTTATTATAATGTATTTATTGTTGTTGTAGTATTTTATTCTGTTTTTTTAGTTGAATTGTAGGTTTCAACAGACTCTCAACTACTGATTGAGATATCTGCACTTAACCGCCTTTTGTTTAACAATTTATATATTTTTTGGGAAGCACAAATATTTATTGTATTAATATTTTCTTGAACAATAAACTCTTTATTATTATCAAAAAAAGCATACACATATAATCAATTTTTATTCGACCATACCAATAGGTATGGTAGGCTATTAAGATTGGCAAAAAAAAGTTTTTTTAATTTCACTCAAAATTAGTTATTTGGGTCATAAATGTCTGTCTGTCTGTCTGTCTGTCTGTCTGTCTGTCTGTCTGCTAAATTACAGTAGCTAGCGAAACGCGGTTTTCAATTTAAAATTAGGAATAATATTTGCAACAAAATTTGTAATAACATCAAAATCAGTCAAAGTCGCAGTTTTTGAGATAAAAAAAATTGAAAAAATCCTTTACTTTGAAACTAAAAGAACTGCCTACCAACTTTTTATTAACATATTTTAGTATGGGCGGCTATACGTGCCTCCCGGAGCCAATTTTTTTGGATCGTTACTATATTTTAATATTTACTATAAAGACAAAGATACTCTCTCAAAGCCATCTTATATAAACATATTTTAATGAAACTGTGTTTCTAAATAAAGCAATCTTCTCGCAAAGTTCTCGATCGCGTGCCATTAAAATGAAGACAAATATATTATAGAGGAACCTAAAGGGGTAAACAATTAGATCGATACCGTTTTCTCCGAACAAAACTTCATAAGCAAACATATTCTAGAAGGAAAATGTCTGTCAAGAAGCTTCTGTTGTCTAGAATTTAATCAAACTAATAGACTTGAAAGTAAATAATTGGCTTAAGTTATCTTCTGTAGCCTCAGGTTCAATTTCGAATTCTCAATATCCAAACAATTTATGCTTCGAACAAATAGTGTAGTGTAATTTATTTAACAGTAAAATTCCGTTCTAGTTCTTTAACCTACAGCCCCTTTGGTTAAATCTGGTGGTTTTTCATCTTACAAGAAAGAAAAAATAATAATAAATTATTGTGTTGAGCAGAGTTGAGCGACGTGGACAATGGCGACAGTTAATAATTTTGTATAAAAATTATAGCTATAGTTAAAGTATAATGTTATATGATAAATACTTTAATCCGTATAATAAATATTTATTAAAAATAAAGAACAATGTCAAATAAGCATAAGATATAATCCCACCAAAAATATAGAATTTGAAAAACATTGTCTCGCAACACAATTCTTCCACTATAAAAAGGTGTGAGAGATCTTATATAAAACCAAGTCAGTTTATTTTATTTAGTTTTTATTTACGCACATACAGGGTGGCGCCTCTCATGCGCCGCGGAAGCTCCAAGGATCACTCTTTTATAATTATGGTGCCGTGCAATTGCCAAATCATTATAATTATTATAGAAATAAATATGTCTTATATTGATAATAACAATTTATAACAAAATTGTTGAATACAGGGTGGAGCCTCTCATACGCCGCGGAGGCTCCAAGGAGAACGACAGTTTATATCGAAATGAAATTTTTTTGGCAGCAATATGTAAGTAAACTGAAAGCATTTTATAAAAATATATAGAATTATACAGGGTGTCCCCAAAAAAAGTTACACATCAAAGTTTTGTTTTTTTTTAATGGAACACTCTGTATATTCATTGATTTTCAGATTCTAGGAAAAAAATAAAGGTGAATTTTATTAAAGAAGAATATACCTAAAATCTAAGGATTTTGACATATTTCACATTTTGTGAAAATGAAGAGTAAATTTTAACTTTCTATAACAGCTACCTAAATTTTAGTTGACCTTGTATAGCCTGATATTTAATTACAGTAACCATTGTATGTTAAACCAAATTGAAATTTGACCCGAAAAGTTATACAGGGCGAGACAAAATTAATATGGAACATTAGCCACTTTTAAAAGCAAGTTACTCCTTATTTTAAATGGAACACCCAATATATTTTTCCGGTGGTGAATGGGGAATTTATATATTTTTATATATAGCCTACCTCTCAGACAAAGATTTTCCGAGATATTTAATTTTTTATGATTTTGCGTCAGCAGATCTTTATTATTTGAAAAAATCTAGGGTGGCTTTGTGATATACCTTTTGTTAATTTAATAAAAATTAAAGATTGTAGAGTAAAATACTCAACGGTAATGAAAAGATACATGTTTAAAACATATTTTAATTACTACAGAATTAAAACTAGATATGAACCTATAATTATATGACAAAAATTAGCTAGATGAAATCAAATGCTCAAAATGCCTCCTTTCCTGTTAACTGCATAAAATGATTGTCTTTCAAAAGGATCTTTTCATTTTAAAAGGCATATGTGGAGTTCTACCTCGAAAAGCAGCTACAATAATTTCTCTCATGTTGTCGACAATAGTTGGTCGAGTTTTGTAAACACTGTCTTTAACATATCCCCATAAAAAAATCCAGCCTAGATAAAATCAGGAGCATTTAAGTATTCTATTAATTGGTGAATGACTGCATTCACCAACTAATAGAATCATATCAATTCTCTCTGATGTAGAATAAGTTTGCATTTTCGGCAAATTTCTGAGAAGTTATTTTGTGTGTCTTTTAACTGACACAAAATGATAACTACTTGTTAAAGTTGGACTAATTAGACAGCTATGAAGTAACGTCAGACATATCACAGCCACCTAGATTTTATCAAATAATAAAGGATCTACTCAGATCAAATCATGTAAATGAAAATATCTAGGAAAATCTTTGTTTGAGGGGTAGGCAATCTTAATAGTATTCTGAAGAGACATCAATTCTCCATTGAATATCGGAATAATATACTGGGTGTTCCATTTAAAATAAAAGAGTAACATGCTTTTAAAGGTGACCAATGTTCAATATTAATTTTGTCTCATCCTGTATAATTTTTTGGATCAAGTTTTAATTTAATTTAAAGTACAATAGTTAATTTAACTACATATTAGGCCATACCGGGTAAATTCCAATTTAGGTAGCTTTTATTTTAATTTAAAAATTGTTCTTTATCGACATTGTTAAATATATATGTATAAATAAACCTTACATTTTAGTCATATACTGCTCTTATAAAACTCACCTCTATTTTTCTCCTAGAATCCAAAAATCAATTAATATATAGGATATTCCATTACAAAAAACACAACTTTGATATGTAACTTTTTTTGGGGACACCCTGTAGGACTCTCTATATTTTCAAAAAGTGCTCTGAATTAACCTACACATGCTCACAAAATTTAATTTCAATACAAACTGTCGTTCTCCTTGGAGCCTCCGCGGCGTATGAGAGGCACCGCGCCACCCTGTATTCAACAATTTTTTTATAAATTGTTATTATCAATATTAGACATATTTATTTCTGTAATAATTATAATGATTTGGCAATTGCACGGCACCATAATTATACAAGAGTGATCTACCCGAGGGGTGTCTCACTCGGGTAAGAAATGTACACGTACTGCCAAAATATCCTTCCACTGCTAAGCGACTGCCAATGACTATGAAGAAGACTGCCTATGACTGCCATGTAATTATTATAGGTGACCGCCATAAGACTGCCAATGACTGCCAGCGACTGCCAAGAAAATGTACAGGTAATTCCAATAGTGAGACACCCCTCGGATCTACCCTTTCGATTATTAAGTAAATCTAAACAGTACACAGAATAAAGTATTTTAATTAGTAAAATATCGTACCGTGCGACTGCCTCATTTATATACCCATGGAATATTGACATTTTAGATTGTTTTTAAAGCAACAAATGTATAAAATATATTACAGGTGCTAAAAACGATAATATTACTAGCCCATTTGTATACAAAAAGAAAACTAAATCTTAAAATGGAGAATTAAATTAATTATAGAAGAGTATACCATTAATTAAATATACCACCATTATCTTCGCTTAAATATTAATTAATTCCATACTTAATTGTGTAGTTTAATAAATTATTCTAAGTAAATGTAGATTTGAATTAGAAATCAACACAATAATAAGTTATGAAAATGAACGCCTCTGTTGTTATAAATAAGCATTCGTCAAAAAATGAAATAAAATTTTTAAGGTTTGCTACTTTTTACCACACTGTCTATTACACACACCAAATTCATTTTTTTTTAGTATTTGGAACAATTATTATTAATGGACACAAACAGTCAATTAATGTAGTTTGAATATTGGAATCATATTAATTGGGCCTCTTTAACAAATATTTAAACAGTTTTTTTTTTAATTTTTTTAATGAAATAAACAGACTATATCGATAATATTAGCAATATTAGTATCTGTACTCTTTATAAATTTGTCACATCTTTAAAAATAATTTAAAATGTCAATATTCCATGGGTATATTGATAAATGAGGTCTAAATTGCTAAAATTGCTCTAAAATGCATTTTCTACGAAAACTTGAAGAGATAGATAAAATGGTATAATACAGTATGATAGGCAATTAAATTGTGTATCTGACTCTCATAAAATATACAGGGTGTTCCATTTAACTTAAACAAGTTTAAAACTAGTAATTATTTAAAACAAATTTTTAGACACTCTGTATAAGATAATATAATTTTTATTATCGCAACACAAAATTTAGTAAATACAAATACTTCGATACAATATTTGGTTTTAAAAAATTTAATACGCCTAGAGAAATGAAGCATTAAAATTATTACTGTATTTTGACAAAAACCTAAATATTTCAAAAACGGTAAGATTAAAATGCGGTAAACCTTAATCAAATTTACCTTTATTTTAGTTGTAGAAACTAAAAATGTAATAAAAAATACAACTTTGATATTTTTTATTTATTTGGGACACACTGTATCTTATAAAAATATGTTTAAATTATAACTCTAAAGCTGGATTTATAAACTCGGGAGTTGAGGTTCAGTTGAGATTCAGTTGCCGTTCAAAATGTTCAACGCTATGAAATGAACGCGCGCATTTATAAAGTCAGTTGGTCGAAAAGTTGGCAGTTCGTTTTACGTTCAGCGGAGTTCAAAGATGGTCAATGTTTATGTCGGCAGTTGCGGGCAGTTGGCGACCGCTGGCGACGTTCGGCGACAGCCAATGAATAAGCGCCTGTCGATCACGTGAAGCACAGTACGCCGATGCATTGGAAAATGACCCTTATTGTTGTTTCATTATTTCTGTTAATGTGATATTTATATTTTGCGTAATCGTGGATTACTGTGTTTGAACTTTGACAAATACCAGAAGTATTTTTAAATCGAAAGAAAAACGTTCGAAATTTTCACAATTCCAAACCTAACCTACAACCGAAACTGACAGTTTATAAATGCAAAAATATTGAACCTCAACTGTCGCGAACATCCAACTGCAACTGAACGCCAACTTCCGAGTTTATAAATCCAGCTTAATAGTCCTCCAACGAACCCAAAACTTACAGTTTGCAAAAATCTAATCGTTTAGCTACAACACTCCGTATCGTATGTGGTGTACAACCCTCTGTATATCACTTTTTTAGGTTAGTTATTTCACAGATTAGGTATCCTATAAGTATACAGATAAAAATCTTGTCCCTAATTCGTGGTACGAAAATTGTTTTTTATGACGATGTGCAAACGAGTCAAATTTCCTGTGCGCAAAAATAAACTCGCGTAAAATAACAATAAACAGCGTAATAGAGAGATATCACTAAACCGAATAGCGTGCATGGACGTTAATAGGCCAGGTGTTATTTCCTTTACGTGAGGTGGTATTAACCACAGGTATTAACTCTCTTCATTTATAGTTATCGGATCGGAAAGAATTCTGATCGCGTCGCGTCCGCTATTTAAACCTCAGTCTTTTCATAGTCACTGGCAGTCGCTTAGAAGTGGAAGGATATTTTGCCAGTACGTGTACATTTTTTACCCAAGTGAGACACCCCTCGGACTCTTTATAGGTTCTTTAGTATTGGAAGAGGTGGAATCCATATTTTGGGCCATATTTATTTAATTAAAACTAATCCCAGCTACTTAAATATCAAATTACCTAATAAAACTAAAGCAATAATTCAAAACAATTCAAACATAACCTAAAATAAAAGATCTCGCCGGCCGGCTCCGTTTGTCAAATACCCGCACATGCCAATTTAAGCAATTTTTAAACGTTATCAAAGGTTATTTAGAAAGAGCTCTTGGTGTAATTGATCCGCAAATTACGTCAGGCGGTAACGTTATTAGCGGGTGTTGCGTTAAAAATTGACTCGCGCATATCGTAACCATGATAAGGTACGCGTAAATACTGGATGACGCTATTCGGTTTTCCGATATCTCTCTAATAACTGTGGCGGTCAGGCGCTGTGCACAATTTTAGAGGCCATAAGTGGGCGTGCTATGTGCGCAAACTAGTCACCTAACTAGTGCCCGATTCCGAAAATTGGAACCACGAAAAACAATAAAGAAAAAACAATGATTATAATCTGTGGTTATTTTTTACAAATATTTATTAGATTTGTTCCAACCCGCCGCACAACCGTCACCGAACGATCACACTCGTGCGCAAGTAATTCAAATGTGTTCCAACCGAGATTTGACGGTTAGCGATTGACGATCCTTTTTGCGTACCAACCTACCTTGGGATCGTTTAGTTACGATTTCAGAACGGTAATTCGGTACATGGTCCAAATTGACAACTGTTTGGGTTGACTTGCGCATTAAGGCATATTGGCAGGGATTATCGATTTTTAACAGCTGATTCTGGTCCGGTTGATGCTTCGGTCTTAGTTATTTTTTACGAATTCGAATACGTGTGCGTTATACTTGTGAGCTTGTGTGGAGTAAATCAAAAAATTCAAAAATCTTTATTTCTAGAGTGGTACATAGTTTTACAAATTATAATAAAATATAAATAGTAGTAACCTAGTTACCTAATCAGTAATATAATTTATACAAGTACGTGAATTCATAATAGATATCAATATAAATATTTACAAAAATAGCCTTACGTAATTTGCTTAGAAAATTTACACCATCGGAATTTGACGATCACTGCAATATTTTTAATTGTAGGTCAGTGTAAATAATGTGTTTATATAATGTAATATTTATTTAAAAAAGATGTGGTGTATTGATTTTACCTGTTTTTTTTTAATTTTTGTTTTAAATAACTTATTACTATTTAATATTTTTGATATTTTAACTCACTATTACTACCATTATACAGATATTAAATTTTAAATAAATATTGAGACACCTAGATTTCTATGTGAAACCTGTGTGCGTCTCATTGTTTAGCTTTTTCTTAGACTATAAAATTAATATATTTAATTGTCTTACATCTAAGTAAAGATTTGCTTAATTAAACTTAATAACCAATAAAAATGAATCTAGCTATAATTAACTTAATAACTAGGATAAAAAATAGCGTAAATAAAGGAAAGGTAAATAACATAAGGTTTATAAATCGAAAAATATAACTAAAAATATGACAGGCATACATTGTGTTTCTACTCAAAAATGTGTTGAAAGACTGTTTTGTAATTTTTATAAACATATTCTCTACATTGTAGATTAAATTTGTGTATGTTACTTATTCTGCGTATCTCCAGAGGAATACAATTATACAATTTTGGACCCATATTATTTACTGAGTTTAGACTCATCGCAGTTCTGTTTTCCGGGAGCATAAGGTGTTTTTTTGTATTAGCTCTAGTGCTATAATTATGATGTATTGTTTTCTTTTTGGTGCCTAATTGCATGAATCTAACGACATTTAAGATGTATATATGTCGAAGATTGGGGACAGTCTCCGAATATAGCCACTCAGTGTGAAATAACTTCGGTTTTGTAAATATTACTTTTAATATATAATTTTGTAGGATGTTCAAAGGCCTTAAAACTGTTTTGGATGCATTTCCCCACACGAGAATGCCATATCTCAGAATAGACTCAACAAATGATCTATATATTAGGATCATCAGAGATTTGTTCATAAATTCTCTCAATAGATAAAACTTATAAATCAAAATTCTAACTGATTTTGCAACTTTATACACGTGTCTATCCCATCTCAGATGCTTGTCAATAATAACTCCTAGGTATTTTACTTCGCTGACTCCTTGTATTCGTTTTGAGTTTTGATTTGTATTAATAGTGTCAAATTCGGGTCTGTTTTTTTCGGTCAATGAAAATGCTACAAACTTTGTTTTTTCGACATTAATAGAAAGTTGAAGATTGTTCAGCCAATTGTAAACCTTACTGAAGTTATTTTCTGCTATTTCTTTAGCCTCTTCCCAGGAATTACCATTGACAATCAAAACCGTGTCATCGGCATAAGACAAGAGAGTCCCATCGACACTTACCTCCTTAAGAAGGGAATTCATATATATTATAAATAAGATAGGACCCAACACTGTTCTCTGAGGAATACCTATTCTTACTGTATTGGGGTCACTGAACTGATTATTTATTTTGACCATTTGTTTTCTGTCTTGTAGGTATGATTTAAATAGTTGCAAAGTTAGGCCCCTTATACCATACTTAAATAGGATTCCCAGGAGAATGTGGTGGGAGACCGTATCAAATGCTTTTGCCAAATCCAGAAAAATTGCGATAGCCTTCTCATTATTGTTAAGACTATGTGACACTTCGGAGATCAGTTTCCATATTGCATCTGCAGTACTAGCTCCTTTTATAAAACCGTATTGATTATTTGATATAATATTTTTTTTCAAGAAAAGCCAACAATCGGGTTTTAGTGCCTTTTCTAAAATTTTGCTAAAATTATTTATTAAACTGATGGGTCGATAGTTAGTAACATTACATTTATCTCCCGACTTGTATATAGGAATTACTATGGAAACCTTAAAATATATTGGAACATTGCCGCTTTGGAAAATAGTATTAATAATATGTGTTAATGGCTTTAAAATATAGTGGTTTATTCTCTTTACTAGTTTAACTGAAATACCGTCGGATCCAGAAGAACTATTATTTTTTAATTGGGCAATATACTGAATAATTTCATTTTCAGTTACAGGTGTCAGATATATTGAATTTGTATTATGAAACTTTAGAACAGGAAAAGTTGTGGTTTTCCCAAACTTATTAGCCATTTTTTGACCAACATTTATAAAATAATTATTGATATAGTTTGCCAAGTCTTTGTTATCATTAATTACATTGCCATTTTCTGAAACAATGTGGTTACTACAATTTTCATCATGAACTGAGTCATTAGTTGCCTCTTTAATTATTTGTTAAATTTTCTTGAAGTCTTGTTTATTATCATTAATTTTATTTGTATAAAAATCGTTTTTTGTTTTACTAATGATTTTTTTTAACAAATTTCTATGAGTTTTATATCTTTGTTCTGTATCAGGATTTTTATCTTTCATAAATTGTTTTTTTAAAAGATCCCTTGTCTTAATTGATGATATAATACCCTGAGTTATCCACGGTTTTATTTTCTTACTACCATATTTATAATATTCCAAAATTTTTGAACGTTCAATATATTGCTGCAAAGTGTTTACAAAAGTGTTTACAATTGGTGTTTACAATTTGTGTTTACAAATCGTTCGGAAATTTTAAATTGTACACTTTCATAATTATCTATAGATAATAATTAAGGACGATTGACGATCACTGCTGAAATAACTGGAAACTACGCATAACAGGATCATAAAAGAGATGATAGGTAAGTGAGTTAGTAAGTATATAGTTGAAACAACACTTACCAAGAATAACTGGATTCTGATTCTCCATTTCAAGAGTAATAATTATTAGTATTGCAAATAATTGCAAACATAAATAATAGGGTTATGTTATGAAATTCTAAACAAAAACAAAAAACCGATCGATACACGCACGCTTGACACAAAACTATCCACAAAGCGTTCCAACGTTGATACTTTTGCACCGTCACGAAACTATTCCAAGTCCGCGCATGCTAACAAAGTGCAAGAAAACCGATTCGAGTACGATTTCGAAATGATCCCGAAATGTTGTTTGGAACAAACCTACTATAAACATGTACCCTTCTGAAATTGAATCAAACTGTATAAGATAACAGAAACTTTAAAGTAATATCGAAAGCGTCTAGACTAGACAAAAAATAGGTGGGTTTTTATATCACACAGAACATTGTTAAGATTGCTATTGAAAAACATGAATTCTTACGCTGGTTATAAAGACCTTTAAAGTTCGAAGCAAAAGTTAAATTATTAGGCGCAGAAAGTGCAACCTTTAACGTTGTGCTGGAGACCTATTAATAGGGCAAATAAAGTTGTTTCTTTATGTATGAAACTTTTACATGCAGTCGAGAATGGAAACTTAGATGTTGAAAGTTTTAAATTAAATTTTCGAGTGTTGCGAATCTTCTATTTCTTGTGTTACCGTCTATTAAATTTGACGTAGGTATTTATAGGCCAGTCGCCAAGTATTAAAAAATGGCTTATGACGGGAGCAAATCCGGACAAGCTAGAATAAATTTTATTTTGTTTAGTTTAGTGTAAGGAACGACGTTTTAAATTTGCACCACCCCCAAAGCCCGGATTTGGCCGCCATCTTGGAAAAAGTTGCTAAAATTCGGTTTATTTTTCATTATTTGTCAATAACTCGATTTCTATCAACTTTAGTGCAAAAAATGTACAGACCAAAATTAAAGAAGAGGAAAATCTCTATAAAAAACATTCTATGTACTTTTACCGTGCGACAACCCGTTTCCAAGTTATCTCAGTTTAAACACGCTGAATATATTATAAGCAGTTATTATTTCTTCTATTCTAGGCAATTTTTGTCTTTCCGAAAACCTTACTTCTGTTGTTAAGGGGAATATTTAACTCAAGGTCATGTACGATCGCTGCTCGACTGCTGGAGACAATTAAATTGTAGTCGTCTGTTATTGGTTGCAGAAAGAACTTGTGTTAAGGGGAAGTCGCAAAGTAGAACGTATGCACCCCATAATATCAATCTAGATGCTTCAGTTATGGACGACATTTTATTTCTCCATGCATTTAGTGGCTGCGACACCATATCCGCATTATACAGACAAAGAAAAATAAAATTCGTTAAAGTTTTACAGAAAGAAAAAGAATTATTACAGACAGCTGCACAAACTTTCAAAGACCCAAACGCATCCCCAGAAGATATAGAAAAAGCTGGAGAACGATTTCTTTTTCATCTATATGGATCCAAAAAATGCGACTCATTAGATAAGTACAGATACCAGTGTTTCGTAAAATCTATTACCAAAAGCTTACCAAACCTAGCATCATTACCACCGACCAAAGACGCAGCTCGCTTGCACTCTTTCCGTACGTACAGTCAGGTACAGCTATGGTATGGGAATGAAAAATCACCTCTAGATTGGGGATGGAAACATTCAAAGAATGGGTTGATGCCCATTGCTACTTCCCAAGATGCAGCTCCTCAAGAATTATTAAATCTGATTTCATGTAAATGTGCCAAAGGTTGTTATACATCTTCTAGTTGCCGCAAAGCAGATTTGCGTTGCTCGGTAATGTGTGCACTTTGTCAGGGCAAATCATGTTCGAATAGTTTGGAGGTGGCAAAATTAGACGAAGATGAGTACGAGGACAATTTTCCTCTCGATAAAGATCAACGAAAAGAATATTCTACACCTTATGAACCAGAGCCGGAATATCATACAGATGTAGAAGACATTCAGGAAGAGTATATTGAACAGCCAGTAACATAAAAAAACGAAGGAACTCTGATGAACCTTCCACCTCAAAAGAAACCTAAGTTGACGACATGTGGATTAGGCCTATTGGAAATGGGGAGACCACTCAAAAAAAACGCGCCGGGTACTTTACCTCAAGGCAGCTCCCTGAGAGATAAGGCGGTTAAACTTGATTTTCCACCAGTCGCGCAACAATAAAAATTTAGTCCGTTATTGCGGTCGTAATGCAAATTGCGTTCTTCCATTATGATCGCGACAGCAGGCTACTGCCAACCAGTCGCAAACAAGTTTTTAGGCTTTATGTCTCGGGGGTGCCAGTCAAAGTGGTGTGGGAACAAGTACAATTAACCCCGGATATATTGAACACGTACATTATATCAAACTTTAATTTTGTTTTCGTAAAATTCGATACTTTGGGTAGACACACGAAAAAAAAACATACGTTTTTTATAGAGTTTTTGGTTAGTTTTTGGTCTCCACATATTTTGCACTAAAGTTGATAGAAATCGAGTTATTGACAAATAATAAAAAATAAACCGAATTTTAGCCAGTTTTCCCAAGATGGCGACCACATCCAGGCTTTACAGGGAGTGCAAATTTAATACGTGCTTCTCGACACCAAACTAAACAAAATAAAACTTATTCCAGCTTGTCCGGATTTCCTCCCGCCATCGATGCACTTGCCGACTAGCCTATTACCGAAAATAGAAATTGTATCTTCATACAGTATGTCCCCGAATTGTTATTACAAGTGGAAAATTTTTTATTGTTGACATTTTGAGAAAAATGCTTCCTTCGTAAACATTTTTGATTGTTCTAAAATTAATCGCAGAATCTATTCAATTCTAAATCCAGCAAAACGTAAATGTTGCTTTACACTGCGCTCTTCAGTATCAATCTTTCAAAGAAAATAAATATTTCATTATACTAGGAGTATGTTTCGTGTCATTATACTAGGATGTATTTCAGGAAAATAGTTTAACTTCTACAGGGTGGCTTTTTAATTGAACACCCTGTGTTATATAATTAAGTAAATATATAATTTTTGGCTTTTTTTCTGATCACTTTACATAATTCTAAGATATGAGTAAATATATTTCTATAGTTTCAGAGATATTAATAAATAAATAAAAATATATTTTTTAGCCTTTCTTAAAAAAATATTACAAATACAAGAACTGTACTAAAATCAAAACTATATTAGATATTTACTTTAAATGGTCTATGCTTAACTTTGCTATAAATATTGTAATCTTAAATCATACAGGGTGTTCAGAATTTTACGCCAAACTGTCTAAAATATAAAATAATTTTTCTTTATTTTTTTAAACGGAACATCCTGTATATTATTTTTTTATTGAATGGAGAATTAAAATATGAACAGTTTTTGTATTTAGAGTATTTCAAAATGTTTAACGGTTTCGCAGATATTCCCGGTTTTATATTTCATATGGCATTTTCCAGAGTAAATATTGATCAAAGCCACCTCTCTTATTTTACCGTTGAAAGAGCCGTATGAAATAATACCGCGAGTTTTTGTATTTTCTTTTGTTTTAGTTCTACTGACACTAAATCATATAAATGAAAAATCTATCAATTTGTAGGAAATTACACGAGCTACAAAAATAACCTCTATAGTTGAACAGTCTTAATCTCTTCATTTTTACGAGATTTTTGGGTTTTAAGGGCTCAAAGAAGTAGGTCCTTACACGCAAGTCAAACTAAAAAAACGTAATATCTATGAAATAAAGAGATCTACAGAAAAATTGAAAGAGAGCAAAAATATTGCAAAAACCTTGCTTAGTTTTTGAGATTTTTAACTAGAGATCTTTTTTACGTAAAAAACGTCGTAAATGTATATTTTTTCAATGGGTAGTTTTATACAGGTACAGACGAAAACTTATTACTCTTCAAACCAGTTCAAAATATGTAGGTGGCGCCCTCTACAAGTAGGAATCATATTGACATAAAAATCAAGTTTCTCATGTCAAAGAACTCCCTGACACCATTTTTTATCCAAATACTGGGGTTACTCTAGAAATTATTTCGAAAAAATGACAATAAAAATGAAACTTCTACACCCTGTATCTCCGAAACTAAGCATTTTAGGACATACATTTATACGAACTATTTTACTCATAGACTTAAAATAAAATATAGACTACACTATTTACATCTCAACGCGGACAAACAACCTTTTTTGTACACATGTTTACTTCTGGGTACAGTCGACCGAGCCTTCCTCATCCAGCCTATGTTGTCACGTCTTTAATATTATCAATATTTTTTTTCTTGTTATACACATATATTGAGATATTAATACTACAGTTTAATAAAGTAGGTTTTAATATTCCAGAGATGTATTAAATAGTCCTTATACTACTAAATTATAAGTCGGATACTGTTTAAAAAGGATAAGTTCTTTACAATATGACAACACCGATTAGAGGCGAGGGAGCCTATTCATTCATTTATTACCTTGTAGTACGTGTCGCACGTGTGCGGTAAAGCTTTGTTGCCGCTATCTCCCCGGCTGTATTAACGCATTTTCTTAGCTTGTAGTGCTTAAGTGTTTATTTTATTGACTTTTTCTGTTCAAGAACTATAAAATATGGTTCGCCAGTGCCAAATTTGCAAGAAATTTGACTTAAATAATCCATTTAAGTCTTGAAACGACTTTTGACCGGTAGGCAACTCTCAATTTACCCATTGGGAGTCAGTGGCGTTGTTGTAGAAAGGCGCTTATTTAGATAATATTTTAGTAAAATGTAAAATCTGAATTTTTTCTCTTACATTACATTATTTACTTACTTACATTGTAACAAAATCATAATTATAACCCTGTTAATAATTAATAATGTTTTTATTAAAAATATATTCCGGTTTATTCTAAAATTATCTTCAGAATCTAAAATAACATACAAGAATTTTAAAATGATATTACATTATGAAACAATATTTTTTAATATACCGGGTGTTTCAAAAGTGGCTCAACCCTATAACTTTTTTATTTTTTCAGATAAAAAAAACAGATTTGTATGTTAGTAGGTATATGACATAAATTAGGATTTATTGACGTATTCAATTGTTTTGGTCTCTTCCTGTTTCACCGAAATGATTACATCTTTTGATTTTTAAAGGCACCCTCGGTATATTGCTACTTTATTCGATAAAAATGACACTCTGAATAGAATGACATATCATATGTCAACTTTTGACATTGTCGCTTAAAACATATCCTATTTTAAATTTCAATCCAGTTTTTTTCAATCCACTAAGTTTTAATCAAGGAGCCTTGGAAAAATAGTTTTGATCGTCTAATAGGTTTCGTGTCTTGTCTAGGCCGGTTAAAAGATGTACAAATCGTATTTTTAATCATACATATGTCTATTTTTTCAAATGGAACAAGGGTGACTCATTAGCATATTTGGAAAAAGCATTTTTTTATGAA
This sequence comes from Sitophilus oryzae, assembly GCF_002938485.1. NCBI lineage: Eukaryota > Metazoa > Arthropoda > Insecta > Coleoptera > Curculionidae > Sitophilus > Sitophilus oryzae. The sequence continues at coordinate 1,621,433 of NW_022146734.1, read as the reverse complement.
TATATTGATACCACAGACTTGGTATTTCGAGTCAAATTGTCGTTATGAACCGCGTGTTACAATTACAATTAAACCATATGCGAAAATGTCAAAAGTTGACATATGATATGTCATTCTATTCAGAGTGTCATTTTCTATCGAATAAAGTAGAAATATACCGAGGGTGCCGTTTAAAAATTAAAAGTTATAGTCATTTCCGGTGAAACAGGAAGTGACCAAAAACAATTGAATGCGTCAATCAATCCTAATTTATTTCATATACTAACATACTAAATCTTGTTTTTTTATTTGAAAATATAAAAAAAATATGGAGATGAGCCACTTTTGAGACGCACCCGGTATAATAAAGACAGTACCGAGTTAAATAAATGTAGTTTTTATTTTATCCACTTCCTATCACCTTCCTTGCTTTAATGGAACAGATTTATGTTTCCTCTAATTTACATAATAAGACATCACTTAACCAGAAAAAAAATTACAACAATCATATTTTTTTCCTCTCCCTGTCGCCGATTCTATTATATCTGTGGAATAGATCCTGTTTTGATTAATATTAGGGGTTGTAAATGTTTGACTAAAATTAATAATTTATTATTAATTTCAAAAATTACCTAATTTCGATTATAAAATTTCTTCTATAACGTGTATTTTATTATTTTTATCCTTTTTGGACTCTAAATTGTTTTTTCTAAACTTTTATTTAAAAAACCTGTCCTAAATCTTAATAAAATATAAAAAAGTTACTTAATACGATATATTTTTAATTTAATTATAGCTTCATTAAAATAAAAAAATTACCCGGCTATGATACGGAGAGTTCAGGTGTACTTGAGAAACGAAAGACAGTGTTGTGTTTCTCGGCAGAGTCCTCAGGGAACGACCGTTACGACAGAGACAACCTATCTATCGCTCGTGTCGCACTCGTTCTAACCTAAAACAATAACACAACAATAACAAGACAGTGTCTGACCGCATGTTCCAGCTATTTATGAATGAGATACTCAGTCTATATTTTATTTTAAGTCTATGATTTTACTTATTTTTACCTGCAAAATATGCTGCCGAAGTTTCCGTAATACAGTTCAGACCATCCTGTATAGATAGGATTTAACTTAATACAATTTCACTGTGCACTATATTCTCAGTAAAATACATTTTCTTCAGAACTTCAGGTTTAACTGACGGTAACAGAGAGGGACAAATAATGTTCAAGGCAGCTTAAATTGTAAACAGTTAAATTGATCTGTACTCTGGGAATTAAACTTCATCACCAAATGCACCCCAAAGGGGAAAATTTCGCTCAAAAGGCTTCTGTGTTCGAGAGGTAAATCGAATTAAAGAGAGTCGGTTAAGTTATTATCTTACGGTAGCTTGTGTCTAATGCTTCTGTTTGTACACGGTTATGTATCAAAGTGCTATACAGCTAAACAGTTTATGTTTATTTAGACTTGTTTTATTATTTAACTACTGTATATTTTTGTTGTTAAACGTGCTTATAAAAGAAATATATGGGGATTTCATCGTTTTATCATTAAATGTCGTTGTACAAGGTATCCCATTTCGTTTTATCGTTACCTCGAAAAGGTGAAAATTGAGCTCCATAGTGGTTTTCACATAGAATACAGTGCCGTAATTAATTTTTCCCTGGGTGCTATTTATTTTAAAATATGACTCAAACTTATGTTTTTTCATATGGAACACCCTGTATATTATTTTTTTTTATTTGTCTTGTTAAGAGCTTTCTAAAATGTAATATACTCTATACGTATGGAATGTCCAGGCATCGTTCGCCGTCACGTCATATAGTACGAGAGCTAGCAACGTCGGATAAACAAGTATCTTAAGACGTCTGGCTCTTTGAAATATCTTTTACTACGCTCTCTAGAACAGCATGCGGCCCGTCTGGCAGCCGGTAAACGTTGCGTTCCCTACTGCGCATTGAAAGAAGACCCTATATTTTTATTAATCCTTTAATTCTAGTATTGAATATAAACCGACCGAGTCTCCATATCGCAGCGCGTAGAGGTTCTGCCTATCAAGCGAGGAGTCTGAGTTCGAATTCGGATCAGTGCAAAAACTTTTTTATTTTATTTTTGTTTATATTCTGATAGTAAAGTATTAAATATTTGTTTTAGTATTGAAAATACTTCTGGCCGCGTTTATATGGGACCCATCTTTGAAAATACGACATGCTAGAGGCGACATGGAGTTCAATAACCTGCCTAATCAACTTGTCAACACGTAACTCGATAGCTGAATAGAGCAAGGCCGTCCGAAGGCCGAAATGAGGTCTTATTAGTGTGGACCAACTATTTTAGGGATATGGATGTTTAGTCTGGGAAAGCCGATATTATTATAAAAAAGAATATGCGTCAAGACATGGGTTGTTAAGTACAGTTGGGCTATTTTAATCCTATCTTTCCGTATGAGAAGCAGGGTGCAAATTATACGTGAAAGAGCGGAATAACATAAATAATAAATTTAGACTAATGCAATATTTTTTCTTGGCGCGTAGGATAATGCGCACGATCGATGCATTAAAGGGAATAATTAATTAAATCATTAAGTTCCAAAACATATAATAATTCGGTTCTCATCGGATCTGCTGAAATATTTTGATAAAATTTAGGCTATTAGGACCTATATTTTTTATATGATAATTATTTTTTTTAATTAACAACTTAGGACAAAGAAAAAGCTTGCATGGTTTCCACCGCCAACGTAAAACAAATGAATTCAAGGCGGTGCTAAATATTTATTGGGATAAGATTTTATCGTTTAAACATTGTTGTAAATAACAATTATCATTTAATTAGTGCTAACTTATTAAATTTCACAACACAGCGAAATTTCAACAAAATCGGCTAACGGATCTTTGAGATATTAATAAAAAAGGTCTATTAGAAAACACCTTGACACTTTTTACCTTAAAAACACTCAAAGAATCACCTCCTGAAGTTTGGCCAGATACTTAATTAACATCTTGTATTTAAAAATGGCTAGCTAGTGATTTAGTAAGCTATGTTTATTTTAATAGGAAAAAAATTCATTTCATAAAAAATAAACAAACCCATAATACAAATACTATACACCAATTAATCAATTTTAATTGTATCTAAAGGCAGTTTAATAATTGAAAAATCGACAGGGAGCACTTAAAAATAACTTCATAGAGTATACCAAATATGCTAAAAATAATAATTCCAATAAAAAAACACAAATGGCACATTAAAATCTGCATTATCTCACATCAAACTATAGCTAAACGGCTAATAAAATAATAGAGACAAGACGCCGACATCTATAACAAGATGAGCAGCTTTTAATAATTATTCCGAGTTATTATTACATACTTGTTTTACAATTATTGTAATACAATAGCGTTTCTTCAAATAAATGTTGATTTAAGTATTGTTAATATAGTCACATTAATGATTATAGCCCGTATGATTTCTAAAATAAATAATCAAGCGTGTTTTTATCAGAATTATTAAATGATTAACTAGAAATTGTTAATATTTAGTAACTACGTAAGTGTTATATTTTAATATAATTATGGATTTAATAATTAAATAATTATCTTAAGTTTAAATTGTGGTAAACTTATATGAGTTTCAATCATTTATATTTAAAATCTTAGGGAAGGCAATATAGATTTTAGGCAGGAGAACTCAAGAGAACGACTGTGTAATTAGTAATTAAGACTTTACAATGTTTTTTAATTGCCATTTTCTTGTCGTTCACGTTGCACGTTGACTCTTCGTTGTATCACACACAATCTGAATTTCGGATATGATGCAGAACTGATAAATTGGACCAAATATATTAATTGCAGGTAATCAAAGACATATTTTTGTTAACTTTGCAAACATTTAAGGCATGCAATAATTTTAAAAAAATTTGACGTGAGATTACTTTATAATTCTTGGAAGTCTTGGATGATAAAGATTTGAATTATTATGAGTCTGTTGTGTTTAAGAAGCTAACAAATAATTTCAAAAACTCAACTATCAAAATATAATGGTAGCAAATTTTTAAAATCATGCATAGCTATAATGTTCTATATTAATTGGACATACTGAATGTAAACTAGGTATAGTTGCTGCAATCGATAATATATTTTGTTGCTTTTTCATATCACACAACATTTTCATCGTAACAAAAAACCGTCAATACCGCTACTCATATTTTGGGCACCTATGACTTAAATCTCATAATGATGTTTAAAAATACATAGGTATACATACTATGAGTAGTGGTTGTGACAGGTTTTTACTAGGTATGATGAAAAGAAGCTGCAAACTAAGTTATCGTGGAACTATATTTTAATTTATTTTTATCTACAGTAACTATTACTTATTTTTTGTACGGCGAATTTAAATTTATGGACCGTCCATAAATTTACACCTAAGTTCGAATATTGGTTAAATCTAGAAATACCCAGGTAATAGCCCGAAATATGCAAAAGAGGGAGTGAGTTTAGGTTAGATTAGAATTAGGTTTTAGTTGGTTTTGCATTAATAAAAATATAGGCCTAATCTAAACTTAACCTAAAGTGACCTTTTTTGCATATTTCGGGCTCCTACGTGGGTAACCCTACGTTTAACCAATATTCGGGCTTTTACGGTAACATAATACTCATTCTGATTGGTTTAATCTGGCTCCATAATGAAACTGTGGGTTCGAGGTGCTATTGCAAATTAATGCCATTAATTCTATATACACGAGTATATATACATACATACCTCACATTTCTATAGTGTCGTGACCGTGATCGTGACCATTCATAAATCCGTACACGTTCATCTCCATCATTAATATTTTTCTTACTAAATTCTTCACTTTTATAAAAAGCCATCACGATAAAAATCAAATATCAAAATTATTTAACGTTGCGAACGGTTCACTTGTTCAGTATACGTATCTGGAATATATTTGCGAATGGCATTTAGCGATACGTTAGACTGCCGGAGTGCTGACGTCACGAATGTCAAATTGCTTTCCAAACAAGCTAGTTCTTTTATATTTCTATTGAGTTCTTCCAAATGACGTCACAAGTTAATATAAAATGTAAAAAACAGGTGATTGCTGACCACCGCCGACTTTTGTGTCTGGTATTTTCAATACGCCTATGATGGTTGCGCATGTTGCAAAATCTGTGAATTTTTTTAATCACCAGAATTATTTAATACTTTACTATCAGAATATAAACGAAAATAAAATAAAAAAGTCTTTGCCCTGACCCGGATTCGAACTCTGAATCATTGTCATTTGTTTTGGGGTTATAACTTTATTCACGAAAATCGATCAAAATCAAAATTAAAAAAGGGGCGCCGGGAGGCACGTATAGCCGCCCATACTAAAATATGTTAAGAAAAAGTTTGTAGGTTGGTTCTTTTAGTTTCAAAGTAAAGGAATTTTTCCAATTTTTTTTATCTCAAAAACTTTGACTGACTGATTTTGATGTTATTACAAATCGTCCCATTGCTGCCAAAAGTCACTAACTTACTTTTTATTACTTCCGAGAAAAATGCGTCTAAAGATGAATTGTATTGCATAAAGATGTTATAGTTAGTAACTATTCGTATTAAAATATTAACTATATATATTAAAATAAAACATAAGAAAGAAATCGTAGTTAATGCTAGAAATCATAGTTAATGACTTTTGCAATCGATTCTCCTCTTCAAAACATAGTTTGTGATTGAATTTGGTTGTTCGGAAAAATGTTAGTTAGTGACTTTTGGCAGCAATAGGACGAAATTTTGTTGCAAATATTATTCCTAATCTTAAATTGAAAACCGCGTTTCTTTAGCTACTGTAATTTTGGAGTTACCATTTTTTAAAAATTTTAACCCCCTCCCATACCCCCTTACCAAACCCCCACCCCCACCAAAAACTAATAGCCAGATTCTCGGGTACCACAGTATTTTTGTGCCAAATTTGGTTAAATTCGGTTTAGCGGTTTTTGAGTTATTGTGTTACAGACAGACAGACACCATGAAAATATTTTGTATTTAGGTCATTTATGTCCCAAATAACTCATTTTGAGTGAAATTAAAAAAACTTTTTTTGCCGATCTTAATAGCCTACCATACCTGTTGGTATGGTCGGCTAAAAATATAGACATAAATATGGACTGATCTCAGACACGCCCTAAAACTGATATTTGACAAATAATGATGACGTAACGGTGAACGATGGCTGAACATTCTGTACATTTTTATTCTTTTATTTTTATAAATAGGGTAAAAAATACGTTATTTAACTTAAGATGCTACCCTAGATCAAATACAGAGTGTCCCAGGCTGAGCGTGCAGTAGAAGTTTCTAGAAAATCACAATATCTAGATCGGAGATTTTTTATACATCATTGTTTTACAACGAGATCTATCGATTAAAAATAGTTTCAATATGGCGGCACTTCCGGAAATACCGGAAGTTGACTACAACTTTCTTATTTTAAACGGAAGCCCCCATTTTTTATTACATACTTAAATTCTCTGTAAAATTCTATGAATACTGATATCAAACACTCTATACCTAACATTAACCGTTTTTGAAAAAAAAAATATTTAAAATATCAGGACGAAAAAAACAACCTGTCAAAAAATGTGTATAGCCTAAAAGTCAAATTTAGTGATTACCACAGCCACTGTGACATAAACAGAAGACATGTGGCTATCTATTTCAAAAATTAAATTGTTCAAATGTCATATAATAATGGCGGTAGCTGTCATGAAATTGAGAGATTAAAAAATTATCATGAATCATTTTTTTCAAATGGAAACCCATTTTTTTTTATTTCACTAATGAAAAGGTTTTTCAATTCCGTTACTGTTTAACTATACATGTTCCTATACCTAAAATAAATCGTTTTTAAGTTATTTAAGATTTAATTTGAAAACGTATATGTTTTCTTGATTTTATCTAGGTTCCTTTGACATTAAGTGTCAAACGGTCAGACAATTTATTTCCATCTGTCAGAAAACAAATTATTTGAATTTCCTAGATTATAAATACTGACTGCTTAAGAGTTAAAAAAGTGTATTTATAAAAATATATCTCGTATTTTCGCTCTCTTGTGATATCTAATAGTTGATATTATTAATAATATTCCGTATGATCGAAAAAAAGCAGCGCAAAGTTGGCTCGAAAATGATGCTGCTTTTTGAACAAAGCGTGACAATATGACATGGCCAGATTTATTGTTTTACATCACTTGACGTTTAAAGTCATAGGCTACTAGTTAATATCAAGAAAAATATATACGCTTTAAAACTAAATCTTAAATAACTTAAAAAAGATTTATTTTAGGTATAGGAACATGTATGGTCAAAAAGTAAGGAATTGAAAAACCTTTTCACTAGTGAAATAAAAAAAGTGGGTTTCCATTTGAAAAAAATGATTTATGATAATTTTTTAAACGCTCAATTCTATGACAGCAGCGGCCATTACTATATGGCATTCGAACAATTTAATTTTTGAATTAGATAGCCATATGTTTTCTCTTTATGGCACAGTGGCTGTGGAAATCACTAAATTTGACGTTTAGGCTATACACATATTTTTGACAGGCAGTTTTTTTCGTTCGAAAATTTTAAATATTTTTTTTCTCAAAAACGGTTAATGTTAGGTATAGAGGGTTTGACATCAATAGATATTCGGAGAATTTTACAGAGAATTTAAGTATACAATAAAAAATGGGGGCAACCCTTTAAAATAAGAAAGTTGCTGTCAACTTCCGGTATTTCCGGAAGTGCCGCCATATTGAAAATATTTTTAATCGATAGATCTCATTGTGAAACTATGATGTGCAAAAAATCTCCGAGCTAGATGTTGTAGTTCTCTAGAGACTTCTAATGAACTCAGTCTGGGACACCCTGTATACTTATTACGTGGATAAATCAACGCCATAAGTTTAGCATTAAAAAATGTGTCTTCAACATCACGAGATGTCATTTTCAAACCTTCTTTATTGCACTTATGAAACGTTCAATAGGTTTGTGTTTTCCGGGGACTTTACTTTGCGCATGCGCATTGAAAGTTTCACGTATTTCCAAAATAATCATAATTTTATACGGTTTAGAAAGTACAAATTGTACATTGTACATATATACAAGTTTCTTATTAAAAATACTATTATATATCAATCATATTTATATCTTTTTTTGTAAAATTACTTATATTTTTTTCAGTGCATATAAAATATATTATAATCAATGTGAAAAATACGATTTTTTTATTAAATTCATTTTTATTTTAACCAATCAAGAAAACCGTTGCTTTTAATTGAAATAATAGACAAATGCGGCATTTGTGATAATTAAAAACATCAATTACAATATATTTGTTTCTGAATTTGGAAAATATCTTCTTTGATTTTAATTAAAAACAGTTGTTTAAATAAATACATGGATGAAAAGTATTTTATTTTTTACCTTATAAATTGATATAACCCCGATATATTTTCAATATTTTACTAGGCATAAGGCTTTTAACCTGAATTTTTATTAAGAGCTTTATGTACAGGGTGGGTCAAATTCGACGCTTTGAAATGGAAACACCCTTTTCTATAGGAGATAGACAAAAACTAACATCGGTGTCTGGAGCCCAATTTTTGTCAAAAACATGATGGTGAAAACCGCATATCGATATCTGTTACCGTTTCGGAGTTACCGGGTGTTTTTCAAAAATATGCATTTTTAACAAATCGCTGTAACTTTTTTGCTATGGAAAATTTTGTATTTTTATGAAAACATTTCCAAAGTACCTTTTTACGTAGAATTTAATGGTTTAAGTATATTTTTTTTAAATTAATAATTTAAGAATTATCAACAGAAAATTGTATTTTTTATATGGGACACCCTATATATTTTTAATTTATTGAAAAGAATTTTAAATTACCTTTCCAAAATATAACACACATGATATTTTCCTCGATTCCTCTTCGAGATAGAGAGTATATAAAAATTCGCCCGGCTTTAAATAAGTAGGCTTTGAACGGCACCGGCTGTAATGAAAAAAAATTCTAGCTGTGAGCATCAATTAAAACGAAAATAATATTTGCTATGAGAGATGCAGAATTTTATAACAATTTAAAATATATTTAACCAACATCAACACAATTGTAAGAACTCTATTTTTCTATGCTACGTTCTCTTTATCTGACGTAATAAAAAACAGACATTGCAAAAGCCGGAGCGCAATGGAATTTCGAATGTAAACAAAAACAAGCCCAAAATTCATGCTACCTGCACTTTTCAAAAAGGTTCCAGATAACATTCAATACAGTATCGCCGTCTAAAACAGTATTAGACAGCGTCAGAGAAAGAAGTGGTACGCGCTTATTAAATTAAAACTATTAAAGTTTCTGAGGTTTAATTAAGGTTTTGTGGTAGTTCTGAGTTCCATTGCCGTGCCGAATAAGAAGTTTAATTAAGGTGAGTTTATTTTATCTCACTGAGCAACTAGTTGGTTACTGTTTATTGTTTTTATTGAGATATATTATATTTCTGAATCTCAGATAAATTTTAAGATATTTGATTGAATATAAAGAAAAGATAATTTGCAGATGATAATATTGAAGTATTTCTTAATAGTGAGTTATTTATAATTTGGCTATGTGACTTTAACAGAAGATAAGAATATATTTGTGTATTAATATTATCAAATTAATCTTGATTGAATATTAAGAAAATATGATTTTCAGATGATAATATTGAAGTATTTCTTTACAGTGATTTATTTATATTCTGTCTAAGTGACTTTAATAGAAGATAAGAATATATTTCTGTATTTATATTATCAAATTGAGCTTGAATGAATTATGTTTAGCTTTATTATTTTCTACAGTTAGCCTTTGGGGCGTAGTGACCTTGTGTAGCGTAGTTAGACTTGAAGAGTAGTTCGTCCTGTAGCGTAATTAGCCTTGACAAGTAGTTAGTCCCATAGCGTAATTAGACTTGAAGAGTAGTTAGCCCCGTAGTGTAGTTTGACTATTAACTTGTATATTTTTTATTAGCCTGTGTGGCATTTTGATAGCCTGTGTGGCTTGTTTTTTAGCCTGTGTGGCATTTGATAGCCTGTGTGGCTTGTTTTTTTGGCCTGTGTGGCATTTTGATAGCCTGTGTGGCTTGTTTTTTTAGCCTGTGTGGCATTTGATAGCCTGTGTGGCATATTTTTTTAATAGTCTGTGTGACTAGCCTGTGTGGCTTGTTTTTTTAGCCTGTGTGGCATTTGATAGCCTGTGTGGCTTGTTTTTTTAGCCTGTGTGGCATTTGATAGCCTGTGTGGCATATTTTTTTTAATAGTCTGTGTGACTAGCCTGTGTGGCATGTTTTTTTTAGCCTGTGTGGCATTTTTTTAGCCTGTGTGGCATTTTGTTAGCCTGTGTGGCTTGTTTTTTAGCCTGTGTGGCATTTGATAGCCTGTGTGGCTTGTTTTTTTAGCCTGTGTGGCATTTGATAGCCTGTGTGGCATTTTATTATTTTATTTAAACTTGTATTTTTAAGTTGGACTATTGATAAATCATTCAAGTACCTGTTTAATTTTAAATTCACTTTATTTTAATAATAACTGGTAACATTGTTGCTCACACCATGTTTTTTCTTTAATTGCAGGTAGGTCATCTCGGTAGCCGGGTCATACAAGACTTTTGTTGCTATACAACATTTGTCCATTTGCAGCGCCCAGATCAAAGTTGGCTATTACCATTAGTAACGTACCGTCTATTAGTATTATTTTTATTTTATATTATTAGTTGTATTTTATTATCCAACATTTACGCCCTTTAAATTTGTTTTATGGTTTTTATTTTTAATTTGAGTTGACCGCCTGAAATAAAAAAAAATTGGCCCTTACAATTTTTCAGAAGTGGGATCTACCATAATTAAATTAGTTAATTCAATTCAGTTCAATAATAAAGTTGCCAATAATTACCCTTTGATCTGTGGACTTGCCGAGATGACCATTGAAAATAAATAATAGTTCATTTGAGTATGATGTGATGTTCTTGAACTAGAAATTAAACAGTTAAGAATGAATTAGCAATTAAAATTTTGTAATTGTTTAGAGTCGATAATTTTGGCCAAGGTGAGCTCAATACATCATGTAAAGCTTCATCATGTGATGATACTCTTGAAAGTATGATAATCTCTGAACTAAATATGTTTATTTCTTAATACTGTATTTGTTTAAATATCTAAGAAAAGTTAATGTGCAAATTTATATAATGTTATAAAACGTAAAGTAGTGTCTAGTTTTATATTTATAGAATGTCTAACTTCACGTTGCTGCATATCGTTGTTTACTTTATATTACGCAATAGATTTCCTAACTTCATGTAACACTGACCTCTGAAACTGACTAAATCGACCAATATATTATATAATGTGTGTTTATTTTAATTTATATTAATGTCAGGCCTCCACAATCCTTCCTTTCTTAAAAGTTTTGGATGATTAACCTTCGTTACTTTTGTTGGCTCTATCACACTCTGTATATTATTATCGAATGTGACTTCTGGTCGAAGGTGACATATTTTCAGACTTGCGACAGTGAACTTCTTAAACTCACACTTAGATATTTAATAAGAAACATCTGAACTAGTTCACCGCTCACGTTCGTCTTTTAAAGAATAACCTCTTTCCAGACTCTGCCACTTTTATCTGCATATATAATCACTTGTTCTTTCCTTTTCTTTTTCTTTAAATCAGTTTTCTTTCCGTTTTCATTCATGATCTTTAGACTTAAATTTAAACCGATGGTATTTTATCTTCAAAACTTAACATTGTTAAAATTAAATAATAATAACTAATATTGTTTGTTAAAATAAAATAATGGTTTGTATGTGTATTGTTTTGGTTGTTGAGGTCTGTAAATATACAATATCAGCATATTTCCAGTTTCTCTTTGCATTTATGGAAATATAAAATTGGCAGTCATTTTACAGTTGTACTGCTAGACTTCCAACTTCTTTATTTGTCTGAGGCCAATTCTTTAGTAGTGAAGACTTTCAGTTTCTAGTATCTGGAAAATCTACTAGACAATTATTAACAGTCATGAGTTTCTGATGATGTTCCGTAACGCCTGAACTTCCGAGGTCAACAGCATACTAGGCTAGTAATAGTCAAATAATAAGTTTGTTGTTGGTTATTGCTGAGGTGCTCGATATAGTTACGTAACGTCATCGTCAGTCTATAAAAAAAACATACTCTATATAAACATTTTTTTATTCAAGGTATGGGAGGTCACATGATCATCGATATAGTATAGTCTGTGGTATAGTGCAGCTAATACCTTTTGTAGAGGTGCAAAATTACACAAATTTCTATTATCGTTCAAGTAACAATGAATATCTAAGTGATATACATTTTAGTTTATTTTATTTTTGTTTCATAACTTTGTCAATAAAAGGAGATCATCATAATATCCACATAATTAGATCCCCTATTATACTCATTGAGAATCTAATGAACGATTTGTTTGCTTAAAGAAATAATTATAATTATGTATACATTTTAACGTTGTTTTGAGACTAATTATAATATTCTATAAATTAGAACATGAGGCTATACTTTTGATAGACTATCTTGAACAGGTATATTTATAAAAACTGATGTGTATTTTTTTTTGGTGATAAATGTAAAATGAGTTGATTACTCTTGTAGTAGTTTACATACAGAAATAAAATTGAAATATGTTATTTGTTAAATTTGTTCGAATATTTAGTTTTCTATGTTTACCTGAAACTTCATACGTAAGAATATCTATTCAAAACATAAAATGAAAGCAATACAGCACAAAAACATAAGTGTCTTTGTCAAGCTAACCTAAACGAACAAAAATCGATAAAAAATTCTTAAAAAATATCTACAGACACTAGATCTACATACGCAGATGAAAAGTGTAGTTATCAGCTTACTGAAAATTTAAAATAGCAATTTCTTATGTGTTATTATTACTGAGCATAATTTATATCAAAACCGGACTGGGGATTTTGTGTTTTGTAATTTCAAGAGAGATATTTAAGCTAGAGCAGAAAACACTTTGTAGATGATTATCACTACTTAGGTCACAGCATGATGCTGTGCATAGGTTTCAATAGCAACTGTGTGTGTGTTTGGCAATGGTTGTTTTACTGCTCTCACATATTATGGATTAATTTGGTTTGATATTGATTTTTTTTAAGATGGATTTTTCTTGCTTAGAAATATTGAATTAAGAAAGCTTTTAAATAAAAATGATTTATTGCTATTTGAGATTAAACATGTCCAGTCAATGTAAATTTAAAAACAGCCTTAAATGAGTGTTAATGATTAAGAATAGTCTAGAAGTACTGAAAAAAATATGTTTATTTTCTACTACACGAAGGTATAGTCCGAAAAATTTATATCGATTATATTTGTGTGTGAAAACTGGGTTTTACATTTAGTCTATTGTAACATTTACTGGCATGTAGTTTAAAATTATTTGCTACATAATATCTTGTTTGAATTAGAACTTTATTACAGCTATCATAAGAATATTTATATTTTCAGAGTCGCTGTTTATTATTTCTATTCTCAGATTTAAAATATTGAAAGTATTTTTTCCAGAAATATAGCAATGATAATTTCCGTAGATAAGTTTATTTTTTTTAATAAATAAATCTTCTTTTGAGCTGGTCGTAATAAAATGATTTACAAATGAAATAATTTTAGAAGAGTAGACGAAAGGAACAATCACATCAGTACAATCAAAGCAATGAACACATATGCAAGCAAAGTTGGACTCCTCGGAGTTTTACTACAGCAGCACTCAAATGACAGATCACATCCATCCGGCTACTAACAAAAATATCATTCGCTTGAGCTTGAGACATTAGATGTTGTTGAAAGCCTAAGAAAATCTAGAATTTCTGTAACAGATTCTAATTCGTTAGAGACAGCTAAAACAAAGAAAGATATGATTTTTTTTGAATTGCTAGATGGTGGCTAGAGTTTCGAGAGTTTCATCTTATGGTGGATTATAGGCTTGGTAAAAGAATGAACCATATAGCAATAAGGCGAAAATCTGGTGTGTTGACTAGGTTTTATCCGGACAACTTACAGATGAAACGATAAGACAAATCATAGAAACAATTTCCATCAACAACCTTCAACAACTGACCACAAGAAACAAGCATATAAGAATTAGAGCCAGAGTAAATTTATGGGTATTTTTCTACAAATAACTAAAGACTAGAGGACGATAGCCGTTGATAAGATGAGTTCCTAGCAAGACTTGGAGCAGTTTCGGGGGAAAACAGATAGTAAGAGTGGTGGTGATGGAGTACTCTTTCCAACCGAGTACGATGAGAACCAGGTAGAGATATCTCGAGGCGAGATATTTGCAGGATGGCCGAATGTAAGAACTCTATTTTTCTATGCTACGTTCTCTTTATCTGACGTAATAAAAAACAGACATTGCAAAAGCCGGAGCGCAATGGAATTTCGAATGTAAACAAAAACAAGCCCAAAATTCATGCTACCTGCACTTTTCAAAAAGGTTCCAGATAACATTCAATACAGTATCGCCGTCTAAAACAGTATTAGACACCGTCAGAGAAAGAAGTGGTACGCGCTTATTAAATTAAAACTATTAAAGTTTCTGAGGTTTAATTAAGGTTTTGTGGTAGTTCTGAGTTCCATTGCCGTGCCGAATAAGAAGTTTAATTAAGGTGAGTTTATTTTATCTCACTAGCAACTAGTTGGTTACTGTTTATTGTTTTTATTGAGATATATTATATTTCTGAATCTCAGATAAATTTTAAGATATTTGATTGAATATAAAGAAAAGATAATTTGCAGATGATAATATTGAAGTATTTCTTAATAGTGAGTTATTTATGATTTGGCTATGTGACTTTAACAGAAGATAAGAATATATTTGTGTATTAATATTATCAAATTAATCTTGATTGAATATTAAGAAAATATGATTTTCAGATGATAATATTGAAGTATTTCTTTACAGTGATTTATTTATATTCTGTCTAAGTGACTTTAATAGAAGATAAGAATATATTTCTGTATTTATATTATCAAATTGAGCTTGAATGAATTATGTTTAGCTTTATTATTTTCTACAGTTAGCCTTTTGGGGGCGTAGTGACCTTGTGTAGCGTAGTTAGACTTGAAGAGTAGTTCGTCCTGTAGCGTAATTAGCCTTGACAAGTAGTTAGTCCCGTAGCGTAATTAGACTTGAAGAGTAGTTAGCCCCGTAGTGTAGTTTGACTATTAACTTGTATATTTTTATTAGCCTGTGTGGCATTTTGATAGCCTGTGTGGCTTGTTTTTTTAGCCTGTGTGGCATTTGATAGCCTGTGTGGCTTGTTTTTTTAGCCTGTGTGGCATTTGATAGCCTGTGTGGCTTGTTTTTTAGCCTGTGTGGCATTTGATAGCCTGTGTGGCATATTTTTTTTAATAGTCTGTGTGACTAGCCTGTGTGGCATGTTTTTTTAGCCTGTGTGGCATTTTTTTAGCCTGTGTGGCATTTTGTTAGCCTGTGTGGCTTGTTTTTTAGCCTGTGTGGCATTTGATAGCCTGTGTGGCTTGTTTTTTTTAGCCTGTGTGGCATTTGATAGCCTGTGTGGCATTTTATTATTTTATTTAAACTTGTATTTTTAAGTTGGACTATTGATAAATCATTCAAGTACCTGTTTAATTTTAAATTCACTTTATTTTAATAATAACTGGTAACATTGTTGCTCACACCATGTTTTTTCTTTAATTGCAGGTAGGTCATCTCGGTAGCCGGGTCATACAAGACTTTTGTTGCTATACAACATTTGTCCATTTGCAGCGCCCAGATCAAAGTTGGCTATTACCATTAGTAACGTACCGTCTATTAGTATTATTTTTATTTTATATTATTAGTTGTATTTTATTATCCAACATTTACGCCCTTTAAATTTGTTTTATGGTTTTTATTTTTAATTTGAGTTGACCGCCTGAAATAAAAAAAAATTGGCCCTTACACAATTAAACTACATATATCTAATAACAATAAAAATAAATAGCAAACCAAGACATGAGATTTTGCTACAGGTGTTCGACATATCAACCGTCTTCTGTTATTGACAGAGACGGGGCAGTTTTTGAACATTTCTCGCGGAATTCATTAATTCAGTGGGGGTGAAAGATACCCTCTCATAACTGCTAAGTATTTCTAATTCTTGTCTAGATTATACGGAAGAATAAAGAACCTTTATTCTTCCGCAAATATATCCATAGGATTAGATCCATGGGCACTAAGTCAGGCGGCCTCGACGGCCAACGTCTGGGATCTTGGTTAGCTATTTAATTATACTTGAAATTGGCTGCAAAAATTTGCTGATAACTTCAGCGTTCAGAGGCGGTGCGTCGTCTGGCTGGAAAAATATGTTTTCGAGTTCCATTAAGGGCATATCTTCAATAAGGGGTCCAAAGCCTACTAGTTAAAAGTGGCGAACTTTTAAAAATTCTGTATTTTGAAGGGGATTATAACAAAATATCAAGTGTGCTATATTTTTGGAAAGGTAATTTTAAATTATTTTCGGTTAATTAAAAATATAGAGGGTGTCCCAAATAAAAAATCAGTTTTTCTGTTGATAACTCTTAAATTATTAAAAAATTATTAAAAATTATACTTAAACCATTAAATTCTACGTCAAAAGGTGCTTTGGAAATGTTTTCATAGAAATACAAAATTTTCCATAGCAAAAACGTTACAGCGATTTGTTAAAAATGTACATTTTTGAAAAACACCTCAAAACTCCGAAACGGTAACAAATATTGATGTGCGGTTTTCACCATCATGTTTTTGATAAGAATTGAGCTTCAGACACCGATATTAGTTTTCGTCTATCTCCAATAGAAACGGGTGTTTCCATTTAAAAGCGTCGAATTTGACCCACCCTGTACACATACATTACTATTTTATTTAAAATTGTTCTCAAATTTCACAATACGAAATTGTCTTATTAAAACATGTTCAAAGTTCAAAGCTTAGGGCGTATCCGTTGCTTACCTTGGTTATGGTTTTATGTTCCGTTTCTATCGGTTTCCTGAAAGTTTTCTTATTACGGAACACGGTTCTTCTTCTTTCTTCTCAAACTCTCCTTTTCAGGAGAGAGTTGCGTTGCCTAGGCTGCCAGGACCATTCTGGCAAACTACTTTTCTGCTTTTCTTTTTCTGGGTGGTCACGTTTTATGAACCTTCACCGATTTATCTTTCTTAACGGAACACGGTTCCTAAAAAAATCGGTTATAACTGTCACCAAACTAACCAGCTCGAGAAGCCTGGTTTTGTTTGTCATTCAATGTCATTTATGTGACAGAAATCAAGCAAATATTGGAAGTTCGAGTGAAATTCTCATTTAGTTTCTAAAATTTGTAACAATATTTTGTATTTACATCCAAAAGCAATGGAAGTAGGCAGTAAAGATAAATAAATTTTAGACCAAATAGAACGTCTTTTTAGGACCATTTAAACTTATCATGCAGCCATTGTTTCTTAAAGTCAGGAACATTTTAAGAAAATATGAAAAACAAGACAACAAGTAATCGTGAATGTTCTGTAAGTTATAAAAATATAAATATTGATTAGATTTGTTTATTTATTATTGATCTGTTTTAATATTGGACCTGCAAATCTTCACTTGAGCTGTCTAACGAGTTTAGCAGTTTATTAATAAAGTACTTTTCAATATTAAACTCCATTGAAAAGAAGAAGCAAATGTAAAAGCAGATAATAGGTACATTAAAAATGCATAAAAGATAAATTTTATAATAGAGGTATTGAAATTTAGAAAACGTCAACATTTGACGTTTCCAGTATTTTACCAAACCGTTCCGTATCAAACCGATGTTTTTCAGGAACCGCTCTTTATCGTAGTTTGTCGGTCTGGTTCGCCTGGTTTTGCAACGGAATACAGCCTAAATGTTTCCTTTTTACAGCTAAGGCTAAATGTCGAGTGTCTAAATCGATTCTTACCGGCACCCTCGAAATAACAAGGCCGGACATCTTACTCGTAACGTCTTCATCTGGAGGTATGAACGAAACTCTTTATACACAATAGGGTGAGCCAAAAAAACTAACCTATGGAATTTATGGGTTAAAATGAACCTAATAACCGAGACAAAAATAGCCCCGGAAGGCAGGATTTTTAGCTCAAATTGGTGTCGGTGAACATTTAAAGTTTTCCATTTAAATAACACGTAAAAAAAAATTCCATTAAAAGTACCATAACTTTGAAACGGTTTACGATAAAAAAAATTAATCGCGAATTCTTGTAGAGCATAAAATTTTCTAAAAAATCTGTCTGAGAGTAACTTTTTTCAATTCAATAATTCGTACATTTGAAAGCTCTGAAAAGGTAAAAAAAAAATTAAAATATGCAAAATTAATAAGAGTGAAATGATTTCAAATGCAATAAAGAATCAATACATATATAAAAGCTCAAAGGGTTTTTTGTTACATCCATCCCGCGGCTACTGTTTCACCAATCCTGATAATTCTTTTTTTAAATGAAAGGTATATATGTCTAGATTTGTTATTAGTTAAGCATTTTTATATTGTTTAATGGCTATTTCTTTATATAAAACGAATAAATATTAAAACATACCTGAAAAACACCTACACACGAAACCTTCAAAAATAAATTATTTGTATTTTGTCAGTGGTGTGTCAGTTAGATTATATATATCAAGTTTTTAGATATTTTAGGGGTCAATTAATCCCATGGTTAATCCCGCCGGCTTTAGATATATAAATATCAGCACAAAGTTTCGTTTAAACGACATTAGCGAATTAGCTACACAAAGCGATTTTAGGAAATTCATCCTTTTAGAAAGTAAAATTATGTCGGAGCAATTTGTTGTATGAAAATTCCTTACTATCTGGTCTAGATGAATGAAATCCTACAAAAAAAATTAGAAGAGATTTTTGAAATTCATCAGCCAAATGGGTAAAGTTAGTGAAAGTTTCCGATGTACTTAAACAGCCGTTAAACGGTAGCCTACTAAAATGCCGTTAATAGATATTATGACGTCGTTGATGTCGGCGGAAAGTAATGCCTGGCGATAGGCATTTTGCAAGAGCACCTGTGGCTCCGTGACTGAGGCTATGAGACGTGAGCGAAAGGTCCGTGGGTCAAATCTCACGCCGGACCAAGACTTTTTTATATTTTTTTTTGCTTATAGCGTGATCTTATTGCATTGGTTTCACTCTTTTTGGTTGGATTGGTTTAGTTATTTGGCGGGTTGGTTAGCGTGGTTATTTGGAGGGTGTTAATTCATTGGTTAGTTGGTTATTTGGTGGGGTTGGTTGGTTTTTACTAATTTATATTTGTTTTTTATATTTTTTTAGTAGTCAAAGTGTCAAGGTTAGTTGCATTGGTTAAGTTGGTTATTTGGTGGGGTGGATAGCGTTTTTTAATCCTTAAACAAAATTCCTATATTTCATAAAACCGTCGAGTCAGTCAAGTGCATTGCCTGGAAACTTATATGGTGAAATTTTGATAAAATAATTTAGTACACACTAAAAACACGGTATGTCGCTAGCGGTAGGAAAAATAATTTTTAGAGGTTACTAGTTTATTTGGTTGCCTGTGATATGCATATACAGGGTGTTTCCTAAATAATCTAAAAAATATAAAATCGTTAGAAAACGAATTAAGGCGGGCTCTTAATAAGTATATTTATTTTTTTCTCGACAACCGTTTGATGAACAAGAAAAACTCAAATGATAAATTTTGTTGAAAAAGGATGGCCAGTCAAGAAAAAAATATTTTTTCTTTAAAAAAGCAGTGGTGTACCATTTATGTTAAGCAAAAAATCGATTTTTTTAAATTTTAACACCCTGTAGATCTGAAAGTAAGTACTTGAGACCTAATGGTTATATAAAAATTGTTTTAAGAACACATGAGGAATCACACCATAATTTTTTTAGACTAATTCGAAAACACCCTGTATATTGTCAACTTGACAATGACTGCTGATAAATCAAAATATACCTTTTCAGTGAAAAAGCCTGATTTTCGGAGGAAAAATTTTGATTTTTATTGAATTTGGGCCTGCGTTTGCAAATACTGGTTTGTTTTTTAATTTTTTTATCTATCTAAATTTTAAATATCATAGTCAGAAATAGTTTTATTATTTATTAACTGTAAAAATGGTGTTTTCTTGTTGTGTTGCATTTTGCAAAGAAACTAACAAAACTGCAAAAATGTACGTGTTTCCAAAAGACGATAAGGTATCTTCGATAAAAGAAAAATATATGGTATGTATTCGTTGTTTGATTTTTTTTTTCGTTCGCTTTAAAATCTATAAATCTCGGTCTATTACGATCATTTACATGAAACTCTGTAAAATAAATAAACAAATAAATTGTAAAATATATATTCTTATGTTTTATTAAAGTTACTCTGATATACTAATATATCAGTGTAACTTTAAAAATAAATCCTTTGAATTCAAATATAAACATAAAAAACATTTACAGCAGAAAAGGCGAAGGCGCTGGGTTAAACGTAGTCTCCACTAAAAACACGGAGGGGCGCTTTGACCCAAAATTTTACTATTAAGTTTCATATCTATCTTAATAGTAGATTATTTTCTTTTATCTATGGTCAAGTGCGTTCTATCAACGACGTCATACCTATTAACGGCATTTTAGTAAGCTACCGTTTAACGGCAGTTTAAGTACAGCCAAAAATTTATATAAAACTTGTTGACCTCTGGATTATACACATAAAAATTCGCACAATTTGGCGTTTTATAGATCTAGTTAATTAATGAATATTAGAACTATTTTTTTGACAAATCTACATTGTAAACAATATTTTTTAACAATATTATTCTATTTTATTTAAATCTAGTTTTTATTTGCTAAATATGAAAAAATTTAATCAATAAACACTAAAACTGCATATTTTGATTTTTTTCGCCTTCCAAAGCTTTCAAATATACGAATTATTCAATTGAAAAAAATTACTCAGAGATTTTTTTAGTAAATTTTATGCTCTACAAGAATCCGCGATGTAATTTTTTTTATCGTAAACCGTTTCAAAGTTATGGTACTTTTAATGGAATTTTTTTTGCGTGTTATTTAAATGGAAAACTTTGAATGGGTGAACATTCACCGACACCTTTTAAAATTGAGCTAAAAATCCTGCCTTCCGGGGATATTTTTTTCTCGGTTATCAGGTTCATTTTAACTCAGAAATTCCATAGGTTAGTTATTTTGACTCAGACTAATACACAACCTCAGACTAATACACATTTAAAAATGAAATACGTCTTCCAGAACCCCAGATTGGACCTTGAGTTAAGAACTAGGCTCGTTAAGTGTTATGTTTGGTCAATCCTATTATACGGAGCAGAAACATGGATACTGAAAGTTCAAGAGATTAATCGCCTCGAATCAGGGCCGGATTTGACGAAGTTGCCGCCCCAGGCCAAAAAAAAATTGCCGCCACTTAACATTTTCTTTAATTAAAAAAATTACGGGTATAAAAAACATTTATTTGAATACAGGACCAATAACAGAATAGACCGACAGAACACATCAACACAGAATAAAATAAATATTAAAATATTCATATAAAATGACAACAAACGAACAACAAAACTATAAGGTTTGCTTATATGCATGCCTACGAAGGTTTCCTACGTACTTTTTTGTTCGCAAAATTATCAATTACTTCATTGTAATAGATAGTTTTTAAAAGGTTTTAAAAGTTTAAAAAGGACTCAATATGTAAAACTGCCAAATGATTTAGACGCTCTGTTTCCATAGTGGACCGTCAATAAGTTCTAATACGTTTCAATGCAGAAAACGAGCGTTCAGCAGAACAGTTAGTAATAAAGGTACATGTGAAGATTCTTAATGCTGTGAAAGTATTTGGAAACACGTCTTGAGCGTTTTTTTCATAAATTACTTTAAGAAGCTCTCTAGCAGATAGTTTTGCTGACTTAATGCTTTTAAAAATTCACGAAAATGTATTAATTCATTAGGCATTGACTCATCTAAATCATTTGGATATCAGGTTATTAAATGTCTGGACTTATCGGTAATGTCGTCAATACTTAAAGTAGATAAATCACTAAAGAAACCGAATTTGGTTGAAAAGTCATTGTAGGCACTTTTCCTGTATAGGAAATTTCAAGAATTAATTTATCAATAATAACATTAAATACATTTATCCTAAAATCGTCCCTAGCGTTAAATAGAGTTTCATTATCACTGGTTTCATCAAATTGTCGTTTCCGTTTCACTTTTCTCTTTTTATCTGCCGCATATTCTTTCTCACCAAACAATTCTATGGCCCTTCTTTCATATTCCTCAAATGATTTAGTATTATCTAGATTTCTAATTTCAGAAAAATATTTTTCCAATGAGCTATATAAATCTGCAGCAAGATCAATATCCACCATTTAAAGCTTTTTATTGACCGCATCTAATCTATTTAAAACGTCTGTCCAAAATACCGCCATAAAACCCATTTCTAGGCTTTTGAATTGTTTAAGGAGACTAGAAGCATCTAATCGGGTTTTGGACTTTTCGGTATCATCTTCAGAAATTGACTCCAACGTGGATTTTATTTCATTGGAAGACAAAGATAGTGATTGGCAAGCTTCATTTTCTGCAGACCAACGTGTTTTTAATACATTTCTTAATGTTTTTGAATTTATTTTTTTATATTTGAGGTATTTATGTATTTATTAACTGGACGCATGGCACAATGCAGTAAAAAATAACCCAAGCGAATTATATATTTAAACAATAATAATAGTTAAGTAAATAAATATGTAATCGGCTAAGGCTATATTCTAAATATTTTATGAACAAATAAAACTTAAAAAGAAGATAAATATTTTGGCATGCTCAAAATTCGCCGCCCCTAAAAATCTGTCACCCCAGGCCCGGGCCTAGTTGGCCTAGGCCTAAGTCCGGCACTGCCTCGAATCGTTCGAAACATGGATATATCGAAGAATGCTTAAAATTCCATGGACAGCCCATATCACAAATACCGAAGTCTACAACAGAATAGGTAGAGAAAGAGAATTGCTCAATATAATAAAAATAAAAGAAAACATCATACTTAGGGCATATATTAATAAATGAAAAATACCACGTCTTACAATTGATAGCTAAGGGTAAGATTGAAGGAGAGAGAGGTCTCGGCAGGAAGAAACTATCTTGGTTGAGAAACATCAGAAACTGGACTCACCTAACCTTTGAAGAACTCATAAGGAAAGCCGAGAATCGTGATGATTTTGCCAATGTGATCGCCAACCTCCACGAAAGAGACGGCACGTAAAGAAGAAGAAGAATACACAACCACTGGATATAAACTTTGATTGCACCGAGTCTATCATGAATAATTAAACATAAAATTTAATAAATAAACATTAGATCGATATTCCACTTAACATTTACCATCGTTATTGTATTAATTTACATGTAATTAATTTACATGTAATTAATTTACAATATTATTGTATCATTTAGAGTAGCTAACATTTTATTTTCCACGTCGGTTATATTTTTACAACTGCAGTTTTATTAAGTGGTTTCAGAACAGAATTATGATAATTTTTTTAGTTCAGGAATATATAATTTGGTATATAAATTTGTAAATATTTATTAAAAAAAATACAGGGTTGCCTAGCTTTCTGAAAATGCTCTATAATTATATTTATAGTTTGAAATTTTCACTACAATCATTTTTATTTTTTAAGTTTTTTTAAGTAGTTTTGTAACAAAACTATGATAATTTTTTTAGTTCAGGAATATACCGGGTGCGTCTCAAAAGTGGCTCACCCCTATAACTTTCATATTTTTTCATATAAAACAAGGAGATTTGGTATGTATATGACATAAATTAGGATTGATTGACATATTATTCAATTGTTTCCGGTTACTTCCGGTTTCACCGGAAATGACTACAACTTTTGATTTTTATGGTACCCTCGGTATTTTTTTACTTTATTCGGTAGAAAATGACACTCTGAATAGAATGACATCATATGTCAACTTTTGACATTTTCGCATATGGTTTATTTGAAAATGTAACCTGCGATTCATAACGACAATTTGACTCGAAATACCAAGTGTGTGGTATCAAATTATTCGTAAAAAAATCCAAATATGCTAATGAGCCACCCTCGTTCCATTTGAAAAAATTGAGATATGATTAAAAATACGATTTGTGTATCTTTTAACCGGCCAGGACAGGACCCTAAAAATATTATACGATCAAATCTATTTTTCCAAGGCTCCTTGATTAAAAATTAGTGTTTTTAACACGGCAATGGCATTCTAGATTGAAATTTAAAATACAATTTGTTTTTGAGCGAATACGTCAAAAGTTGGTATACGATATGTCATTCGATTCTGAGTGTCATTTTCTATCGAATAAAGTAAAAAGATACCGAGCGTACCATTTAAAAATCAAAAGTTGCCGTCATTTCCGGTGAAACAGGACGTGACCGAAAATAATTGAATACAATCATCATCATCCTAATTTATATCATATAGTAACATACCAATGTCGTTTTTTTATCTGAAAAAATAAAAAAGTTATAGGGGTGAGCCACTTTTGAGTTATAGGGGTGAGCCAATTTGTAATTATATATTAAAAAAATACAGGGTGGTCTAGTGTTCTGAAAATGCACAAAAGGACTGATTTAACATTAAGACTTTTCAATGTACCTGTAAAGCTTTCCTGCATTTTTATACTATGCGATGTTCATAGACCCTCCTTGCTATTATATTGCCACATAAATAATATAGAAACTATATTTATTTTCGTCATTTTTGACGTTATAATTTTAATGCACTCTTTCTCATACACTTACACTTTAAGCACAAGTAAATTAATTTTCAATACACGTAATATTATTCATCACCTACTTTTATATACAGTATGTCCCGGGATTGGCTTTACAAGAGGAAAAAATGCATTCTCCATATCCGCATCCGCGCGGTGATTAACCCCCCTCCCATACATTCTGCATTTTAGTAACTTCCCTGGCTCTAAGTTTGGATAATATCGCCATGATATGCTTGGCGTGTCCCATTTCAGTATTTTCGTTCCATTCCAAATGCTTAAAAAATTTCCACTTAAACTTGTGCATAACCTAGATATTTATATTTGTTTTAGTTTGGACGAACAGGAAACCACCGAAAAGATACTCTTCGAGACAGCATCGACTCTAATAACGATCGAAAAACTTCAACAGTCCAACGAAAAGATCGAGAAAAAAGAAGTTGAAAAACAACGAAGAGATTCGAAACCGGATCAAGATGGAGAAAGGAGTATAATTGATGATGAAAAGGTAAGATTGAGTGCTAAACTTGATTTTTCCGGCTGAATGACTTCAGCCAGAGAAGCAATAATAATAGGGATGATGCAACTAAAAGAATTTCGGACTTCCATTGTCTTTATTTATTTGGCTTATTACACAACGTTTCAGTCAGAAGTATAGCT
This sequence comes from Sitophilus oryzae, assembly GCF_002938485.1. Taxonomy (NCBI): domain Eukaryota; kingdom Metazoa; phylum Arthropoda; class Insecta; order Coleoptera; family Curculionidae; genus Sitophilus; species Sitophilus oryzae. The sequence continues at coordinate 1,595,937 of NW_022146734.1, read as the reverse complement.
CACCGTTATCAAGGGTGAACTAATCTAAATCCTAAAACTATATACATATCAATCGATTTTAAAACGTTCTTCAACGTCTTTCGATGCCCAGTCGCCATTGCTCCCTATCTGGCAAGAGGTCGTCTTCAAGCTCTCGTTCTTTTAGCTCCTTGTCTATTCCTTCTCTCCAGCTCTTGCGTGGTCTACCCCTTTTTCGTCGTCCCGCTGGTGTCCAGTTGAGGATCTGTTTTGGAAGCCTCTCCTCTGACTGATTCACTCTTTTTCTTGTTTTGATGATTTTGGTTTTGTTTTTGTTAAGACACTTCTCAGAGTAGTCCCAGACTTAAAAAGTTCTTAGTGGACAACCTCATGCTTGACTGCATCCAACTAATTCACGGAGCGTTCGTTTGAGCATATAATCTTAGTAGGATTTAGTTTAGTTCACACTTGATAACGGTCAGTGATACTTCTGACCGAAATGTAGTGTTGGGTTGGTTTGGTCTGGTTTGGGTATAAAACATACAAGATGAAACAATGATAAATAATAATAAGGACTATGGAAGTCTGAAATTCTTTTAGTTTTAATACTGAAACATTGTCTAGCACATTGAAAGTAATAAAACTGATATTCTACGCAGGGAATAGGATACAGGGATGATGATGTAACGGCCAGCGCAGCGACTTATGTATTTTACCAAACGACAATCGACAAAGTTCAAATTTCAAAGTTTTTCAAGGTTTGAAATGGCTTTAGCAGGTTTAAGAACAGGAAATGACAAACCCTTTGTTTAAAAAATATTAAACATAATAGTCTGTCAATAAAGACTGAAACTGAACACTATACAAGAATATTAGTTATTTTTTATACAAGACAATAAAATGGTATTTTATCTTCGACCAAAAAGATTTCGTCGGTTCACGAGCGATGAAATCGCGAGTGAATTAATTTCGGGAGACGATAATGCAATTTTATCGTCGTGTATAAAACAATATTTTTTTCCATAGCGAGTTACGTTAAAAAATATTCAAAAATTATTATTTCAAGGAATTTATTACGAGTAGAAAAAATATTGTGCTGGGTTGGCGTTGGTTTCTATGTAATTTGACATATAAATAAATAAAGCTGTCTCTTTAGTTGTCAGTTTTGAGTCAATATTTTATAATTCTCTTTCGTGTCGATTGCTGATTGAATTGGAGCCAGAAATGGCTCAAAACCAAATAATTAAATTACCAACTGATATTCAGGCTGAGGCGACAAACGCCATATCCAAACTTCTTCCATTTAAATCCCGATGTAGCGCGACCTGCGTTCCTTAAATAACAAAATGTTTACCTTTTTTAATTTTTCTTGACCAATGTCTTTTAATTCATTTATTGTGCACATTTGAAAAATTTGGTCATTTAATTTTAACTTTAAACTTTTAATATTATGATCATTAGCCATTGATTCAAACTTAGGCAATACTTCCTCTAGAGAAAAATTACCATTAATGATCGGAATGTTTGATTCAGCGCTGAATCTTCCTTTTAATCTCATTATTATCCTAAGATATAATGACTTAATTTCAAAACTTACTAAAGGTAAATTAAGTATACTGCTATTGTCTAAGGTTTCGTAAATTTTAGGTAGAATAAGTATTTTATTTTGCGAAGAGTCATATGTGTCAGAGTTTTTATTTTCCTGTTTTTAGTCATTGATCTTGTTACAGCTAGTATTTTAGCCGATTGATTAGAAATTTCTTTTAAATCAGATGTTGTTATTCTTGACAGTGCGTCCGCACCTACATTGTTTTTCCCTTTAATATACTCGACTTCAAAATCATATTCCTCTAAATCGAGTCTCATGCGCGTTAATTTTGATGAAGGATTTTTCATCGAAAATAAATATACTATCGGCTTATGATCAGATTTAACCAAAAATTTTACACCATACAAATAGGGTCTAAAATAATTTATTGCCCAGTGGATTGCCAGCAATTCTTGTTCAATGGTTGCCTTATTGGATTCGCCTTTTGTGAATGATTTTGATGCAAATGCTATGGGTAAGTCTTTACCATTAAAGTCTTGTGATAACATAGCTCCACACGCATCTTTTGATGCATCTGTTGTTACTATAAACTGTTTGTTAAAATCTGGGTATTGCAATATTTGAGGTTGGACCAGAGCAGTTTTAACTTTTCAAAAGAATTTTGACAATCTTGTGACCAAACAAAAATTATATTTTTCCTAGTTAGCTTATTAAGCGGTTTACAAATGTTAGCAAAGTTTGGAATGAAACGACGGTAATAATTGCAAAACGCGACAAACCGTTTTACCGCGTCAGCATTTGTCGGTGTAGGAAATTTGTTTATGATTTCAAACTTTGAATCGTCAGCAAAATGCCATGACTTGTTATTTTATGGCCTAAAAATGTGACCTCCTTTTGGAAAAAATTACACTTTTCTGGGTTAAGTTTTAAATTGTATTTTCTACAAGTATAGAAAACCTTCCTCAAATTTTGCAAATGATGATTTTTTGAACAGCCTATAACAATTAGATCATCCATGTATAAGAATGCTTTTTCCGGTGTAATTCCAGCAAATGCTATCGACATCATCCTTTGGAAGCTGTTTGGGCTAATCTTTAGTCCAAATGGTAATCTAGTAAATCTATACGAGCCATTATCTGTACTGAATGTCGTGATGTCCCTGGAGTTCTTTTCCAAAGAAATCTGATGGAATCCAGCTTTTAAGTCCAACGTTGAGAAATATTTTGCTCTACCTAGTTGATCAAGGATGTCATCTATTCTAGGTAAAGGAAACTTATCTGCAATTAGTTTCTTGTTTACCTGTCTATAGTCAATGACTAATCGCCATTTATTTTGGTCATCAGTTGACTTTTTAGGTACTAATAAAATCGGACTATTATATTCCGCTGTTGATGGTTCGATTATTTCATTTTCCAGCAATTTGTTGACTTGACAATTTATTTCATTTGTTTGTGAGTACGGCGTGCGGTAATTTTTTATATAAACCGGGGCAGAATCAAGCAATTTAAGTTTTTGTTCATAAAAGTTGTTTTTGTTAATTTATCAAATGGTAAACAAAAAATATCTGAAAATTCTTTACATAAATTAAAAGTATCGTTTTTGCAAAGTCAGGGATGTTTTTGTTTAACTGTTGTAATAAATTTGATTCTCTATTATTTAGTTCGGGGTTAATTGAGTAAACATAAAAATTATTTAGATTGGAAAACTGTATGTCAGCGTTTTTTATTGTGACACTTTCAAATGTTGTATTTAAAATTCTAACTATTGGATTTGATTTTGAAACAATTGAACCAGCAATAAAAACTCCGTCGGCGATTTCAGTATTCAAAATAACAGAATCAGTCTTTAGTTGCGTGAATTTTTTAATATACCTAATGACCTCACACCTAGGTGGGATTACCAAAGATTCCTCTTCTGGACTTGAAAATATTGGCAATGTTGTTTTTTCGTTAAACATTTGTAGTGTTAATGTCCAGTTAGCGTAACATTGAAATTGACATTGATATTTCGAAATAAAGTCTCGCCCTAAAATTCCGTCAGCTGATATTGGAAAATTTTGCTCAACTATATGAAACGAGTGATTTATTGCATAATTATTAATAAAAATATGGGTGTTAGTTGTGCCTAAAGAACTCGTCGAGACATCTGTAATACCTTTAATATTGCTTATGTTATATTCATTAATAAATTGTTTAGGAGAAATTTTAAAATTTTTAAATAAAAATATATCCGCACCTGTATCAACTAATAAAGTAATTTTGCGATTATCTGTCATGCTAGTTTGGACTACAACAAAGTTCGAAAGTGATAGGTCCATGTGGAATATTTTTATAGCGACCCCAGTGGACCTGGCTGGGGGTCCTGTACGTTTCCCGACTCTTCCTGAGTGTAATGCCTGACATATCTAGGAAACTGTCCATCAATAACTACTGCTCGCACTAAACATCTACTGCTTGGGTTCGAAGGACCATGCTTCTGGATAAGTCTTTTCGGAGCCCCCTTCGGTACGCTTTATGTAATTTTAGTAGAAGTAAAATTACCACAACTGCTACTACAATGTACAGTAGTACTCGAACATCTGTTGGCACTTGTATGCTCTCCTGTTCTACGATGAAGTTGGAGTTGACCACACCATTATCGGTTAGTTCCGAATGTTTAGAATTTGTCTTTCCCATGGTAAATTAGTTTATTTTGTTTCACTATTTTCACTTTTTCACATTCACTTTTGACCATACTGTTTAACTAAACTTATTTAAATTAAGGCCCTTAGGCAGGATCGCCATGTGATGTCGTCTCATTCCAATACGGGAAAATCAAACACATGTTCACCCTTTGAATACATTTATTCGAATTAGCTAACCTAGTTACAAAAGATGGTATGCTATGCTTTTGTTGTTGCAATAATTAATGAAATATTAAACAAACAATTGTTGGGTAACCAGGTCGCACTACACCGAATAACTTATGGAAAGGAATACCAAAATTTTCAAAAATGGAGGCAATTAAAAAACGTGGGAGAAGAAATAAAGTTTTAACCTATCCTCGCTGTTAAAGTATCATTTAATCTACCCGTGCGGTTAAAGTACTATTTTATCTACTATTTTTGATAGATATAAGGCAATTTTAACAGTTGCTATTAGTCTATGCGGCAGACCCTCAAAATAGGGTAAAACGTAGCAAATTGGGTTAAAAGCATGAAACTCGCCAGAGTTGTTATTTAGACCATTTTAAATGATTTCAGCCGCAGCACCCCAAATTTCACCCCTTATGATGATGGTTTTACCCCTTTTTTACAAAAAAGGTTAAAAATATTCAAAATTTTAATGCTAACGCCAATTGTATAATATTTGGTGACATATTTTTATAACATTTAACTAAAAACGAATAACTCGATTATTAATTATTGATATTAATATTATTATTATCAATAAACAACGTTAAACAGATATGTTTATCATCCATGCCCTAGAAATAAACGCAATATCGTAATTTTTATACTTTTAATAATTTTTTACTTGCTTTAAGTGACGCCACTGACTGTTTATAGTGGAATAAACAAAAGAAGCAATATAAATTAATACATTATAATAATTTATGTTGTGCAAGGAACATAATATCAATCATTAAACCGTTTGCCGGTGAGTAGATTTTTCATTACAATAGGTACCTAGACTAATTATTGTATGGCTTCGGTTTTATTTTTTTGTTTTTTAATGTAATATTTGCTTCTTTGTAGCATGAAAAAAAAAAGAAAAAATATAAAAATAAAATAACGGTGGCAGTACCGCATCCCCTAGATAGTTTAATCGATTGGACAAAATGTTGTATCTGCCAGATTGATGGTGGAAAAACTGTTTGTCCTGCATATAATCCAGTTGTTTCGCTTCGAAATAAAGGATATGGTACTTTAGCTTCTAATTTACTACTTTTAACTAATAACAATCACGTACTTCCATCTGGAATGCAAATTAATTGTCTTAAAGGGGAAGGAGAAATTGAGCAAACATTAATCGAAAAAAAAGCACTGTGGCACAAAGCATGCAACTTAAAATACGTTTCACCCCCCAAAATTTGACATACTCCTCTCTTCATTATCTAAATCTAATGAGGCAGCATGTTACTGTGAGTCTCAAGAACAATCTCAGGCATCTATTTGCACAAAGCATGCAACTTAAAATACGTTTCATCCCCCAAAATTTGACATACTGTGACAAAAAACTTTCCTTTTATTGAAAATTTAAGTCAAAATATTGCGAACGGCTACTCTTATATCGGAGGCAGTGGGAACAAGCTTTTGCTTCTGCACTTGACTAAAAATCTGATACCCACCTATATCTTACACTGCATACCAAAGGGCGCCATTTATTTCAAAAAGATGCTGGTACTTTACAAAGGATAGTACAAACTGAAATAAGAAAATTTGTACAAGTGTATTAATTGAATGGAAACTAAAATTAGTATAGCTCTTAAATATTTTGAGAAACCGGATCAACCAATGAAACAATTCAAATACCCAAAAAAATAAGATTTATTACTTGTTAGAAATATTCGGTACCTATTCGGCACAGCAGTTATATACATTAATATACAAGAATTATATTTAAGAAACCCTATCTTAAAACTTGTTTAAAATCAAATTATATCTTTTCAAATATTATTCAAACAATTATAATATAAAAGGAATACTTTTTAGAGACGGTTTTGGTTATATTCGAATAATAAATATTTAAATTTGACTTGACTTATTACGAAGATTCATGAACCTTTTTGTTTATATATAGTTAAAGGGAAAAATATTAAAATCTGTACCCAAGATTGCCCTTACAGGTCAAAGATCGTAATGATATAAAAGGTTAACATAAATAGATGTTAAATCCGAATAATCAATCAATATAACATGGTTATTTTAATAACCAAATACAAGTAAAATTTAAGCAATACTGAAGGCAAATACTTAAAGTGTTAAAAAAAATATAAAATATAACAGAGCGTTAAATTTTATAAATTAAAGGTTAAAGTAATGCTGAAGGCAAGTACTTAACCGGTTAAATGTAAAATGTTAAGAATAGATAATTTCTTAACACACTAATGATTATTTAAAATCAAATTAATAAAATTATAAAAAATATACTGGCCTTGTATACCAAATTATACTAAAAAAGGATCTTCATAGGGAGTAACAGGAGATTTACGCAAATAAATTTATTCGTGTTGTGGATTGTGACAAAGTGCTTATTAAGTGCCTACGATTTTGTTTATTAATTATTTTGAAGCAAAATATGGAAGTACTCTAAAAAGAATGCTTGCAAAAGGTGATGCCGGGAACTGCTGTTCTTAAAAATGCATTATCCGAGTATTTAATACGATTTATATAGTTAATTTTCTATACTGCATACATATAAGGTGTTTAAATAAATAAACTAAATAATGAACGTTTTGCATTCGGCAACCAATAATGCACGTGTGTGTATTATTGGTTGCCGGATAAGGACTAATAACAATGACAAGGACTACAATGACGTCACAAAGCGAGTAGTTTTCGCATGCACCTGGCGGACAATTTTGGCTGAATGAGCAGTCCTATTAGGTTAACCGTTCTTGACCTCGGCCGGCCAAATCCGAGGTAATGATTTTGATGTTTCCCGTCTTGTCGATACACCAGGGTACGATCCAATATTTTCGATAGAGGGTGTTCCGAAATTTAAGTGTTGTACCGTCTATAATAAAACAAAGTAGCATTTAGAAAATAAAAATGCTACAATACTCCTCTTTTTATTATCTAAATCTAATGGGGCAGCATGTTACTGTGAGTCTCAAGAACAATCTCAGGCATCTATTTCGCAACAAAGGGGGTGGGGGATGGGGGGGAATAATTCTGCTCGAGCAACAGGATCAACTGCACCATTGGTAAATGTAAAAAAGATGTTTGTTTCATATGCACTGAAACAGGTAATAAAAAAAATATTTTACATTTGTGTGCTACTGTGACAATTTAAAAAGGAAGTTATAAAAATATATATATTTTCCAGCAAGTTATAAGTCAGCTAAAATTGTTGGTGATACGCGCCTTCTAGCCGTACTGGTAGAAGGCGATTTGGTAACCCACGAAGCCATATACCATGTAAAGTGTTTGGCACATCTATACAAAAGAAGTAGTCGTAATGTTAAAGATGAGCAAGAAGATACGGTTATGTGTAAAAGTCTGGAAAGTATGTAAGTATTCTGGAAAGTATTATTGAGAATTGTAACTCCTATAATGTAGTAACTAATGTGGGCGACAGCTGCAGGTCATCAACTGGCCGTTTTACTAACTTAGAAGGTGTAACCTGTGCCCAGATGGAGGAAGCAGATGGACGAATAATCATGCACGTTAAAGACATGATTATTAACGGAGCCAAATCGGCGTTAATTCGTTGTGCTGACACTGACATTTTGGTTTTAGCTATATCAAAACTATATCTTTTTTTCCTCAACGGTACGCCTATATAATGTTCAGTCTAATAATATAACTATGGCCAGGAAACCCTTGTTTGCAACTGAAAATAGGCCACTTACGGCTATACCACCAACTCGAGCTGCTCTACATGAAGGGCAGCATACCAGGCGGGTCATATTTGGGGTAGAGCTGACCAAATATATCAAGATGATCTACCTGCTCTAATTAGCTTGGGATGGATGGAGGTTGAAAGAAAATGGGTACCACTGTGGTCGAAAAAAGCCCAAGATTGGGAGTCATGCAGGTCACTCGATACTGGGTGTAACACGCAATGTGAAACAATGCGGTGTTCCTGCAAAAAACATGACTTACCGTGTACAATCGCCTGCAGAAACTGCAAAGGAGAGGTAATAGGAGGTAAACGATTCTGAAGAAGGTAAAAGTTATAATAAAACTATTAGTTGTTGCAGCTTGAGATTTCAATGAATTTTAAATACCTAAGAAGCCAGCTTATACTTGTTTTTTATTGTTATTACGTAACTAGAAACAAACTAATTAAGATTAAATATAAACTTATTTTTTTATTAAACAAAACGTTAGTCCCAGTTTGTGCAGTATTGCCCAAATTGGTATAAAGGATCCTTGACGGTGCATCTAAGGGGGGGGGGGGAATAACGTTCCTTCTCCCCCCATGGGTGCGCCCATGGTCTTGCCACAAACTAAATTACATTTTTCCTACCAAAACTTACAAAAATATCCAGCATTTTGCTTAGGATACGATAAATATGTTAAAGAATGAAATTTTGACACTTTATAAGCTAAGTTATACCAATTTGGCGTATTTTTTTTAAATCTTCATGTTCGAATTAGTCAAAAAAGGCACTAAAATTAAACAAAAATATTGAAATAAATTTGTGAAAAATTTTAACCCCTTAAAAATTAAATAAGGGTTGCAACCCTACCCCAACGGGTGAAATTTTAGGTGCTGCGGGTAAAATAGCGTAAAATGACATATTAAACAACTGTGCCAAGTTTCATGCTTTTAACCCAATTTGCTACGTTTTTTTATGGACCGTATGTACTATATGGAAAAAAATATAAGTATACAGTTTCCCTTATTACATACAAGTTAAAATTGAATATTTAGGGGTAATTCTACAAAGCAAGTATAAATTCGGAATAATTATTTTCCAAATATTATATACTTACTGAACGTACAGTTTAATAGTTATTCCGAGAATTGGTTATAGTTGGTATATACTTGCTTTGTAGAACCCACCCTTAAAGTAGCAGGTTCGAAATCGAGGAAACAAAAATGGCTGAGAGAGACTGTCTTCTCTTAAGGCAGGCGGCCACTGCGAGCGTAATTAAACTGAGCTAAGAATATGAAAACAAACGGTAACTAAACTAAAATAAGTTTCATCGGCCACTGGGAACGATTTTCACTCAGTAGTCAGCTAGGTTAGCTGCGTTTTCGTATTGTATCTCTGCTGTCATAGAACTAATCGCTGCGAAAAATTCGCTGGAACCTGTCACGAACTCAAACGAGCGAAACTAAACTACGATTCGAATCTTCGTTCATATATTTTCGTTTAGTTTCGCTCAAGTGGCCGCTGATGCATTTAAAAGTATAGGAGCTGATTTTTAAAAATCTTATCTTCGCTTGGCTTAGTTTAGTTTCGCTCGCAGTGGCCGCCCGCCTTTAAGCACAGACGGGACCGTTTCTGAACATTTCTCGCGAAATTTATTAACTCAGTGGGAGTCAAAGATACCTTCGCATAAGTACTACTAATTCATGGATAGATATACGGGCAAGAATAAGATCCTGTAATCTTCCTCAAAAATAAAATTCATAGGCGTTAAGTCCGGCGGCCTTGACAGCCAACGGCTGAGACCTTAGTTAGTTATCCAATTATTCTCGAAAATATCGCTGAAAATTTCAGCGTTGTGAGGCGGTGCCTTATCTTGCTGGAAACATATGTTTTTGAGTTCCATTAGGGGCAGATCATCAATGAGGGATTCCCAAAGCCTACTGGTTGAAAGAGACAAACTCTTAAAAATTCTGTATTTCGAAGGGGACTCGAACAAAATATCAAATACGCGTTATATTTTTGAAAAGGTAATTTGAAGTGTCCCAAATAAAAAATCAATTTTTCTGTTGATAACTCTTTAATTTTTAATTTAAAAAAATATGTACTGATACTATTAGTGTCATTATTTGGAAAACACCCAGTAACTCCGAAACGATAACAGATATCGATGTGCGGTTTTTACCATCGAATTTTTGATAAAAAAATCTCAGACAGCGATATTAGTTTTCGTGTATCTCCTTTAGAGAAGGGTGTTTCCCTTTAAAAGTATCCAATTTGACCCACCCTGTACAATGTTCTTTTAATTTTCAGGAATGCTCAAGTATAATATCGGTAATATCCAACGAAGAAGTAAGCATAGGCAGCGAAATCCTGGACAAGGGTTCGTACGTTCCCAGGAAGGGCAGCGACGGCGAAGACGTCAACGGACACATCTGTCACATCGACTCTCCCGAGACAGATACTTATCCGACATCCGATGTGGTACAGGGCGAATCACTTATGGATGATATCAGCTCGATGCTCGGCGAAATTCTATACGGATACGATCAGGACAGTGTAGGAGATACGTACACCGATGACACTACCCTGTTTCATAGTGAGTTGGGTGAGTTATAGATTATGTGTCTATCTTTGAATAAAAAGATTAAGGTTGTATTCCGTTACAAAACCAGGCGAACCAAACCGGTAAACTACGTTAAAGAGTGGCTCCTGAAAAACATCGGTTTGATACGGAACGGTTTGGTAAAATACTGGAAACGTCAAATGTTGACGTTTTCTAAATTTCAATATCTCTATTATAAAATTTATCTTTTATGCATTTTTAATGTACCTATTCTCTGCTTATACGTTTGCTTCCTCTTTTCAATGGAGTTTAAAATTGAAAAGTACTTTATTAATAAACTGTTAAACTCGCTAGACAGCTCAAGTGAAGATTTGCAGGTCCAATATTAAAACAGATCAATAATAAATGAACAAATATAATCAATATTTATATTTTTATAGCTTACAAAACATTCACGATTACTTGTCTTATTTTTCAGGCTTTCTTTAAATGTTCCTGACTTTAAGAAACAATGGCTGCATGATAAGTTTAAATGGTCATAAAAAATAATTCTATTTAGTTAACGAAAATTATTTACCTTTACTGCCTACCTCCATTGCTTTTGGATGTAAATACAAAATAGTATTACAAATTTTAGAAATTAAATGAGAATTTCACTCGAACTTCCAATATTTGCTTGATTTCTGTCACATAAATGACATTGATTGAAAAAACAAAAACCAGAAAAACCAGCCTTTTCGCGCTGCGCTGGTTAGTTTGATGACAGTTATAACCGATTTTTCAGGAACCGTGTTCCGTAATAAGAGAACTTTCAGCAAACCGATAGAAACGTAACATAAAACCATAACCAAGGTAAGCAACGGAATACACCCTAAGAAATGAGTATAATGTCATTCATGTATCCATGCAAGGTAGACAGAATCACAAAACATCCCCCTTTAGAAGTTCATCTGTCATGTTAAGAAATGAAAGTAAATATAAAGCGCCTCTCGTGTTTGTTCGCATACATACTAATGGCCATTTGCACCGTTTGGATAAACAATGTTTATCTTTTTAAACATTGTTTATACCATTGCCTTGGATTTTGATTATAATCACTGTAAAAGTTAAACATTGTTTATCCAAAACGGTGCAAATGGCCATTAAAATTTCAATTAATGCCTGTATACAGGGTGTCCCAGAAATAAGTGCAAATATTTTAACTGGTAGTATAGTTCAACCCCAGAAACACGCCTATGAGGTTTTTTTCGCGAAAAAAAAATTGAAAATTCGAAATTTTTTGAAAAAAATTTTGGATTTTTTTTTTAGTTTTTAGTTAAAAAACATAATTTCTTGATAATATGGCAACATAGATATTAGATTAAATTTGCTAGAAAGAAAATCCAGAAAAGATCCAGTGGTTCTCAAAATTTTAGCAAAAAATCATTTTTTTTTTGGAAATTTTCAAAGTAAAATAACTCCGTTATTTTGGATTTATTTGAAAAACGATAAAGAGAAAATATGTTTCTTTTATCGAGATCTACCACCCCTTAAAATAATTGCACTTATTTCTGGGACACCCTGTATATTTTTAATATATTTTATTACTTAGATAGTTCTATACCCATTTTGACATTTTCTTAGGCCTTGGCTATATAAATTATAAATAATGTTGAGAACATACAACAACTCTGTCGGAGCCCTTTAGTGATAGCAGTTTTCTCCAAGAGACTATTGAGTGTTTTTATTTGTGATTTTCCTCTATTGTATAAAGATTTTTGGCAGCTTTTATCAGAGATGCTTTAATTCTGGATTCGAGCGATACTTCCCATAGCTTTGTTATTGGCATTGTTTCATAGACTTTTTGTAGATCGATGAATATTATATAATTGCCTGCTTCATTACATATTTCTTCTCAGTGAGTTTCTCAACTCAATCAACTCAATCTCTTTCAATGAACAAGTTACATATTGTATCTATATATAAGATATATATAGATACAAGATACATAACAAAGTTATTATCTGTGAATGATCGTTCGCCTCTGAGTCCATTCTGCTCTTCTTCTTAATAGCTGGAGTATTCCTCTTCAATTAAGTTTCTGAGCATCCTTCCATAGAGCCGACTCATTGTGCTGGCGATCAAAATTCCGTAGTAGTTATAAGGATACTTCGTTGAGCCTTTTTTATGTAACCTCGTAGACGAAATATATGCCTTTTTCCACTGTTCATGTATTAGATGATCATTTAATACCATTTGAATATCAATGTGGCCTTAATATTAATATAATTCTTAGATTTAATTTTGGTTATTTCTTGCAGAGCGAAAATTGAGCATAAAACGAGATTCGCTGGATAGAAAGAAGCGGAGCAGTTTGCGCAGAAAATCTGCACCGGTGACAGCGAGAGTAGAAGAGGATGCGCAATACGGATTCGAAAATCGAGCTTTCATGTCACAACACGTATACCTAGACAATCGACTGGAGTACGACCAGCCTCGCAAGTATTGCAGTTTGGCACAATTTGTTGAAGGTAAGAATAAAAAATATTATATAATTTATCCAATTATTTTATATATTAATTCATAATAATTTAAAATCGGACACACATATAAGTAGTTTAAAAAAAGAAAACGCCCGAACAATTGTCACAGTCCTAAAAATATAATGTTGAAGGGTCTATTACGCTGTACTGTTCGGTCGCTCTCGGGGGTCGGGTAAAGCGGGTGTGTGGCCTAAGGATATATATATTATATTTCAGAAATCTGCCCAAGGGTCACCCCGATCCTTTCGTGTTAAGCCATACCCAAAATTCCAAACACACGTGCTTTGATTAAGGCTTGATTAAGGTTGCTGAGTTTCAGCATTTGCCATAAAATAGCGAGCAATTTGTTACAAAACCATATAAATTATATATCATTGTAATCAAGAAACTTCAATCTATTTCCGTATTATAATGGAATTTTAAATTATGTCTTTATTTTTGAGAAAATTTAGTCCAAGCATAAGGAATATTTTGTTGATGTTTGACCTTCAAAATCTTAAAAATAAAGAAATTGTCTAAAAATGTGCTACAATACGGATAGAGAATAATTATTCTTTATCTTTAATTTCCTTCTTCATTTGTGTAAAAATACCTGGCCATTTTTACATAAAACGTTAAATGCCGAACGCTTATTTCGTTACTTTTTCGGACTAGTGAAATGAACTCTTAATAAATATAAAATTTAAAAGCATAATACCATCACAAATGAAGAAACAACAATAGAAAAAAATAAACATGCTACAAAGACAATAAAATAAAATACTATATGTATATAATATTTAATCTAGAAACAATAACTCTAACAGAAGAAGTTATACCAAAACACAAAAGACCTAAACACATGACAATTAATACAGAATATAGCCAATTAATAAGAATCATATACCGGGTGCGTCTCAAAAGAGGCTCACCCCTATAACTTTTTTATTTTTATAGATAAAAAAACAAGATTTGGTATGCTAGTATATTACATAAATCAGAATTGATTGATGTATTCAATTGTTTTTGGTCACTTCCTGTTTCACCGAAAATTACTACAACTTTTGATTTTTAAATGACATCCCCGGTATGTTTTTACATTATTCGATAGAAAATGACACTCTGAATAGAATGACATGTCATATGTCAACTTTTGACATTTTTGCTTTAAAAAAATCGTATTTTAAATTTCAATCTAGAGTGCCATGGATGTGTTAAAAACACTAATTTTTAATCAAGGAGCCTTGGGAAAATAGATTTGATTGTCTAATGATTTTCGTGTCTTGTCCGGGGCCGTTCTGAGATGTCCAAATCGTATTTTTTATCATATCTCAATTTTTTCAAATGGAAGAGGGGTGGTTCATTGACATATTCGGAAAAAGAATTTTTTACGAATAATTTCGTACCACACACTTGGTATTTCAAGTTAAATTGACATGAACCGCATGTTACAATTTAAAATAAACTATATACGAAAATGTCAAAAATTGACATATGATATGTCATTCTATTCAGAGTGTCATTTTCTATCGAATAATGTAAAAATATACCGGGGGTGTCATTTAAAAAACATTTCCGGTGAAACAGGAAGTGACCAAAAACAATTGAATACATCAATCAATCCTAATTTATGCTTTATACTAACATACCAAAATTTCGTTTTTTTTATCTGAAAAAATAAAAGTTATAGGGGTGAGCCACTTTTGAGACGCACCCGGTATAGTAATAGCATAATATACCGTATGATCGAATAAAAACGGCGTCAACGATGGCTATGAAATGAAGATCGCTGTCATTTTATATGTAAAATTATATGGGAAATGTCATCGATCGTCATTTCCAAGCCAACTGGACGCTGTTTTTTTTCGATCATACGGTATTACTTCTACACAAACCCAAAAATAAATTAATAAAAACACATATTATTTTGAAAACTAAAAAACAAATACCCACTTATAAAACTAGAAGAAAATCAGACATAACAACAACCAAGAAAACTAAATAAAAAAACTAACAAACGAAACTACCACAAAATACAATATATTACCTGAAGAAACACCACAATTAAATTATAAAACCTTTAAGAAGAAAATTAAAAATATATGATATTTAAGAAAATTATATAAACGTAGACGACATCGACCAATTTACAAAAAAATAACAATGCCTTCGATACCATCTATCGATCTGCCCAGGTATGTGCAAATTTTGTTTTAACCTAACTTGCATATACTGCAAAGTTTTCAAACTGTTGCAGATGATGAAGGGTGTAACAGACAACAGCGACGAAGAATAAAACGTAATAAATAAAATTATTAAAGTGTATATTATGATACACAGTTGTATACAGGTGGTGACAATTTTGATGCTCAACATTGGCATCTCATAAACTACGAGAGATACGAATTCGGTTAAATGGGACAAAAGTTGCGAAATTAGAGTTTTGACAAACGCCTATGGAGAAAACCCCGGTATCTTGATTAGTTTCGGATTTATGTCAAAAAAATTAAAATAATGCGTTTATTTTAAACGACAATATCTTCAGAACTATTGCATCTATTGCAACGTAAGTTGGTAGTGTTATATTTTTTACCTCGGCCAATTAAATGCCGTTTTCAGAACATTTCTAAGCCTTCTAGATTTCGCACAACAATCGGGTTTTATATTTTTATGGCCACCATTTTGAATTTTTACACTATTAGATAGAGCGAAAAAAAGTCTATAGACTTTTTTTCGCTATGAATAAAATGGTGGTCATTTGGGCACCGTATACGGTGGTATCTAATTTTTATTCATTGTTATGTAAATTCACTAAAAAATAGATTTTTTAAAAATTCGCCTAAGAACAAGTCTGCCTTCGAAATCCAATTGACACTTTATATATGTCAGCAAGTTATTTTATATTTATTCTATTAAGTGGCAAATCTGGACGCGCACAAAAATTGTATAGTATAGTTCAATACAGGTCAATTCAGGTCAATACAGAACCTGAAATTTTATTGTCAAGAATGCCAGGCCAAACATTCAAAGAATATCTTATTTGTTGTCTGGATTCTCTAATTAAGTGATGGTTTTCTTTTGCATTAAAATATGATTTTTTTCTGTTAAATGTACCAGAATTTGTAAATAAAGATTAATCCATCTATAATATTTTTTAGAAAAAAAAGGGAAAATTGCAAAATTCTAATCTTCTCTCGTGATCACCAGCATGAAAATTTGGTACACATTTAAATTTAATGTTGTGATACCTATTTATGTTTTTTAATAATTTTTCCTATATCACTTATACAACACTCGCGACTTATTTTACGGCTAGAAGTTTCCGAATTTATTTCAATCTGAGCTGGTACATTAATAACGTTGAGCCTTTTAAAATATGGCCCTCTTGTTTTTTAAAGCTACCAGCAACTGCTTAATTTCTTGAAATCCTTGCGAAAATAGTACGATGAGGCTGTGTTCTCTCAGGATACAATGTTTTATAACTTGCGGATGCATGAACTGTTAATTTTTGTGTGTCCAGATTTGACACTTAATAGAGGAAACAAAAATTAACTTCCTGTCATATAAAGTGTCAATTGGATTATCAAGGCAGACTTGATATTAGGCGAATTTTTAAAAAATCTAATTTTTTAATGAATTTACATTAATAATGAATAAAAATTAGATACCACCGTATAGACTTTTTTTCGCGCTCTATCTAATAGTATAAAAATTCAAAATGGACCATAAGCAAACAAAAACTTGATTGTTGTCCGAAATCTAGAAGGTTTAGAAATGTTCTGAAACCGGCATTTAATTGGCCGAGGTCAAAAATATAAAACTACCAATTTACGTTGCAATAGATATAATCGTTCTGAAGATATTGTCATTTAAAATAAACGTAATATTTTTATTTTTATTGACATAAATCCGAAACTAATCAAGATACCGGGGTTTTCTTCATAGGTGTTGGTCAAACTTCTAATTACGCAACTTTTGTCCCATCTAACCGTATTCCTATCTCTCGTAGTTTCAGAGATGCCAATGTTGAGCATCGAAATTGTCACTACCTTATACCGGGTGCGTCTCAAAAATGGCTCACTCCTATACCTTTTTAATTTTTTCAAATAGAAAAACGAGATTTGGTATGTTAGTGTATAACATAAATTAGGATTCATTGACGGTATTCAATTGTTTTTGGTCACTTCCTGTTTTACAGGAAATGACTACAACTTTTGATTTTTAAATGGCACCCTCGGTATTTTCTTACTTTATTCGATAGAAAATGTCACTCTGAATGGAGTGACATATCATATGTCAACTTTTAACATTTTCCATATGGTTTATTTGATATTATTGCGGTTCATAACGCAAATTTGACTGGAAATACCAAGTGTATAGTATGAAATTATTCGTAAAAAAATGCTTTTTGCAAATATGCTAATGAGCCACCCTTGGTCCATTTGAAAAAATTGAGATATCATTAAAAATACGATTTGGGCATCTCTTAACCGGCCAGGACAAGACACTAAAAACATTACACGATCAAATCTATTTTTCCAAGGCCCCTTGATTAAAGATTATTGTTTTTAACATAGCCATGGCACTCTGTTAGATTGAAATTTAAAATACGAATTTTTATTAAGCGAGCATGCCAAAAGTTGACATATGATATGTCATTCTATTCAAAAATACCGAGGGTGCCATTTAAAAATCAAAAGTTGAAGTCATTTCCGGCGAAACAGGAAGTGACCAAAAACAATGGAATACGTCAATCAATCCTAATTTAGGTCATATACTACTATACCAAGTCTCGTTTTTTTATCTGGAAAAATAAAAAAGTTACAGGGGTGAGCCACTTTTGAGATGGACCCGGTATAGTTCAAGAACAGTTAACCTAACAGGACTGCTCATTCAGCCGAAAGTGTCTGCCAGGTGCATGCGAAAACTCCTCGCTTTGTGACGTCATCGTAGTCTTTGTCATGATAGTGTGTATATTATTGGTTGCCGTATGCAAAACATTCATTACTTAGTTTGTTTATTAAAACACCTTATATGTATGCAATATAGTGCAATATAGAAAATTAACTGTATAAATCGTATTAAATACTCGGATAATGCATTTTTAAGAACAGCAGTTCCCAGCATCACCTTCTGCAGACATTCTTTTTAGAGTACTTCCATATTTTGCTTTAAAATAATTAATAAACAATATAGTAGGCGGTTAGTCATAATCCACAACACAAAATGAACGTATTTCTACATTCTCTAACTCTAAAAACTTTAAAAACACCTTTTTCATATTTAAAATCGACAAAATAATTAACTCAAAATTTCTCAGCTGTTATTTTTATACGTTTACCATAGGCAACCAATAATACAAACTATCATGACAAGGACTACAATGACGTCACAACTGGCTGCTGAAGCGCGGGAAGAGGCTAACATACGTCTTATGAGGACGAGCAATCCTATTAGTTTACCGTTCTTGGGTATAGTTTAGTTAATTAATTATTATTATTAAATCAAAATAAATAAACCATACTTACAAGCATATTCCCGCAAAAATTAGGTATAGATACTCATCATATATATCAAAAAATTATTGCCAAGGAGTTTTCACTTTATAAAACATTCGCAGTAACTTACCAGCGGCAATCAATTTCTTCTATTTACATTTGTGTAGATTATTTCAACATTATAGGAAGCGACATAGCCAGACGATCGTTCAAACGTCGTGCCACCAACAAGACATCCAAAACCGAAGCAAACGTCACACGCCAAAGCACTCTATTGGAAGAGACTGAGAGTATTGCGGCGAGTCACAGAAGTAGTACCACCAGCCTCAACAAGTTGGAGAAGGAGCTATCGAACGTCTCGGCGAGTACTGTGAAGGCAGCATTAGACAGAGACAGCGACACGGAGAAAGATATCGATAAAGTGAGTTGATGTATTTTACTATTGGTCCAAATTTATGGCAAGGGTAATATCAGATGTTAAGGAGGTGCATGAAAGGGAATGAATGATAGTGAGGCACGCGTTTATTATTGCTTGATATATCTAATGCATATTCCTTCTATAGAAATGACAATGTTACTGAGTTCTTACGGAATTTACTGAAATAAATTTACTAATCAACCAGATATATAACAGAAAGCGAACATTAATCACAAGAGCAAATAAATATCGTTCATTGTATTTATTTTGTTTTGTGTTATAACGTTTTGGATAACCGTTATTAAATGAAAAAACAAATGATTCCTAAAACAGATTTGTTACTAGGTGAGAGTACCATATATGGTAATCGCAAAACAATTTCCGATACACGTGATCAACTTTGAGTGACAAGCGGTGGTGACAGCGCTGCCAGATTGTGATGGATTTATGAGATGAATCTTAATTTGAAATCGACAAACAACAGATATTATTATATCAGTTTTTACAGAGTTTCCGTTTTACTTTTAATTTAGTAACTAATATTTTAGTGATTAATTGATTTATTTGTTTTATTGCTTATTTTACTTATTACATATTGGCAAAAACTAGTCCATTATGAAGATTATTATAAGCATTATTATGGGATATTTATTTATTGATGTACATCTTACAACGCCATAAGTGGTAATAACAAGTATTATAAGCGGGTGCTATTAATGCACAAACTAATAATCACAGAATTTAATAAAAACTAACTTTGAAAGTGGTATAATGTGCTTATCAATCAAACTTACTTTTCTGACTTCAGTCAAGGGTAATAAAGAAGCTTCATTGTCACGTTCTCGTTCAAAATAGTTTTAAAAAACAGGGAAGCTACAAGCTCTTTGTTTCGACTGTTTAAATGCTTCGGCATATTTTCAACACACTAATTTCAAGAAATGCAATATAAAAACTCGAAAATTTAGTTCTTAAAAGAACTGTTTGTGCTTAAAATGCATTTTTTAAAAAAAGACTATGAAAATAGACAAAAACGAGAATTACTCACACAGATTCAACAACACGATATTATACAAAATAGTGACTGACACTAAGATAATAATTGTCAAACAATAAAGGACAACATTGCTGAACAAGGTGCAATGTGACCAATATAGCGATAATAAAATTCGGTTTAAACTAATTTTTGCAGCTTTAATCTAAATAAAATATATGTTACACTCATTTGCTCTATAAAGTAAAATGGAGAGCTGCTCGGTATCTTAAATTATACAACAAGTTTAAACATTTTTGCCAAAATTTCATTTAGTCAGGTTTATAGACTTTAGTGTCAATGTCGATATGATTGATGACGTGCATCGGAAAATGTTTTGTGATTACAATACATATTTTTGCATAGGGTCTAAAAATAGTTCTTAGCGATATGTCACAAGTCGTATTAATTTTTAAAATGGTGGCATAGAGTGCTTTTATTTCAAATTCAATATGAGTAAGAGAATTTAAAGCTTTCTCTATTTTTAATTTAAAGCAATTCAAATCATAACACTATTGTATTCTTGTTTATTTATGCAAAATTTAATTTTGAATTACATCGTCCGAAATAAAAAAAAACAATCAGCAAAAACAGAAAATTACGATTTTACAAATATAATTGCTCACGTGACTTGAGAAATATGTCACGATAGGGATAAAATTAGAATATATGTAAAACGGTGAATTATATAATAAAATATGAAATGAAATAATTCCAATAAATTGATAAAATATACCTATTATTCTTTAATTGTCAATTACAGAGCTTGCTTTTTTATTTATGATATTTCATTAAAAATTATTTATAAAATATTATAAGTTGTATGTAAATATTATAATTAAATATATACATTGTTTATACAAATTTAGTGATACGCAAAAAATATATAAAAAGTAATTGCATATCATACTTTTGCAAATTATGAAAAAATTCTGCAGCAAAAAGTGTTGTGAGGGTGCATTAGAAATTTCTAGAGAACTACAATATCTAGATCAGAGATTTTTCTGCACATCACTGTTTTACAACGTGATCTATCGATTAAAAATATTTTCAATATGGCGGCACTACCGGAAATACCGGATGTTGACAGCAAGTTTCTTATTTTAAGTTTTTATTACATAATTAAATTCTCTGTGAAATTTTGTGAATTTTGATATTAAACGATCTACAGAGTTGTTCACCACATACGAGACGGAGTATTGTAGCTAAACGATGAGATTTTTACAAATTGTAAGTTTTGGGTTCGATGAAGGACTATTAGAGGTACAATTTAAAGATAATTTTACAAGATACAGAGTGTCCCAAATAAGTAAAAAATATCAAAGTTGTATTTTTTTAAACGGAACACCATGTATATTATTACATTTTTAGTTTCTACGATTAAAATAAATGTAAATTTGATTAAGATTTATTATACTTAAACCTTACCGTTTTTGAAATATTTTTGATTTTGTGAAATTGCAGTAAAAATTTTAAGGCTTCATTTCTCCAAGGGTATCAAAGTTTTTAATACTAAATATTTACTGAAGTTTATTTACTGATCAGTTATTGTGTTGCAATAATAAAAATAATACTACCTTATACAGAGTGTCTAAAAATTTATTTTAAATAATTATTAGCTTCAAACGGCAATAACTTGTTTAATTTAAATGGAACACCCTGTATATTTTACGAGAATCAGATGCACAATTTAATTGTCTATCAAATTATATTATACCATTTTTTACCTATCTCTTTAAGTTTCCGTAGAAAATGCATTTTCTTGTAATTTAGAACTTATTTATCAATATACCCATGGACTATTGACATTTTAGATTATTTTTAAAGATACCAAATTTTTAAAGAGTACAGATACTAATATTGTCGATATAATTCGTTTATTTCATTAAAAAATAAAAAAACTGTTTAAATATTTTTTAAAGAGGATCAATTATTATGATTCCAGTATTTAAACTACATTAACTGACTGTTTGCGTTGATTAATAATAATTGCTCCAAATACTAAAAAACTGAATTTTGTATGGGCATTAGACAGTGTGATAAAAAGTAACACCTTAAAAATGATATTTCATTTTTTAATAAATGCTTATTTATAACAACAGAGACTTTAATTTGTTAACTTATTATTATATTGATTTCTGACTCAAATCCACATTTATTTATAATAATTTTTAACAAACACAATTAAGTATGTAATTAATTAGTATATGGGCGGAAATAATGGTGTTATATTTAATTAATGGTATACTCTTTTATAAAGATTTAAATAGTTTTCTTTTTGCATACAAATGGGCTAGTAATATTATTGTTTTGCTAAAAACGATAATATTACTAGTCTGTACATTTTGTACATTTGTTGCTTTAAAAACAATCTAAAATGTCAATATTCCATGGATATATTGATAAATGAGGTCTAAATTATAAGAAAATGCATTTTCTACGAAAACTTGAAGGGATAGGTAAAAAATGGTATAATACAATTCGATAGACAATTTAATTGTGCATCTGATTCTCCTAAAATATACAGGGCATTCTATTTAAATTAAAGTAGTTATTGCCGTTTGAAGCTAATAATTATTTAAAATAAATTGTTAGACACTCTGTAATAAGATAGTATTATTTTTATTATTGCAACACAATAACCGATCAATAAATAAACTTCATTAAATATTTAGTATTAAAAACATTGATACCCTTGGAGAAATGAAGCTTTAAAGTTTTTACTGCAATTTCACAAAATTGAAAATATTTCAAAAACGGTAAGGTTTAAGTATAATAAACCTTAATCAAATTTACCTTTCGTAAAAAAAATCGTAGAAACTAAAAACGTAATAATATACAGAGTGTTCCATTTAAAAAAATACAACTTTGATATTTTTTATTTATTTGGGATACTCTGTGTTCTGTTAAGACTATTTTTAAATTGTAGCTCTAATAGTCTTTCAACAAACCCAAAACTTACAATTTGTAAAGATCTAATCGTTTAGCTATAATACTCCGTGTCGTCTGTGGTGAACAACCCTGTATATTTAACATTAACCGTTTTTGAGAAAAAAAAATATTTAAAATTCTTGGTCGAAAAAAAATGTCAAAAAAAATTGTATATCATAAAAGTCTAATTTAGTGATTACCACCATGGTAGAAAGAAAAGGTATGATATTGCGCAGGTTGGTCGCTACGTCACAGGTGATTACAGGCGCTATTGGTCAGCACGCTCCGCGCGCCAATTCAAATCGTCAACATATTGTAATGAACCTGTTTTTTTTTTGTTTATACACCGTCATTGAACGATCGCTAATCAAGTTACTGTGGAGTAGTGCGTGAAGAGTTAGACTAGGGAAGCGAGAGACCGGAGTTATCTCGGCCGGGGCCTAACTTTTTTATTTAATTTTTTAAATACTTTTTTAATACTATTCTATAGTTTATTTTTGTAGCATAAAAAAAAGAACTATTTATTCTGTTAATCTCCGGTATTAATATAAATTGATTGTTGGTACAATACCTCATTTAATATAAAATAATATTCTACTTTTTGAAATGTATCGGGCCCTAATTGTACATAAAAATAATATATTTTTACAGTGATATACCATGTTGTAAACTATTTAATATTTCAGTCACCTAAAAAGTTAATTTGTATTGAATAATTGCCTACCATTAAAGGAAATTTGAGCTACACACACCGGAAAAAATCTAGGGATATAATTTTAATAAAGTTAAAAATAAATGTTTTGAATAAACAACCACATATTTGTAGGCCGATTCTTTCTACTTCGATTGAAATGAGGTAGTCACACTAGTAATTTCTAAATTTGGGATATTTGCAGAAGTGTTTGTGCATTTTTTGTCAAATGTATAAGAAGCACCTAGCATCAATTGTTCGAATTTAACCTGTACTGGCTATGTTTTTATGATAACTGGCCAGAATTCATTCAAATAACTCTGTTTGTATTAAACGACATTATAGAGCGTAGACATCTTAACAGAGACGAAATGCTAAGGGCCATGGGTATGCTCGAAGCTGGAATGCGCCAAATCGACGTAGCTAGAGCATTAAATACAACGCAAAGTGTAATATCGCGATTAAGTGCACGCTACCGTGAAAGTGGCGATGTTGCTGAAAGGCACACAGGGCGACATCGCATTACTACCCCTCAGCAAGATCATTTTTTACAATTAAATGACCGACTCTTACAGCACCAGAGCTTAGTTTAATTCTCCAGGAAACACATAATGTAACCGTTAGTCCTGACACTATTCGCAATAGATTAAGAGAGGTCAACTTAAGAAGCAGATGCCCCTGGAGAGCTCAACCCTTAACGAGAGGAAATCGAGAGGTACGATATTTGTGGGCTAAAGATCATGTTCAGTAGTCGAATGAACAATGGGCCAATGTTCTCTTCACGGATGAGTCACGCTTTGGAATGCATCCGGATTCGAGAAGGCTTAGGGTATGGAGAGAACCGGGAAATCTTATTCGGTTGGATCATGTTCAGGTAGTGCACCCTTAACAAGGTGGCAATCAATATCAACATTTATGGTCTGGGGAGGAGTCCAGTTAGGCCGAAAAACCGATCTCGTTTTTCTTGAAAGGTTTCTAACAGGAATCACATATCGTGATTTAATTCTTGAGCCTGTCGTGTTACCATATGCCAATGATTTTGGAAGACTTCATTTTCATGCATGACAATACACGGCCTCATACAGCCAGATTGGTAAGTGAGTTTATCAATGCTCATCAATTAAATATCTTACCCTGGCTGGCACAATCTCCTGACCTCGACGCCATCGAGCACGTATGGGACGCGGTCCAAAGAAGAATTTTGAGAATGGGTATGCCTCGTGAAACTCGTAGGGATCTGGTTCGGGCCGTGAAAGCAGCGTGGCAGGCTGTACCTCAAGAAGAGATCGACAACCTGATCAGGAGCATGGAGAGACGATGTAGGGCTGTAATTAACAGTACAGGAGGCCATACCCTTTATTAAGTAAAAATGGTTTTATCTTTTTTTATTCATAGTTTAGAATAAAAAAAAATGTGTGTATTTTTTTGAGTTCAATAAAAATCAAGGTAAATTTTAAAAATTCGATAAATTTCTCATTTTTATTTCCAATACGTCCTGTAAACTATTTGTTTATTTTAATTTTATTATATCAGAAATGCAAATAATAAAATTACTGACGATGGCTGGATAAAATTGTAATATCCCTAGACTTTTCCGGTGTGTGTATAATCCTTGATGGGCATATTCTGGGTATGCAAATACTTCTTCTAAATTTTGGGTTTCGTTCAACCGATTTATTCTCAAAACCTGAAACATCTACATATAAAAAGAAGCACAGGTCACTAATTATAATAAACTTCACCCTTGGAAGTACTTCTATTACAATTACAATACATTCATCTGCATTGGCATTTTCTACTTTTCGATGGGAAACAATCAACTTCCCAACGTTTTTTAAATTATGTAACAATTCCTCTTATGGTTACTTTTCCATAGATTTCCTCATCTCTGTCCTCATGTCAATTCAGAGACGATGAACATGAAAATTATTTACCATAAATATCGCAAATGAAAAACATAATAAACAATTTTATACCGAATATACAAATAAATTTAGTATTCTTACCTATTACCGTCCAAATCAATGTTAATAGATAATTAATATTTTGGATTTTTGTCTTTTATTTTTAAATATATTTTTGACACTGCTGGTTTTAGTAATTATTAAATTAAATGAACTAAAAAGTCAGAAAAAATAAACAATTCTAAACCATAACCTTAAAAAATGCAGATCTCCTGTCAACTTTCTTTATTTTTTATTTCTTCCTTATTTTCCTAGTGACGTTACAGGTGGTATGCGCGAACTGAACGCAATTGGAGCCGCTATCGATCATACCTTGTTTTCTTTGTACCATGGATTACCACAGCCACTGTGCCATAAAGAGAAGACAGGTGACTATCTATTTCAAAAATTAAATTGTTCGAATGTCATATTATTATATGACATTATTATGGCGGTAGCTGTCATGGAATTGAAGTTTTATAAAAATATAAATATTTTTTTTTTTAAATGGAAACCCGCTTTTTTATTCCGCTAGTGAAATGGTTTTTCAATTCGTTACTTTTTGACTATGCAGCTTGTTACCATACCTAAAATAAATCGTTTTTTAGTTATTTAAGATTTAGTTTTAAAACGTATATTTTTCTTGATTTTATATAGCTTCCTTTGATATAAGTGTCAAACAATGCGACAATTTATTTCCATCTGTCAGAAAACTAATTATTTGAATTTGCTATATTATAAATACTGCCGGCTTAAGGTTTTAAAAAGTGTATTTATAAAAATATGTCTCGTATTTTCGCTCTTTAGTGATATCTACTTAAAAGTTGATATTATTATTAATAATATACCGTATGATCGAAAAAAATAAACGGCACAAAGTTGGCTTGGTAATGATGATCGATCACATACTGCTTTCTGAACAAAGTGTCACAATATGACATGGCCAGATCTATTGTTTCTTGACGTTTAAAGTCTAATAGGCTACTAGTTAAAATAAATAAAAATGTACGCTTTAAAACTAAATCTTAAATAAAGTAAAAACGATTTATTTTGGGTATAGGAACATGTATAGTCAAAAAGTAACGAATTGAAAAACCTTTTCACCAGTGAAATAAAAAAAAATGGGTTTCTATTTGAAAAAAATATTTGTGATAATTTCTTATCACTCAATTTCATGACAGCTGCGGCCATTATTATATGATATTTGAACAATTTAATTTTTGAAATAGTTAGCCACATGTCTTCTCTTTATGTGACAGTGGCTGTAGTGATCACTAAATTTGACGTTTCGGCTATACACAATTTTTTGACAGGGAGTTTTTTTCATCCAAAAATGTTAAATATTTTTTTCTCATAAACGGTTAATGTTAGGTATAGAGTGTTTGATATCAAAATTCATAAATTTTACATAGAATTTAACTATGTAATAAAAAATGGGAGGCACCCATTTAAAATAAGAAAGTTGCTGTCAACTTACGGTATTTCCGGAAGTTCCGCCATATTGAAAATGTTTTTAATCGATAGATCTCGTTATTAGACAATTGCAAATATCTCTGATCTAGATATTGCAGTTCTCTAGAAATGTCTAATGCACGCTCAGCCTTGGACACCCTGTATATTACTCTTTTAAAAATAGACTCCCCAATAAAGTAAACTCACGAATTACATTAAGAGACTATTCATACTTGGAGTGTCTAAGAAATTAAATATTTCTTTTCTATATTTATGTTATGCTATTAAATATAAATATCCGAGTTTAAAATAAAAAAAAAATTGGTTTCAAGGATATTAAATATCTGAGTAAGATTTCGCATTTCACGTTTATTAGATTTTGCCGTGTGCGCCCTAAAGCTCTAGATACTGAAAAATAGTATTACGAAGCCATTAGTGGCATATTACGGTTTAGTTTAACTCTAAAGAATAAAACTTTAAATTAGGAAAAATATTTCCAACACACAAAACATTTGAAGCGCAATTTTCCGTGTTCTAAAAATATTAAAATGTAAATTATTTTACCGTAAAGAAAGTTAGTTGAAGAGGTAAAAATAATCTTTATAATATCTCATATTACTGGTACAGAAATATAACAGAAAACGTATAAAATAATGATATTTTAGTGAAATAGTTGTATACATAATTTATTTTATGAGTTTGTTATAGAAAAGTATATTGTGTACCGGGTGGTGCATCGTCGTTGGAAACATAGGAAATCCCATGCAAATTATGAACTGTCAAGATATTGGCTCCGCTATAGATTTTCTAGCGAAGTCGTAAATATATTTTTAAAGGTCTCCGTTTGGTAAACACACATGCCAAATTTGAACACTTTTGGACAAGCCGATTTTAAGTAATTTGAGAAAAACTGCATCTATTTTTAAATTAAAACTAAACAGATAACAATCAAACACCAGTCAAAAAGGGATATACATTAAGTTGTCAACGTCATTTTTAAACGTAACTTAATTTTAATAAAATTTTAATAATCCATTGTTATACACATAAAGAAAAAGTGCGCATGATAAAATGGTTCTACGCGGGAAATAGCTTAGACAGTGTATCTGACATGTTTCGGTTAATTTCCCTTGAATATTAAAATTAAATTACTTTTGACAATGACAAAATCATAGTCAAAGAATATACCTAGCTAGAAAAAGAATGGACTCTGCCATACTGAAAAATGGTCCTACAGAAGTGGCGCCATCTATTGAGTAGGGCTTGTTTTAAATGGATCGAAGCGCGGGCTTTTTAAATGAGCGTATTTATTGAATTTTGCTCTAAAATAATTAAATTTGATTATTAAATCTTATTTTTTACACAAATTCAACAATACTAATAACAAGTATCGTTGTGATGTGTAAAAAATAAGATTGGGTCTTGTGCAGAACAGGTCCCCACGAAATCGTGGTTTTTTTAATTTTTAATGTGGATCCCATAGTTAATGGAATGGTTTAAAAGAAAAAAATTGTTGGATGAACCACTTTTTCTACGAAAAAAAATAATTGAAAATTCCAAATTTTCACTACATTTCAATGCGAAAACTCCCTATTATAACCTTCATAAAGACAGTAAAATACAAGGTTATGCACAGTGTTGCCATACTCACCCTGTGTAAAATCGACGAAAACGTTCTACTTTATATTCGTTTTTTTTACATTTAGTACGCACTTTAAGAACACGAAAAATTAAAAATATAATAAACGAGGCAAAACAAAAACACTATAAAAATAAATTGACAATAAAATCATTACACAGTATTTAGCACAATTGTTTAAAAATATATTTTTCCCGGATTTGTTCAGTAAGATTCCGAAATGGATGTGATCTGCGTACTTCCAAACACTCCCCACCAACCTAACCTAACCAATGCATTAACACCCCCAAATAACCAGGCTAACCAATGCATTAACACCCTCCAAATAACCAGACTAACCAATGCATTACCACCCTCCAAATAACCAGAATATCTAACCTAACCTAACCTAACCAATGCATTAACACCCCCAAATAACCAGGCTAACCAATGCATTAACACCCTCCAAATCACCAGGCTAACCAATGCATTAACACCCTCCAAATAATCAGGCTAACCAATGCATTACCACCCTCCAAATAACCATGCTAACCAATGCATTACCACCCTCCAAATAACCAGGCTAACCAATGCATTAACACCCCCAAATAACCAGGCTAACCAATGCATTAACACCCTCCAAATAACCAGGCTAACCAATGCATTACCACCCTCCAAATAACCAGCCTATCTAACCTAACCTAACCAATGCATTAACACCCCCAAATAACCAGGCTAACCAATGCATTAACACCCTCCAAATAACCATGCTAACCAATGCATTACCACCCTCCAAATAACCAGGCTAACCAATGCATTAACACCCCCAAATAACCAGGCTAACCAATGCATTAACACCCTCCAAATAACCAGGCTAACCAATGCATTACCACCCTCCAAATAACCAGGCTAACCATTGCATTAACACCCTCCAAATAACCAGGCTAACCAATGCATTACCACCTTCCAAATAACCAGGCTAACCTAATTGAGCCTAATGACAAAACTTCATTGATTACGCGTCGAAAAACAGTATATATTAAAAAAACTTATATTTTCGTAGAACCTGAAAAATCCGCAAATTTTATTTCAGAAATTGCTTTAAAATAATCCACACTAACGAATAAGCTACTAGACAGTTCAATTTTTGTTGCACTAAAGTGATAACTTACCGTTTTAAGTCCCTCCACAACAACTTTATTTCAGAAGAAAATCATATAAAGTAATTTTATTGACAACGTCGCAAATTCTATGCGAAGGCCATAGATGACATACCGATGATCGATTAACTGTCAATCGAAAAAGTCATAAAATTGCTAGCTTGAGCTGATGTAAATAAATATATTTTCTTAATTTTTATGCTTACAAAGAAGATTCGTTACATTTTTGTGCTTAAATTAGATCATTCCACGTCTATATAAGGTAATAAAGTACTAATATGTGATGTTTTTACTGAATCCGTGTAGGAAATTTAACATATTTACTGTCCGTCGCCTGTACCTAAAATACGTTTTTTTGCCGCTTTTTAAAGATAAAACACATTCATCCAACAATTTTTATGCTTAAAAATATTCAGTTTAAGATAATCTTGCAAAAAAATCCCAAAAAAGTGTTACATGCGTGGGGACCTATTGTGCACCAGAGCCAATAAGATTTAACAGTATAATTTATACAATTATTAAATAAAATTAAAGCCAAACATGTGTAAATATTATTTATTATTTAAAGTTTTTATTTATAAGTCAAATATTTAAACATCGTTTATTATAATAAAAAAAACCAACGTAATACGCCCAAAGTTTTGTAAATGGAGTAAATATAAATGGGTACTTAAATGATGGCAAAAATAAAATACTTACATTATATTTTTGGGGCCACAAACACAAGGAATTGTCTAATAAAAACACGTATAACAAATGATAGTTTGAAAAACGTTTTGATAATCATTTTTGACGATTGGCGCTATGACAACGACAATATTTTTTGAGAATTTGACAATAGTATGACAATGGCCGTTGGAAACTATGGAAACTACAAAAAAAATCTGATTGAACGCCATCTGGCAATAACTAGTAGCAATTTCTTAACCTAAAAATTAATTGCACTACCACCTATTGCCCGAGGCTGGAACTATTTTATTTGAAATTGCCGTGGAAACGGTGGAACCGCTTTTGCTATTTCACTTTCCAGCCCCTAATCATAGTTTGTAAACCTAAGGTATGTCGGTTTTGACTGGTATTTGATTCTTACCTGTTCGATTTTAATATAAAAACAGATACAATATTTCTTACATTACTCAAAATCGGCTGGTCCAAAATTGTTCAAATTTGACATGTGTATTTACCATACATAAACCGTTAAAAAATCTATTTACGGCTTTGCTGCAAAAACAATAGGGGAGCCAATATTTGAACAGTTCAAAATTTGCATGGGATTTCCTATATTTTCAACGATGATGCATCACCCGGTATAATGTGCACACATTAATCTGTTATGATGGTATTTACAAATAGTAGTAACTAATAACATTTACTGCATTTGCAAGTATATCTATTTAATTTAAATTTCAATAAAAATATTTGTTAATCGTGGATTAAATAAATGTTTTAAATATAGAATATGGGTTGTTTCGATCTCTTAGTGTTAGTACTATCGTATCATAAAAGGACTATCTTTATGCACTTTTAAAAAGCCACACCATTTTTGTTTTTTGTAAGTGCATAAAGATTGTTATATTTTTTCAAGATTTCTTTGTCATGTTTGTTCTCAGTACTGTTTTTGACGTTGGTAGTAAGTTGTGTTTTCTTCTATTTAAATGTAAAATACTGTTCAGCCACCGTTCACCGTTACGTTATCATTATTTATCAAATATGAGTTTTAGGGTTTGTCCGAGATTAGCTTGATTGAGCGAGTTCAGTTTTTTTCGGCATTTGTTCATTTTTACATGAACTCTTCATCAGTTACAATCATTTTAATTCCAATCCTTTATGGACTGTTTTCAAAATTCCTATTCCTAAAGCCCATCAGCAACTCGCTATATTATTTTAAAACACTATCAGTTTCTATTTTTCATATGGTAATCGCATAACAATTTCGATTATAGTAATAAAGGACCTTTATTGTCACGTTCTCATTCAAATTATTTTTTCAGGGAAGCTACAAACTCTTTGCTTCGACTGTTTAAATGCTTCGGCATATTTTCAACACACAATTTCAAGAAATGCAATACAAAAACTCGAAAATTTAGTTCTTAAAAGAACTGAAAAAAAAAAGACTATGAAAATAGGCAAAAAAAACGAGAATTGCTCACAAAAATTCAACAACAACACGATATTATACAAAATAATGACTGACATTAGGATAATTGTCAAATAATAAACGACAACCTTGCTGAAAACGGCGCATTGTAACCAACATAGTGATAACAAAATACGGCTTAAACTAAGTTTTGCAGCATTAATCTAAATAAAATATATGTTACAATCATTTGCTCTATAAAGTAAAATGAAGAGCCGCTCGGTATCTTAAATTATACAACAAATTTAAACATTTTCATACAACAAATTTAAAAAAGTATTGTATTGTAGAATTCTCCCTATGAAGATATAAAATATATCGAAATATTGAGATTAAAAACAAATGAATTTTATACAGGGTGTTTCAAAAAACGTGTGCCATCTCTCGTAGAGAGATTCCTCACGTAAAAATAAGATTTATTTTTCATATCAAGATCGCGCCGATTCTGCTTTGTTTCGTAGGTGCAGAGTGTTAAAATCTTAATAATTTTTCGATTCATTATCATTTTCTTCCAAGTACTTTTAGTGATACGAATTAAATTTTGAGGGTAAAGGTTAAAACTATAAGTGCTACATATTTTAATGGTAAAAAAGTGTGGATAAATTCATCAGGGACGTTCATATGGGTTATCAAAGAAATATTTAAAAAAAACATATGCGTCACTGACTTTTTTCTTTTGATATAAAAATAATGTAGGCCGTCTAATGTGAATTAAAAGTTATTTCCTGATATTTTGTCAAATTCAGCCTCTTTGATGAGATAAACGCAATTTTATTAGTCACAATTAATAAAATTAAAATAAAAATAAAAATAAAATTAATAAATTATAGGTATATTTTACCTAATTTATTATTAAATATTATTACTATTAGTTATTATTACTATTAGTCTAACCTACAACAATTTCAAATAAAAAAATAATGGTATTTAAGATAATTATTAAAAAACATAATTTTAAAATATTTTAACATCCTGTAACTCTAAAACTATGCATTTCCGTACTCATGTTTATAGGAAATTTTTTCATATTTTTTAATGAGGAATCAATGAGTACTTATTTAAAACTTCCACAAGTTATTGATATTAAAACCTAAATATCGAGAGACAACTTTTAGTCGGCATTAAACTGCTTACACTATTTCGCTAACAAGAGAAAAAAGAAGTCAGTGACGTACATGTATTTTTAGAAAAATATTCCAGTTATAACCCATATGCATGTTCCTGGTGAATATATTGACACTTTTTTAGCTTTAAAATATGTCGTATTTATAGTAACTTTTACTCTCAAGATTTCATTCGAAACGCTAAAAGTACTTGGAAGAAAATTATAATAAATCGAAAAAATATTAAAACTTTAACACCCTGTAGCTACGAAATAAAGCAGAATCGGACCTATGTTGATATAAAAAATAAATCTTATTTTTATGTGAGGAATCTGTCCACGAGAGATGCACATATTTTTTGATATACCCTGTATAATATAAAACACTAACGGCCGTATTCATAGTCGAGCGCCAGCCGCGCGCCGAAAAGAAGCGCTCGCCGAAGATTTATTTCTCCGGCGAGCGCTTCGATATCGAGAGAGAAAAAATCTCTTTCATAGTCGGCCGCCAGCGCTGGCGAAAATGACGGCGCTTCGCCGACAAAATTTCACTTCGGGTGGAGAGTTTTAACAACAGGGAACATGTTTTCTTCCTTTTTCTACATAAAATCGATTATACGAACTTTAACATTCTCTAAATATTGAAATATTTTATTGATATTGGGTAATTTAAATATTTTATTGATGTGTCCATTATTTTGTTATAATTCGTTTTAAAGTAATGAATAATATCTTCGTAATCCTTCACTTATAGTAAAAAGATTTACAATTTTTTATATACATATTTTTTTGGCTAGGTATATTTTTGGGTCATAATAAAAGGGATATTAAGTTAATAATTTACATAATGGGGAATTTAAGGTCTGTTCGATTATTTGAAAGTTTTATGGATTCGTTTTTATTACGTTTATAAATTTTTATAGACCTTAACCTTAAAATTTTTTTAAGGTTAAGGTTTAACCTTAAAAAACCTTTTAAAATTATTTTAAGGGAAAATATGACCATAGTAGAAGTAATTTATATTTTTAAATGTTTTGTGAATTTCGTATATTTTTTCCATCAGTTTGTGTAAATTACAAAGAGAATTAATGTCATAAACGAAAAAACAATAGGAAAAATAAAAAATTATAAACATAACAAAACCAAAACGATAAAACATTTAAATGGTCAAATAGACGGACGGAATTCATATGCCTCCAATGTAATGAATAATGGCCTCAAAAATACGTATGTCATCGTTCTCGTCGATTTCTGCATTTAATTGTACATTTAATCGTCACAATATTATAAATATCCATAATTAATTCAGTTTGTTTGGTGCGTCTTTCAACTAGAAAAATAAACCAGACTAAACTGGCGGGCCGCCCGGAGATAGGACATGCTCCAGTCGCCGGCCGAAAATCACCGGATGGGGTTTAAACTGCGCAAGTGTTCTTCGCCTGGAGATCGACTATGAAACGGAAAAAAAATGCGTATCCAACCGCCCGCCGGCGAGAGAGCGGTTCCTCTATATGACGGATGTGCGCACGCGTTACTCGGAGAGCGCTCGACTGTGAAATAAGAACGAAGAATTTCGGGAAAGCTTCCGCCAGCGGGCGGCTGGCGATCGACTATGAATACGGCCGTAAGAAATCGAAACAACCGATATTCTATTTTTAAAAGTTTTATTTAATTTAATATTTTTTTTTCTGTATTATATTTAGTATACGAACTTTTTTACAAACATTAGGTAGATCTTTAGAACTAATGGATATTATCAGTCGACCTTTGCTAACTTACTAAGTATAAATGAGAATAATCTATCATTATTACTATTATTGTAGTCTATAGAAGGATAATGCATCGAGAATTCATATTAATATTGATTAATTTAAATGTATCATTCTTTAATGCAAATTTATTTCTTTTTAACGCTTTATAATTATTATTTGTAGAATTTAGTGAGACTTAGAGACACACGTTTTATTTACATTTTATTAGTACAGCAACCAGTAAAAATGCACTCCTTGTTTCTTAGTGTGTGTTGTTTATTAGCTTATTAGTATCTAATGTATATACTCGTAGGTTAATGTAAATAATTTATGGATATTTTTAGAAGTAAAACACATGTCATTTGCATATTCAAAGTGTTATAAAAAGATGGGATACACAATTTCTCCTGATAACCGTCCAGCCTAACATACCACTCCTTTTGATAAAACCTACCTCAAGAACAATTAACATCAGGGATGGCATTATACAAATGGCAAATATACAGGGTGGTCTGAACTGTATTCCGGAAACTTCGACAGCATATTCTGCACAATAAAATAAGTAAAAAAGTTCGTTTAAATATATGTACTAAAATGCTTAGTTTCGGAGATACAGGGTGTAGAAGATTCATTTTTATTTCGATTTTTTTCTAAATAATTTCTGAAGTAACGTCAATATTTGGATGAAAATTGATGTCTGGAAGCTTTTTGACATGAGAAATTTTATTTTGATATCAATATGGCTCTTACTTGTAGAGGGCGCCACATACATATTGTTTTTCAACTGATTTAAAGAGGAATATTTTTTCGTCCATACCTGTATAAAACTACTGAGTAAAAGAATATACATTTACGATGTTTTTTACGTAGAAAAGGTCTCTTGGTAAAAATCGTTACGAGTAATAGTTCTCGAGATATTTGAAATCGAAATTATCAATACCTGTCATCATTGTCATAAAATTAAACGTGTTGACTTAGTTGACTTGAGTTATTAGATTGAAATCATAAATTTGAAATGTTTTATTGTCAAAACTCCAACTGAAACTGTTTTATCATCACTTTTTCGCCAAAAAATATGATTAATTTAAAAAAATAAAAATTTCTCAAATTTATTTTTTGAGCTCAACGTGTTTATTTTTTGTCAATAACGACTTGTATTGACTATCTCCATTCTAAATATCTTGAGAACGGTTGCTCGTCACGATTTTTACCGAAAGACATTTTTTACAGGGCCATATCTAGACCAAAATTTCGGGGGGTTGGCTTGAAGGAGGGGGGGTACAAAAGCTGTTAGGAAAAAAGCATAATAAAAAAATCGCTTTGGGCTACACTCAAATCTTAATTGAAAATAAAATTTTAAGAAAGTAACAAGTAAAAATTATTAATCTTAAAGGATAAACTGGGTCTTTTCCCTGGAAAAACGATTGACTACCTCTTCGATATCAATATTTATTTCTCTATGTACGCTTAATAGAGCAAGTCCTGTCAATCGCTCCTGACCTGTAGAGTTACGTAGGAAGTCCTTCAATCGTCTTATGCCGCAACCGCACATGCGGCATTTAGCGAACTCCGAGCACTCGTCAACTACCGAACGCTCGTGATCGGACTTCACCTTTCCATCCACACATGCTATATAGATAGCAACAACATAGAGACGAGCGCTCGTTCTCGTCGCCGATCGGGTCGCCGAACTCCGACTTCCTCATCCACACACATAGGAAATCGGCGAAGCCCCGATCGGAGATCGCCGAATACCGCATGTGCGGTTGCAGCATTAGGGTTGAAAAAGACCTTTCTGGTGTAGCTGTTGACACTTGTAGAGTTGCTAGGATCGTTAATAAAATGTATATATTTGGAAATATACACTGATTACACATAGTCGGTCGACTGCAGGTAGCTGCTTCCATTTTTGCCGCCACAAGTCTAGTTCTGCCGCTAAAGTGTCATAGTCCAAGAATTCTTTGTCTAATAGCAGAACAATAACAAACGTTAATCACGTTAATGACCAGCAAAACACACAACATTCAAAATCTTGTCCTTGTCAAACTTTTGCTGTTTTAAACACTTGAATGTCCTTGAAGTCGAAAATCGAAAATGACATTTGCATTGTATAATGTATATTTATCAATGACTAAAGAATACAAGGACAAATAGCACCCGAGACCAAACTGTGACCATCCTTCCAAACAGTGCCGTGGCACATATTTTACTCAATATCAGAAAAATAATTATCGAATTCAATAAAAAAACGCTAAAAAGGTGTAGGAGACTGTTAATTTTCCTATAAAACGTAACTTCTGGCTCTTTCTTAACATTGCCGCTTGAAGGGATATTTATATTTTTGATATTATATGTTTTCACTAGGCCTATGGTGTATCGGGTGGTATCATACTAATTAATTACGAAAAAAACGTATTAAAATGTTAACAAAAGGTACATAACTAGTATCGACGTATAGTACATATCAAATACATATAATATCAGAAAAATAATTATTGACTTCAATAAAAAAACGCTAAAAAGGTGTAGGGGACTGTTTATTTCCCTCTAAAACGTAACTTCTGGCTCTTTCTTATCATTGCCTTTTACACTTGAAAGCTGAACAAATTACCATTGTAATAAAGTTTATACAAAGTTCACTACACACAACCAACTATTAAAAATCGCCAAAAATTGTCGTTGATGACCAGCTGATGATTCATTCGTTATGTCTAAAAAGTTGGCGTCTAAGGTCACAAATTCTGCTGCAGCCCGTATATGGGCGTTACATGTCCTTGTATTCTTTAGTTATTGATATTCATCCATCTTCTTCTTCTTCTTTTTTGTTTCGTTCCTACTTACTTACTTAATGATCATTACTTTTTAAAAATTTTCGGCCATAATTTCGGGGGGTGGGGGGGGGGGAGGATTGAACCCCCAAAACACCCCCCCAGATACAGCCCTGATTTTTTACGTAAAACGTCACGGAGATGTATATATTTTGACATTCAAAGATTTTGACGCATTGGTTTTATACAGGTACGGACAAAAAGTTATTACTCTTCAAACCAGTTAAAATTCATGTAGACCTCTATAAATTGAAGTCATATTGACATCAAAATCAAATTTCTCATGTAAAAAAACTCTCAGACGCCAATTTTCATCTAAATATTGACGTTATTTCAGAAATTAATTGGAAAAAATGAAAATAAAAATGAAATTTGTACACCCTGTATCTCCGAAACTAAGCAGTTTAGGACATACATTTATACGAACTTTTTTACTTGTTTTTATTAGCAGAACATGCTTTCGAAGTGTCCGGAATACAGTTCGGAGCACCCTGTATATAAAAATAATTTAATTGAAGTAAACTGTGTAAACGACTTTTTAATTATTATACATATATTTTTTGCCACTTATTACTATTACCACTTATGGCGTTGTAAGATGTACATCAATAAATAAATAAATAACCCATAATAACGCTTAGAATAAT
The DNA here is from genome assembly GCF_002938485.1 of Sitophilus oryzae. Classification (NCBI taxonomy): domain Eukaryota; kingdom Metazoa; phylum Arthropoda; class Insecta; order Coleoptera; family Curculionidae; genus Sitophilus; species Sitophilus oryzae. The sequence continues at coordinate 1,557,632 of NW_022146734.1, read as the reverse complement.
CTTCATAATGGACTAGTTTTTGCCAATATGTAATAAGTAAAATAAGTTAATCAATTAATTACTAAAATATTAGTTATTAAATTAAAAATAAAACAAGAAAATGATATAATAAATATGTTGTTTGTCAATTTTAAATAGATTCATCTCATAAATCCCTCACAATGTAGCAGCGCTGTCGCCATTGCTTGTCACTCAAAGTTGATCACGTGCATTGGAAATTATTTTGCGATTACCGTAGCTTTATATCCTTTATGTTTGGCACAATTTGAAAATGTTTGACAAAAGATGCAAAACTTGATGCTTCACTGGCAAAAATACATCTTCTCCGAAAAAGAACAAAAGTACAAGAAAATGCCAATTGCATTTTTCCGTGCCTTAGAAATGAGAGACGCGACCCGTCCCCTATGTATATTATTGTTGAGCTAGCTGTGGTCCTTTTTCCAGTGCAAGTTCCCCCAAGTGAGCGTGATAGTAGAGCCCCCCTCCCCGATTTTAACCGAGCAGATGCGCTGCGAGCGCATAGAGACGATCCGCATCGAGATCGAGGGCGTCCCCCCCGACGACGATCTCGACTTCGGCCACCCCGCTCTCGGCCCCAGAGCGGACAAGCTATCGGTCAGCGACGTGAGCAACAACAGTTCCACCACCAATTTGCTGACGGTTAGTACTCCTACCACTACTGCTACTACCGCTGCACTCGAGGTCAGCAGAGTGTTGCCGCTTTCAGTTCTTTGTGATCGTTTGTGTATATGCACCAGCCAAAGATCTCTTCCTCGTAGTATCTGAGAGGAGCTACGATAACTCGGTACTTGCACCCACTCCGTTTTCTTTTTTTTCTCTCTCTTTTTGTGTTATATCCGTTGTACTGGGTATTGCACCACTCAAAATATGACATGAAATAATAATATACAATATACGTTCCATTCTTTTTTAATCTTTCTACAGGATTGTTCACCACATACGACACGGGGTATTATAGCTAAACGATTAGATTTCGTTGAAGGACTACTAGACCTACAATTTAGAAACATTTTTTACAAGATACAGAGTTTCGCAAATAAATAAAAAATATCAAAGTTGTATTTTTTTAAATGGAACACCCTGTATATTATTACATTTTTAGTTTCTACGATTAAAATTAAGGGAAATTTCATTAAGGTTTACCGCATTTTAATGTTACTGTTTTTGAAATATTTAGGTTTTTGTCAAAATACAGTAATAATTTAAATGCTGCATTTCCCTAGACGTATTTAAGTTTTTAGTACCAAATATTGTACTGAAGTATTTCTATTTACTAAATTTTGTGTTGCAATAATAAAAAGTATAGTAACTTATACAGAGTGTCTAAAGATTTATTTTAAATAATTAAAATATATATAAATGTAATACCCTGCATATTTTATCAGATGCACAATTTAATTGTCTGTCAAATTGTATTATACCATTTTTACCTACCTCTTCAAGTTTTCGTAGAAAATGCATTTTCTTATAATTTAGACCTCATTTATCAACATACCCGTGGAATATTGACATTTTAGATTATTTTTAAAGATGTAACATTTTTTTAAAGAGTACAGATACTAATATTGTCAATATAGTTCTTTTATTTCATTAAAAAATAAAAAAACTGTTTAAATATTTATTAAAGAGAACCAATTAATATGATTCCAGTATTTTAACTACATTAATTAACTGTTTGCGTTGACTAATAATTGCTACAAATACTTAAAAACTGAATTTTGTATATGTATTAGACAGTGTGCCGACAAGTAACACCTTAAAAATTTTATTTTATTTTTTGACGAATGCTTATTTATAACAACAGAGAGTCATTTTCATAACTTATTATTATATTGATTTCTGATTCAAATCCACATTTATTTAGAATAATTTATTAACTAATAAAATTAAGTATGTAAATAATTAATATTTGAGAGGAAATATAATGTTGGTATATTTAATTAACGGTATACTCTTTTATAAAGATTTAAATAGTTTTCTTTTTGTATACAAATGGACTAGTAATATTAACGTTTTTAGCACCTATACAGTTTGTACATTTTGTACATTTGTTGCTTTAAAAACAATCTAAAATGTCAATATTCCATGGGTATATTGATAAATGAGGAATAAATTATAAAGAAATGCATTCTCTATGAAAACTTTAAGGGATAGGTAAAAAATGGTACAATACAATTTAATAGACAATTTAATTGTACATCTCATTCTCCTAAAATATACAGGGTGTTCCATTGAAATTAAACAAGTTATTGCCGATTAAAGCTAGTAATTATTTAATATAAATTTCTAGACACTCTGTATGAGGTAGTATTAGTTTTATTATTACAACACAATAACTGGCCAATAAATAAACTTCAGTAAATATTTGGTATTAAAAACTATGATACCCTTGGAAAAATGAAGCCTTAAAATTTTTACTGCAATTTCACAAAATTGAAAATATTTCAAAAGCGGTAAGGTTTATGTAACCTTCATCAAATTTACCTTTATTTTAATCGTAGAAACTAAATATTTAATAATATACATTCTATTTAAAAAAAAATACAAATGCAACCCAAAACTTACAATTTGTAAAGATCTAATCGTTTAGCTACAATACTCCGTGTCGTATGTGGTGAATAATAGCCCTGTATAATTTAGTGGTAATTTTTCACAAGTTCATGTTTTAATAAGCGACGTCTAGATATTGACCTCGAAAAATTATCGTGGATTGTCATTTCCTAGCCATCTTTGACGCCGTTTTTTTCAACATACCTACAAGTTCTGTTTATAAAAAATCTTAACAAATTTTACTACAGATAATATTTTAAATTAAATAAAAAAAGTTAATTTCAAACACGTTTATTTCAATAAAAATAGCATATTTCTTTTACCTGTGTAAGGTATACAGGTAAAGGATATATATGTATATATAAGTATTAGGATACAATATACAGGGTGGCACCTCTCATACGCCGCGGAAGCTCCAAGGAAAACGACAGTTTATATTGAAATAAAATTTTTGTGAGCATATGTAGGTCAATTCGGAGCACTTTTAAAAAATATAAAGAGTTCTACAGGGTGTTCCCAAAAAACGTTACATATCAAAGTTGTGTTTTTTGTAATGGAACACAAAAAGTTATACGGGGTGAGACAAAATTAATATTGAACATTGGTCTCCTTTAAAAGCAAGTTACTCCTTTAATATAAATGGAAACCCAGTAAGTATATTATTCCGATATTCAATGGGGAATTCAGGTCTCTTCAAAATACTATTAAGGTTGCCTACCCCTCAAACAAAGACTTTCCTAGATATTTTAATTTTTATGATTTAGTGTCAGTAGATCTTTATTATTTGATAAAATCTAGGTAAGCTGTAATGTGTCTAACGTTACTTCAACATAGCTGCCTAATTAGTCCTAACTTTAAAAACTAGTTATCATTTTGTATCAGTTAAAACAAACAAAAAATCTCAGAAATTTGCCAAAAATGGAAACTTATATCACGTCAGAGAGAATTGATAATGATTCTTATTAGATGGTGAATGCAGTGTGGATTCACCCGTTAAAATAATACTTAAATACTCCTAATTTTATCGAGTCTGGGGATATGTTAAAGAGATTGTTTATAAAACTCGACCAACTATCGTCGAAAACATGAGAGAAATGGTTGTAGCTGCTTTTCGAAGTAGAACAAAGCAAACAAAAAACAAACAAACAACGCTTTATTGTGCAAAAAGCCAAAACAGCTTCATCGACAAAGCACTCACAAACAACAAAATCACAAAAAAATACAAACAACAAAAAATACACAATACAAATAATACAATTCAAAAAAATTTAAGTCTTTAAAATTACAAAAAGAATATACATGGACAATTTTAGAACAGTACGCAGTAAATAGATATAATTTTAAAGTTATAAAATATTAAATACTTGACCTTTGACCAGTGTGTGAGATGATCAAAATTTTAAAATTCAAAATTTTTCATAATTAAACATCAACAAAAAGTCGTTTACCGCATATAGGGCTCTCCAGTAGGTATGATTTTAGAGCTTTGCGAAATGCGGGAAAGAATGAAAGCGATTTGATATTCAAAGGCAGATGGTTGTACATTTTTTGGCATTGTACAGTATTGAACCTTTAACTAGTTCTGAGCTGGGGGTTGGCAGATAAAGATCGTGCTCTGCATTCCTAAGTGGATAGTTATGAGATAGCCTTTCGGGAATAGCAGATATGTGCTTGCGGATTAAGCAAACTGATTCAAAAATGAATAAAGAAGGAAGAGTCAGTATTTTCAAAGAAATTTTAAAGAAATTCTGGCAGTGAGTTCTACTGTTCAGTCCCAATAAATATCGAACTGCTCTCTTTTGAAGTCTGAAAACACGATCAAATTTTGTTGCGCAGCAAGTACCCCAGAATGGAAGGGCTTAACGAAGATGTGACTCAAAGAGGGCATAATAGGCTATTCTAGAGGTTGAGAAGTTAAGTTCCTTAGAAACTGATCTTAGCGCAAAACAGGCAGCGCTTAGTTTCTTTGATAGAGCTTCAATGTGAAAGTTCCATTTTAACGAGTTGTCTACAAGAAGTCCTAAGAATTTCACAGAGTCCACGACGTCAATAGTAGTGTTATTAAGTACAAAAGGTTGTATAGTACTTTTGTATGACAAAACTTTAGTTTTTGATAGGTTGAGGCATAGGAGATTAGAATCGCACCAAGACTTAATGGTGCGTAAGTCACTGGATATAGTATCATATAGTGCCGCAACATCTGGGCCGCTCCAAGTGAAACTAGTATCGTCCGCAAAGAGGCAGATTTTACCGCTAATGTCCAGATTTGTAATGTCGTTGATAAACACCAGAAACAAAATAGGGTCAAGTACTGAACCCTGAGGGACACCACATTCTATAGGCTTACAAGAAGACATAGACGTATCAATCCTCACAAGCTGCCTTCTGTTGCCAAGATATGACTTAAGCCATTCGAGCGGCACTCCCCTGAAACCATAGTATTGCAATTTGTTAATTAAGATATTATGATTTACACAATCGAAAGCCTTAGAGAAATCACAGAAAATTGTAGCTGTAGAGTGAAGTGAACTCCACATATGCCTTTTAAAATGAAAAGATATTTTGAAAAGAGAATCATTATGCATTGGACAGGAAAGGAAGTATTTCAGGAAGCAAGTAAATTTGATTTCATCTGCCTAATTTTTAAATAAACATCATTATACGTTTATATCTAGTTTTAATTCTGTAATAATTAAAATATATTTTAAACGAGTATTTTTTTTATTATCGTTGTGTATTTTACTTTACATCCTTTAATTTTTGTTAAATTAACAAGAGGTATATCACAGCCACCTAGATTTGTTCAAATAATAAAAATCTACTGACGCAAAATCATAATAATTAAAATATCTAGGAACATCTTTGTCTGAGGGGTAAGCAACATTAATAATATTTTGAAAATATACGAATTCCCTATTAAACTGGAATGATATACTGGATGTTCCATTTAAAATAAAGGAGTAACTTACTTTTGAAAGTGACCAATGTTCCATATTAATTTTCTCCCACTCTGTATAATTTTTCGGGTCAAATTTTAATTTGGTTTCACATACAATCGTTATTGTAATTAAATATCAGGCTATACAGGATAAATTAAAATTTAGGTAGCTGTTATTGAAATTTAAAATTTACTCTTCATTTTCATAAAATGTGAAATATGTTTATGAGAAAAAAAATTAAAATTTTTGGACGAAAAAAACTACCTGTCAAAAAAATTTGTAATAGTCTAAAAGTCAAATTTAGTGATTACCACGCATTAGCACATGTGACTAGCTATTTCAAATGATGGTGTCATGGATTTGAGCGATTAAAAATTATCATAAATAATGTTTTTCTTATGTAAAACCACTTTTTTATTTCACTAGTGAAAAGGTTTTTCAATTCGTCACTTTTTGACTATACATGTTCCTATACCTAAAAGAAATTGTTTTTAAGTTATTTAAGATTTAGTTTTAAAACGTATTTTTTTCTTGATTTTATCTAGCTTCCTTTGACGCTAAGTGTGAAACAATCAGACAATTTATTTCAATCAGCCAAAAACCGAATTATTTGAATTTCCTATATTACAAATACTGCCTGCTTAAGAGTTTAGAAAGTGTATTTATAAAAATATATCTTTATTTTCGCTCTTGCATGATATCTAATAACCTAATAGTTGATATTATTAATAATATGATCGAAAAAAAAACTGCTTTTTGAACAAGTTTCACAATATGACATGGCCAGATCTATTGTTTTACATCACTTGACGTTTAAAGTCATAGGCTACTGGTTAAAATCAATAAAAATATACGCTTTAAAACTAAAATGTATATGCAAAATGTAACGAATTGAAAAACCTTTTCACTTGGTTAAATACAAAAAGTGGGTTTCCATTTAAAAAAAAATATTTATGATACTTTTTTAATCGCTCTATTCCATGACAGGCCATTACTACTACTATTATTACTGCCATTACTCGCTGACGAGAATTCGACACACACCAGAAGATGGTCGCGCAAGTCGTTTTCTTTCATGAGCTTTTCTGTTACTGAAAAGCCCGATACGTGATGTTATCTGCCTACCGCACTCCGGACATTCAAAAATCTCATTGCTTTGTTGCGTCTTTACTTTTTGGTTGTCGCTGTTAACTGAGTTTTCAATTCTTCTCCACTGAATTCTATTGTGAGTTGCTTCTTCCCACTCATTGTGCATGTTAATTCCCTTTAAGTTTTCGTCGAAAACGTCCTTGGACCTTTTCAGTCCACCCGGCCTCCTCTTACCGTCTACAAGCTCACCGTAAAGCAGAGATTTTGGTATACGGTTTTCTTGCATTCTTCATACGTGACCAGCCCATCTTAAGCGGGATTTTATAACCACGACTTCAATACTCTCGCAGTTAGCTTTTTTAAGGACCGATACATTTGAGATATAATGGAACCACCGGATTCTTAAGAGTTGTCTAAGGTGTCTCTGTTGCAACTTGTTTAATGCGTTCATGTGTCGGCGGTACGGCACCCAGATTTCGCTCCCATATAACATGGTGGAGATTATAATTGCTCGGTACACTGCAAGTTGCATTTTTGTACTCAAGTCATGATTGTAGAAAACCCTGTCTTTTAATTTCCAGAATGCTCTTGATGCGCTGCTAATCTTGTGCTGAATTTCAAAGTCAATATTGGCCGTTTCCGAAATCAAACTGCCGAGGTAATTGAATTCCGCCACATATTCCAATAGTTCTTCTCCGATTTTTACAGCATTGTTGTAATCTTCCGGGGGAATGCACATGATTTTGGTTTTGTCGATGTTTAGCTTAAGGCCCAAAGCCTGGTAAGCCCAGGTATATGTGTTCAACATTTCTTATAATTGTTGTAACGTGTTTGCAACTAGAGCGCAGTCATCAGCGTATTGAAGTTCTGTGATGAATTTTGTACGTGTTTTTGCCCTGAGTCTTTTTATGTTGAACAGACCGCCGTCGCGGCGTATCTGTTCCTAATGCCCAATCCTCTCTCCTGCAGTTTGCTGTCCACTATAATGGAGAGCGCTGCGATGAATATGTTGAATTGGAGAGGCGCTAAGACACATCCCTGCCTAACTCCTGTATTTGTTAGGAATGGATCGCTCAGAGTGATTCATGATGTGACACTCTTGACTTGTTGTTGTTGTGGAGGATTTTAGACACTGTAAGAAATTTGTTAGGTACTTCGAACTTTTTCATAATTGCCCAAAGCGCATCTCTGTTCACAGAGTCGAAGGCTTTTGTTAGATCGATGAATGCAACATAAAGTTTAGACTGCGGCTCTTTTACTTTTTCCTGTAGCTGACGGTGCCGCGGTTGGTATGAAAACCCCTTTGCGATTCTGGAAGGACTTTTTCTATATATGGGTGCAGGCGGTTTGACATAATTTTTCCAAGAATTTTTCCTCCAATAGACAATAGTGAAATTCCCCGGTAATTTCCGCAGTCCGATGCACTTCCTTTGTTCTTAAATATATTCACTATATTCGCGTTGCGAAAGTCCTGAGGTACCTCTCCGCTTTCCCATATGACATCGAAGAGAGTCTTAAGATGACCAATAAGTTCTTTACTTGCACACTTGATTTTTACTTGATTTCGGTCGGAATCGCATCACAGCCAACTGATTTGTTGTTTTTAAGCTGTTTTATGGAGGTCTTTATTTCCTGTTCTGGTTATTGGGATGTCTAATACATCGAGGCTGTTATACTGAGGTATTGTATTTAGTGCTTCTATATTGGGGTTGTTTTCTTGGTATATGGCTGTAATGCTCTTTCCAGCGATTTCTGATTTGTTCTTCCTCTTTTAGAAGTTCGCCGAAATGACAGGCCATTATTCTATGATATTCGAACAATAATTTAATTTTGGAAATAGATAGCCACACGTTTTCTCGTTATGTCACAGTGGCTGTGGTAATTGACAGGCAGTTTTTTTTCATCCAAAAGTATTAAATATTTTGTTTCTCAAAAACGGTTAATGTTATGTAGGTTCTGTTTAATAATAAAATAATGTTCTGTTTAATATCAAAATTCATAAAATTTTACAGAGAATTTAAGTATGTAATAAAAAATGGGTGCACCCATTTAAAATAAGAAAATTACTGTCAACTTCCGGTATATCCGGATGTGCCGCCATATTAAAAATATTTTTAATCGATAGATCTCGTTGTAAATCACAACAAAATCACAACAATGTTCAAAATCTCCAATCTAGATATTGTAGTTCTCAAGAAACTTCTAATGCACGCTCGGCTTGGGACACCCTGTATATATATATATCCACTTCCCATCTAATAATTAATTAGGCAATATTTAATTAATTATTAATAGGTACTATCAAGTATTCCGTAGTTAATGTATAAATAACTAATTTTACGTATCAGGAATTATTAATAATAAATATATTCATAATGATACTGAATTACAGGCGATACTCATATTAAGATATAAATAATTTAAATATCCAATCGATATGATAATCTCATAATCATAATAATAGTACCTAATACATTTAGCAATAATATATATATATAATAATAATATACACTCCCATATTTAATTCGTTAGTTTCATTGTGTTTGTAAGTTTTCCGACTTAAATTAATTTAAATAAGTACATTTAATTTTTTTTTATTTATTCATAATGTTCTAACACACTATTGATTTGTTTCATAAATACAGGGTGAGTCTTAAATAAGTGCAAATATTCTGAGGGCTGGTATATTTCGATAAAAGAAACATATTTTCTCTTAACCGTTTTTCAAATAAACCCAAAATAACCGAGTTATTTCACTTTGAAAATTATTTGCTCATATTTTGAGAGCCACTGAAAATTTTCTGGGTTTTCTTTCTTGTGAATTTAATCAACAACCTACTTTGCCATAATATGGATATATTATGTTTTTTAACTAAAAACTTAAAAAAATCCAAATTTTTTTCGAAAAATTCCGAATTTTCAAAATTTTTATTTCACGAAGAAACATCATAATAAACGTGTTTCTGGGGTCGAAATATATCACCCTAAAAATATTTGCATTTATTTAAGACTCATCCTGTATATACCGTTTTGTATAATAAATTTGTAAATACCTATCTCTGTAAAATTTTTTATTTTTCAATTATAGGTTTTACATGTTTATATTTTTACACTTTCTCTAAGAATACAAATTAATTTGTAATACTATACAAGGTGATCCGAACTGTATTCTGGAAACTTCGGCAGTATATTCTGCAGATAAAAATAAGTAAAAAAGTTCGTATAAATATATGTCCTAAAATGCTTAGTTTCAGAGATACAGGGTGTAGAACTTTCATTTTTATTTCGATTTTTTCTAAATAATTTCTGAAATAACGTGAACATTCGTATGAAAATTGGTGTCTGGGAGTTTTTTGACATGAGAAATTTGATTTTGATGTCAATATGAGTCCTGCTAGAAGAGAGCGCCACCTACGTGTGTTTTAACTCTTTTGAACCGTAATAACTTTTTGTCCGTACCTGTATAAAACTACCGAGCGAAAAAAATACATCTCTGTCATTTTTTACGTAAAAAATATCTCTTTGTAAAAATCGCTACGAGCAACCGTTCTTAAGATATTTAGAATGTAAATAGTAAATACATGTCATTATTGACAGAAAATTAACACGTTGAGTAGATAGTTATTTCACTGAAATAATAAATTTGGGATTTTTTTTTTTAATTAATCGTAAATTTTTCTGCAAAAAATGATGATAAAACAGTTTCTGTTGAACATTTGACACAAAAACATTTCAAATTTATGATTTGAGTTTAATAACTATTTAGTCAACATGTTTGATTTATGTCAATGATGACAGGTATTAATAATTTCTATTCCAAATATCTCGAAAACCATTACTCGTAGCGGTTTTTACCAAGAGACCTTTTTCACGTAAAAAACGTCGTAAATGTATATTTTCTTACACAGTAGTTTTATACAGGTACGAACGAAAAGTTATTAGTCTTCAAACTAGTTAAAAAATATGTAGGTGGCGCACATAAGTCATTTTCGCCAATTTAGGCGGTAATAAATAATACCTTTAAAATTTAAATTATTTTTTAAAACAAAAATAATTTGTTTGGTAAGAAAATAAATAAATGCGTGGAATAATAATATTTTGTTTCATTTTATGCTTGTACAGGGTGTCTTACGAAATATATTATTTTTTTTTTCATTTTATTATATCGAACTCAAACAAAAACTGTAGTTCGTTACTTTTTTGTAAGTGAATTTATTATTATCTAGAAGGTTTACAGAAGATGTACTGTATTAGTAATTGAAAGTAAAAATTAGCTTGAACAATGAAAAAAACAACCTAAAACATTTAACAAATATAAATAAAATCATAATAAAACTATTTTACTAAAGAAATTTATGTAACAATAATATTCAATCATCAATAATGATCATCCTGACTAATATTTTCATCATTTTGTCCTAACCCTGATGCCTGTAAAGTACGCCCTCGAAGTAAATTAAGAACCTCTTTTATAAGTGGTTCCTTATTTGACCGTGCTCACACACATTTAGACAAAGAGTAATAATAATAATAATTTAATTTTTTAATAATTTCCACTATTTCATTATAATGTTCGTCGCCATCATGTCGCCCTAAATTTAGAGTATTCAGAACAAATCACAAAACAGATGCATTTTTTTCCTTCAAAGAATTGCCTTCACACCAAGCAGAAAACAAGAGAGATTTTTCTATTGACATGGTACCTAAAACAATATATATTTATTCTCTTGGCACATCTTGGCAACTAAATTTAGGATAGATTAATCGATAAAAAGATTGTGAATAGGAAAAAAATGTTCTTGAAATAAATCTGTATAAAGGCTGAATTATAAACCTTTTTAAATACAAGGTTATGAAAAAAAAACTATTTTTTCCTTTTCATTAAAACATTGTATCTTTTCGCCAAGTCACAAGCTTTTTACACGGATATTATTTTTTTTAATAATAAATCTTACCTTATGGTACATAATAACACAACACTACCTTTTAAACTCACTTTCTATTCGTAACAACAAAATTCGAAACTTTATGAACTAATGACAGTAATTTTACAATGTGAAATAATTCAAACAAACTTTGATATTGTCATTCTCGCCATGGCCTCCTCTGTTAATATTAAAATATAATATTGCAGAAATAATATCTATGGGGGCTCCAAGATGAAATATAAAAAAATATTTTTTAATGGAAAATAAATTTCTTGCAGTTTTTAGGTATATAATAAAATTATATAAGTTTCTTGCCTTGAACTGCTAATATAGATTTATATTATTTATTATTATATTTATATTTATTTTCCATTATATATTTTGGGCTAGCAGAAAAAAGCCTTTATTTACTATCGATAGTTGTGCCTCGGTGGTACGAAAGTACTACCATTGCACACAGGCCGCTATCTCGCGATGCGGGACTTAATATCTTACCGCTACTTTACAACAAGTCGTATGTATATACTCTGCCCTGTGCTCGTCGTTTTGTGGAAATACCCAAGCTCACCTGATGATGGGGTAGGGCCCCGAAACCGGTAGTGAGAGCAGGTTGATCCACATTATGACGAACACAGCGTGGAATTAATTTCTGTATTAGCAGTTCAAGGCAAGAAACTTTTATATAATTTTAAAATATTTTTTTCGACATCCAATTTTTTATTTATTAATTCCTAAAAATACATAAAATGACCTGTGTGGCGCCCTCTACTAGTAGGAATCATACTGACATCAAAATCATATTTCTCATGTCAAAAAACTCCCAGACACCAATTTTTATCCAAATATTAACGTTACTTCAGAAATTATTTGGAAAAAATCGAAATAAAAATGAAACTTCTACACCCTGTTTCTCCGAAACTAAGCATTTTAGGACATACATTTATACGAACTTATTTACTTATTTTTATCTGCAGAATATGTCGCCGAAGTTTCCGGAATACAGTTTGGACCACCCTGTATATTTATTTCTGGGGTCTTAAAATTACTATTTAGATTACTAGTTTGGAAATAATTTAAATAAAAGAGAAGTGTATCATGTTTTTTAGAGTTATGTTTAACTATTATCACATCAATCACTAAATGTCAAAATATCTTGTATTAGCATTCTTCTTTGATGAAACGAATACTATTTTATCAATACTAATATTTTGGCCAGTTTTAGCAAATATATATTCACACAATTGCAATATGGTTATTGGTAATATACTTTTCATGATGTTTTATACATGTGTTTTTGTGATCGTTTTTATGTTTAGTATATATGTTTCTTTCCAATCTTGTTCGTTCTTCTTCTCTCATTATAAATGTATTTATATAATTATTCAATAACTGGCGTGTGGTTTTAAAACAAACTGCAAAATTCAAGGCAAGGTTTCAAGCCCACTTTATATTATACTGTTTCAACCAATCATGGTCTGCAATACCAGATTTCACTGTTTCACCTCTTTGTACATATTTTTTTGTGTTCTTTATGTTATACATTTAGATTTACGATTGAGGAAAAGTAAAACCCCTGCCATTTCTATATACGTGTCCTAGTACTAAGATATTTGGAATCTATTGACACTTCTGTATATAGAAAAAAGAAAGATTGTGTTCAATCAAAATATCCTTTTTTAACATAAGGACCTTTTAGCTGAAAATAGCCTTGATAAAGATGAAAATACACGTCGCAACATCGGCAATTTTTTAAATAAAAGGTTGTTAATTGTTAATTTCCTGGTCCTAAACCTGCAAACGCCATTTCATGAATGTGTTATGTTAAGCACGTTGCAAAAATTAATATCTTAGTGACTCGGTATGTACAGGGTGTCCCACTAAGAATAGCTCTCGGCTGTATCTCGGAAAGTATCAGCCGTAGGGCCTACGGAAAAAAATATTTATAACTAAAGGGTCTATGAGAAATTGCTGGAAATTATTTTCAAGTTTGTAAAATGGCCGCTATAGGGTACAACTGCTATGGAAAATAAGAAAATAGAATGTTTACAGAATTTTGCCTAGATAATGGGTACTATAAATAATAGCTTCATAATCTTCAGTAAATTTTGTATTTTTTTTTGTTAGAACCATTTTCCCCTATCTGCTAAAATAAAGTGGTGGGGGAAGGTTAGATCTATCTTTATTTAAATGTTAATAACTCTGGACTGGATGATCAGAATCCAACAAACGGGGGATCGTTTAAAAGAGCGTTTCTTACTCTATATTATACCATAAAAATTATAATAATAAGGTTTTGAACGTAGACGCTAGGGGGCGCTTTCTTACAATTTAATAAACATAGCGCGTTTTTTCAAAAAAGTTAAATACGATAGTATATGTAATTTTACCTGAAAGTAAAGAGTAATAAAAGCTCTAAAAGTCAGTGAAAACCGCATCTTGATATCTTCTTTCAAACCGAAGATATTAGCAAAATTATAATAAATACCAAAAAATAAGCCCCTTAATTACCTTATTTTTACAACACGGTATCACTAGCCCTCTTGATTATGCCCATTCTAACAAAAAAATAGGATAGAAACTGTTAGTTTTAAAATCGACGAAATACCAGAATACCATAATACCAGATGTATTAATATCTAATAATTAAGATATTAATAATAGTGAATAATAAACCATGATTCAGTGAAATCATAGAAAAAAAAATATATAATTATATTATATGTTTTGTGTATAACATTTTAAATATCTAGTTTTATTTTTACAATTTGTGACAATCTGTTTACATGTTATATTGTGTTTGAATATGTACATTTGATGTTGTAATTAAATCCATGTACGCCATACGCTAAATAAATAAATAGTGAAATCATGGTAGGCTTTTGACGTTATAGTATAAACGTCAAATTCTTATTAGATGAACATTTTGATAGTCTTTTATCTTTTGATTGCTTTTTCAAAATGCCAACAACTTCAAGTACTTCAAATAATAAAGGCATTTTGAAAAAGCAATTACAAGATGAAAAACGCTGCTAAGACTATCAAAATGTTGATCTAATAACAATTTGACTTTTATACTATTACATCAAATGCAACTTTTTTCCAAAGGCTACCATGACTTCACTGAATCATGGTTTCTTAACTGTTATTAATATCTGAAATATTAGATATTAATACATCTGGTATTGATTTTAAAATAAACTAACTGTTTCTATCTTATTTTTTTGTTAGAATGGGCATAATCAAGAGGGCTACTGATATACCGTGTTGTAAAAATAAGGTAATTAAGGGCTTATTTTTTGGTATTTATTATAATTTTGCTAATATCTTCGGTTTGAAAGAAGATATCAAAATGCAGTTTTCGCTGACTTTATAAGCTTTTATTACTCTTTACTATCAATTAAAATAACATATACTATCGTATTTAATTTTTTTGAAAAAAAGGTGTTGTTTGTTAAATTGTAAGAAAGCGCCCCCTAGCGTCTACGTTCAAAAACTTATTATTATACTCTTATACTTTATTATTACTCTTTTAAACGAGCTCTCGTTTATTCTATTCTGATAATCTGGAGTTATTAACATTTAAATAAAGATAGATCTAACCTTCCGCCACCACTTTATTTTAGCAGATAGGGGAAAGTGGTTCTAACAAAAAAAATCCAAAATTTACTGAAGATTATGAAGCTATTATTTATAGTACCCATTATCTAGGCATAATTCTGTAAAAATTCTATTTTCTTATTTTCCATAGCAGTTGGGCCCCCTAGCGACCGTTTTACAAACTTGAAAATAATTTCCAGCAATTTCTCATAGCCCCTTTAGTTATAAATATTTCTTTCCGTAAGCCCTACGGCTAATACTTTCCGAGATACAGCCGAGAGCTATTCTTAGTGGGACACCCTGTACTTGCAGCATTCTGTCAAGTAATATAAAACTTAAAATCCATCCTGTAAATATTTTCATACAACTAATGTTTTAAGATCACACGCCATCCAAAATTTACGTACATAGTACATAGTGTCCTGTATATTCGTATACTTTACAGGGTTTCTCGTTTATGAATAAATGTTACACGTTACTGTGTCACTTTTTTATGAAACTAAAGATGCGACACAGATTTGTCCTAGCCCTTTTAGTTCCTGAAAAACAAGGCGAATTTGAAATTGTTGCATTTTGGTTATCTTATAATTTATCGAAAAGCTGAAAACTTGCAATACTTTTACGTTGAATTCAGTAGAGCAACTAGTTATTCTCTGAGAGCTGTTATTCTTGAAATATAACCTAGCATATGTTTTTTAGATGGGATAACCTGGAAATTATTTTTAGATTTTAAATTCCTTGTTTGTATTTCTAGAACAATAATAAACTCTATACATACTTTCATAAAAAAAAATAAAGGTAAAAAATTAATTATTAAATTTTTAAACATCAGTCAGGTAATGAAAACAATCGAATAATTTATACGACGTCAAATATTGGTTATTGACTATTCAACGCTAATTTCTGTAT
The DNA here is from genome assembly GCF_002938485.1 of Sitophilus oryzae. NCBI lineage: Eukaryota > Metazoa > Arthropoda > Insecta > Coleoptera > Curculionidae > Sitophilus > Sitophilus oryzae. Next base: position 1,541,599 of record NW_022146734.1, on the reverse strand, counting down.
TTGAAATGATTGCACAAGTGCATGAAAATATATTAACAATAACTCAGATTGACAGAGTGTTGTCTCAAAGCTACACAAGTTCACTTTCAGTGTAGTTTATTAAGATAAAACGATGGTAAGCAAAATTTTCTGGTTAAATTAAATAAAATAATAATACTGAGTAATGTTAAAAAGTTAAATAATTATTTTTTTTTTAAATTATTTATGAATATAAGTATAGAGTATATTATATTTTTAAAATAATATACAGGGTGTTTCATTAAAAAACATAAGTTTGAGTCATATTTCGAAAATGACAGCTCCCAACGAGAAGCCAAGTTACACCACTGAATTCTACGTGAAAAACTTTACCGGGCTCATTATTTATTTTTCCTTTTCAATAAGTTATAAGATGACCAAGATACAAAGGAGGTCAAAAAATGCAACATTTTAAAATTGGCTAAAATTTAAAAAGGCTAGGACAAATCTGTGCGTAGCATATTGAGTTTCATGTAAAGTACTATAGTAATATGACAAACGCATATCTTTGAATTTCTACTCACGAGTAGACCGGGTGTTTTCCAAAAGTGGCTCACCACTATAATTTTTTTTATTTTTTTTCAGATAAAAAAAACGAACTATTGTAGTATATGACAATAATCGGGATTCGGTCGCTTCCTGTTTCAACCGGAAATGACTACAACTTTTGATTTTTAAATGGCACCCTCGATTATTTTTTTACTTTATATGATAGAAAATATCATTCTGAATAGAATGTCGCATCATAATGTCAATTTTTAACATTTTCGATTAAAAAAAAATGTATTTAAATTTCAATCTAGAGTACCATGGCTGTATAAAAACTACTAATTTTTAATCAAGGAGTCTTGGAAAATACATCGGATAGTCTAATGTTTTCTGTTTTAATGTAAATTTCCTGGCCGCTTAAAATATGCCCAAATCGTATTTTTAACCGTAACTCAATTTGTGGGTTATGAATAGGCGTATAGCAAGGGGTATATATTATTTTATTAAAATTAATTAAGAATTTGAAAAGACGTCAGTCTGTAGAAATATTATACTTGTTTAAAAAGCTTATGAAAAAATGTGGGATTTGTAAAAATAATGACAATAAAAAGCAAATATAAGTGGATAAGACGGATTTTGCTGCAGTAACGTAATTTGTAGTGAATTTTATATAAGAACAGGCGACTTAATATATGTCATTAGGCCATTTTTTTTGTTATGGATAAGGCGGGTTTTGCAACTTACGCCTCAATTGAATGCATTTCGCATCAATCAATCCTCATTTATGTTACATATAGGTAATAATATACCAAATTCCGTTTTTTATCAGAAAAAAAAATTAAAAGTTATAGGGGTGAGCCACTTTTGAAAAACACCCGGTATATGAGAAACCCCATAAATCACCCGAAAATGGGACACCCTGTATGTACAGGGTGGGTCAAATTGGACGCTTTTAAAGGGAAACACCCTTTTCTATAGGAGCTAGACGAAAACTAATATCGGTGTCTGGAGCTCAATTTTTATCAAAAACATGATGGTGAAAACCGCACATCGATATCTATTACCGTTTTGGAGTTACGGGGTGTTTTTCAAAAATGGGCATTTTTAAAAAATCGCTGTAAATTTTTTCCTATGGAAATTTTGTATTTTTGTGAAAACATTTTCAAAGCATCTTTTTACGCAGTATTTAATGGCTTAAGTATAATTTTTTTTAAATTAATAATTTAAGAATTATCAACAGAAAATTTGATTTTTATATGGGACACCTTGTATATTTTTAATTCATTGAAAAGAATTTAATTTTACCTTTCCAAAAATGTAGCATACTTGGTATTTTCCTCTTCGAGATATAGAGTTTTTAAAAATTCGCCTACTTTGAATAAGTAGGTTTTGAACGGCGAAATAGCAGGTTAAATAAGTAGGTTTTTAATGCAAAAAATTGGTAGCTGTGAGCAGCAATTAAAACGAAAATAATATTTCCAATGAGAGATTCAGAGTTTTATAACAATTTAAACTATATTTAACAACATCAACACATTTAAACTATATCTAATAACAATAAAAATTAATAGCAAACCAAGACATGGGATTTTTCGACATGTCGACCGTCTTCTGTTATGGACAGACGGGACTGTTTTTGAACATTTCTCACGGAATTAATTAACTTAGTGGGGGTAAAAGATACCCTCGCATAACGGCTAAGTACTTCTAATTCTTGTCTAGATTATACAGGCAATTTCAAAATAAGAACCTTTATTCTTTTTTTAAAGATAAAAATCCACTAAGGATAAAAGGAACTAAATCCGGCGGCCTCGACGGCCAACGGCTGGAATCTTGGTTAGCTATTCAATTATTCTCGAAATTGGCTGCAAAAATTTGCTGATAACTTCAGCGTTCTGTGGCGGGGCCTCGTCTTGCTGGAAAAATATGTTTTCGAGTTCTATTAGGGGCAGATCATCAATAAGGGGTCCAAAGACTACTAGTTAAAAGTGGTGAACTTTTAAAAATCCTGTATTTCGAAGGCGACTATATATATAACAAAATATCAAGTGTGCTATATTTTTGGAAAGGTAATTTTAGTTCTTTTTACATAGTTAAAAATATATAGGGTGTCCCAAATAAAAAATCAATTTATCAGTTGATAACTCTTAAATTATTAATTTAAAAAAAATTATACTTACACTATTAATTTCTACGTAAAAAGGTACTTTGGAAATGTTTTCAGGAAAATACAAAATTTTCCATAGCAAAAAAGTTACAGCGATTTGTTAAAACTGCACATTTGTGAAAAACACCCCGTAACTCCGAAACGGTAACAGATATCGATGTGCGGTTTTCACCATCATGTTTTTGATAAAAATTGAGCTCCAGGCACTGATCTTAATTTTCATCTATCTCCTATTGAAAAAGGATGTGTTCCTTTAAAAGTGCCCAATTTGGCCCACCATATATATTTACGAGAACGTTCGGCTATTTACATAACAATCCGGATTTTCCGGCCCGCATAGGTCCCCGCACCACTGCCTCCGCCACTTCCTGCAATAATGTTTTGTTTGACAGGTCGACCACGACTACGCGCCGATGCGGTCGCCCGCAGCCACCCGCCGCATTTCCTGCTGCAGCATGCTCAACCCGCAGGAGGCGGCGGCGCTGGCGGCGGCCGCGGCCACCACCAAGTTCTACCAGGACAGCGAGAAGAAGGACAGGAAGGCCGAGGACAAGGAGCCAAAGCGGAAACGGAAACTGCCCATCATCAATCCGTTGGTGCGGTTGCCGTCGTGGCCAAGTTAGTTTTCAATTGTTCATAAATTGCAATAATGTTTCTTTATTTCTGGAGCCTTGAAACTACTCTACAGCTTAGAAATATTAAATATTTCCAAGCTGTAGATTTTGATCAAATTTTAATTAAAATAGAAGTATATATCATGTCTTTTCAAATTATGTTTAGTCATGTTTTGTTATGTTTAGACCCAGGCTTCCGAAAAACCTCTACACTATGTCCCCGGATTGTCTTTACAAGAGGAAAGACTTTTTTTTATTATTGACATTTAGAGAAAACTGTATTCTTCATTAAAATGTTTGTTTGTCCTAAAATGGCGAATCCCGTTTATACTGTTCCAAATTCCCATATCGTTTCAGAGAAATTTAAGAAAAACCAGAAAATAGTGTTGAATTTCTTCTAAAGCTTCATTTAGAACCTCGCAATTAGTGCAATAAATTAGTGATTAGGTTAGGTTGGGTTAGGTTAGGTTAGGTTCTCTTGACGTAAGATAGTCAAAGGCCAAAATGATATTTCTCGCAAATTTTGAAGTATAGTTAGTGGAAAAGTTAAGAGTTTGTCAACTTTTTCTACTAATAAAACAAAAACAAACAAACAAACGCTTTATTGTACAAAAAGCCAAAACAGCTTCATCGACAAAGCAAAACAAAAAAACACAAAAACAAATATACAAATAAACAAATAAAAATGTCATACAATACAAATCAATTCAAAAAAAAATTACGTCATAAAATTACAAATAAAACATATATGGACATTGCAGAACACAGGAATTGAAAATGTCTACCACTAATTCTGACGTTCTGAATGCTAACATTGCAATTAAAGGAACAAACTTCTACGCTAATTGAAACCTAAAGCTTAAAGCTTCATTCAGAACCTCGCAATTATTGGAATAAATTAGTGGTTCCAATTACACTTTATACTTTTTAGTTTACGATCATTCACAATGTTTAAAATACACAGTTAAAATTAATAGAATATCCTAGCAACAGCATGCGGAAGTAAGTGGTATCCATAGAGAAAGCCTAATATTTAGCTTATAAAACAATAAACTTTTGATTTCTAACCAAAATTTTTCTTGACGGGTGATAATCAAAGGCCAAAATGACATTTCTCGCAAATTTTGAAGTATAATTAGTGCAAAAGTCAAAAGTTTGTTAACTTTTTCCAATAATTGAAAATTACTACCACTAATTATGACGTTCTGAATGCTTACATTAAAATTAGGTGAACAAACTTCTACGTCTAGTTGAAACTACTAATTTATTCCACTGATTTCGAGGTTCTGAATGAAGCCATAAAATAATTAACTAGAAAGAAGTGTCAACTCTGTGTTAAATCGTGGAAACACGATACGCCACCGAAAGCCTTCGTTGTCGTCTGGAGAACTAACTTTCCAATTGACAGGTTGACATGATAAGGACATGATGGCTTAATTTTCATTTCCGTTTCCGGTTATTCAATGACGGGCCCTCTTTCAGTTCAAATGTATTTTGTATTTTTTCTTTTCATAAATAAAACCAAAAAATAATTTATTCACATATATTTATTTGAAATATGGAACAACGTGACTAAATAAATATAAAAATATAGAGGATTGTATTGTTTCAATACCAATTAGTTAATTATATGCACTTTTAACGTAAATTAGTTAAGTTGATGATGACTTACAGTAATTGTAAATAAACACACGCATTCGCAAACTTCAAGGACAGAAAACGGACACAGGAACATGAAAACGGGAGCCTTATACAAAAACCTGAAAACAGAAAAACAATTTTTTTATACAAAAATTAACAATGTAAAAATATCAATAGGTATAAAATATAAATAAACTGTTTAAAAAAAGCGTCCATTATTCCCAAAGAACCTGGCTTATAAATCAAAAAGATGCAAAAAGAGACTTTTAGTCGGATAACATAATCAGATTATCAGTCCGATTTATTGCTTTATTGACAATAAATCGCACATACTGGAGATAACTAATGTTGGCTATAGTTAAAAATGATCTTACCTTGCTGTAAATTGTTTCCATTTTCAAAAAAATCGCCGATCAAAGAGATTATAACACCATTTTCTTGCATCTAAAAAATGTAAAAACAGTGTTTATTTACTACCTATTTTTGATATACATGGGACATACCTACTACTGCAGAAACGTCATTTTCTCCAGGATTCTTCATGTAATTTATATTTTATATACTTTATTACCTTTATATTTATAAATTTCAGCCGAAATATTAAATTGAACTTCCAAAACGAAACTAAACGGAATGAATTAAAATGGCGTCGAATATTTTCGAATTTGTTCTAGAACAAATCTGAAGTTGTCTCTGAAACTGAAATCTGTCAATTCTAAACTGTGAAGTTAGACAATAGTTAGACAAAAACAATGCTGTCCTTGTCTAGGCGGCCATACTTGTCGTGAGGAGAATGACAGGAATGACACTAATGACTTATTATTCTGAAATCATAAATTTGAAATGTTTTTGTGTTAAAAGTTCAACAGAAACTGTTTTATCATCATTTTTTCGAAGAAAAATTTATGATTAATTTAAAAAAATAAAAAGTTTCCAAATTTATCATTTCAGTCAAACAACTATCTACTCAACATGTTTATTTTTTGTCAATAATGACATGTATTGACTATTTCCATTCTAAATATCTTGAGAACGGTTGCTCGTAACGATTTTTACGGAGAGACATTTTTTACGTAAAAAATTATGTAAATGAATATTTGTTCACTCAGCAGTTTTATACTGGTACGGACGAAAAGTTGTTATTCTTCAAAACAGTGAAAACACATGATACAAAGTATACAAGGTATGATATTGCGCAGGTTGGTTACTACGTCACAGGTGATAAACGGCACCATTGGTCGGCAAGCTCCGCGCGCCAATTTCAAATTGTCAAACAGATGACACAATAAACGCGAAAATAATTTTTCAAATGTCAAGCTCGATAATTTGACATAACTTTTGGGGTTATGTCCTGATTCTTCCATATTTTAGGTCTTTTTTTTATTAGTGGCAATTGAACAATATGGATATTTTTCTGTATGGCGTATGACGTCACAGGTGGTATGCGCAAACTTAACGAAATTGGAGCCGCTATCGATCATACCTTGTTTTCTTTGTACCATGGTGAAAACACATGTAGGTGACGCCCCCTACAAATAGGAGTCAGATTGTCATCAAAATCACATTTCTCATGTCAAAAAACTCCCAGATATCAATTTTCAACCAAATATTGACGTTACTTCAGAAATTATTTGGAAAAAATCGAAATAAAAGTGATACTTCTACACCCTGCATCTCTGAAACTAAGCATTTTAGGACATACATTTATACGAACTTTTTTTAGTTATTTTTATCTGCAAAGTTTCCGGAATACAGTTCGGACCACCCTGTATAATTACTTACAAGGTATTACTGTTAAATATTTTTATATTATGAACTGAAATTGTTTGAAAAAATAGCATGTTCTATTCTGAGTATAAATTACTTTTTGTACCTCGGCAGTATGTCAAACGTACACATAAAGTATCATTTTTATTCCTAATGAAACAGTATACTATTATGTTACAGACTTACAAAACAATAACAAAAGTAAAATCGAGTTATTCAAATATCGATTAGGTATCTTGTTTGTAAAAAAATATAAACTTTAATACAAAAATTTGATTGATATTATTTTGCTTTAGATGTTACCACTAGTAGAGGATTTATCAGCAAATGCCTGCTGGCCAACGCTGATACATTATGTGCAGCTGTTAGTCCGCTAATGGATCCAGAAGAGACCCTAATGGAAGGGTTTTATGAGCGATGCGTCATGAACAACTATTTTGGAATTGGTATTGATGCTAAAATATCGCTCGATTTTCATCATAAACGAGAAGGTATTTATAGACAAAGTACTGTCAGCAATATTGTTCTTGTAAATATAAAACAGCCGTCACAATTCAAACAAAGATGTATTTTCTATTTTTTACTTTTTTCTTAATCCTTTCTTTAAAAAAACTATGATTGCCATTTAAAAAAATATACTTTTTATTATTTCTGACAAAAAGAACAAGTACAGAAAAAAAGTGACTACGCCACTGGATTGTGTTTAAAAAGTGCCCTAAGAACATGTTTACAGAATTTTATTATTCCGCGAAATAAAAAAGTTATAGGCAGTTGTCAAGATCAAAATGAGCTGAGATGGACAGGCATCAGTTTATATGCCATTAAACGTGTCTCAGAAATCGAGCCCATGGCATCTATAGTCTGTCCAACGACAAAATCCTTGTGATAGATGTGTCTGTCATTTTAATTTCAAACTAGTTTATTTTATTTCATAAAGAAATGAGTTGGTACAGTTGGAATGCATAGCATGAAATTAATATATTTAACATTTGAGTGACAAGTGATTACTTCATGATAGGCCAGTAAGCGAGGATAAAAATAGGGTAATACCTCAGAATTCTTGACACCCGCACCGATTGACGTGAAATTTTAACAGTGAATAGAAATATATGTAAGAAACAAAAGTTACATAGTGGCGATGTGTGCTTATAATATATGATATGTAAGATTTTAGTCATAGATTTTGTTGTTAATTTTTTTCCGAAATAATGAGGGGACCATTTTATTTTTATCATAACTCCGCGAGTTTTTGAGCTACGAATAAAAACATATTTAAAAGGTATTTTCAAGTTTTTTTTTATTTTTAAAAACGGTCATATTCATATTCTTCGAAAAATGTGTTCTTTCGCCATTATTTTAGGGTAAAATGTTGCAATTTAGTTTCGAAAAACAAAAAATCACCTTTACAGAGTGATAACTCGACTATTATTACACCTACGGTAATCAACTAATAACAAATCGATTCGTTATTCCAAAAGCTTCATTTTTGCTTTATATCGTTTTGCGAGCAAGGTTTTCGAGTTATTTACAAAAAATGGCAGAAAAATATGCAGTTTTTAGATGAAAAATCAACATTTTCAATCCTAAATATCTAGGAAAATATTAATTTTCTGAAAAAATGTTATAGAACATTTTTTGCTTAGAATTCATCCCTTTATTGATTTCTGCAATTAAAATGGGTGATTTATTTTTCATCCCCGAGAAGAGGTGCCACTCACCCCCAGGGTGAGAGCACACATCGCTACTATGTAACTTTTGTTTCTTACATATATCTCTGTTATAATTTCACGTCAATCGGTGTAGGTGTTCAGAATTCCGAGCCTAAAACCCTCGCTTACTGGCCTAATTGTAAAAAAAACTGTATACCTATAACTGAAAAATTCTAATCGAGAATTTTTTTTATATTACCGTCTGTGTTAATACAAAACTAACAAGAGTGTATTTTAAACAAAACACCACATACCAAAAAAAATATTAAAAAGAACTTACTTTCAAACTTCAACAAACTTTCTGCAATTATTATTATATTTACCAATATAACTATTGCTAGTAAAGTTTGTATACCATCCCGTATATGGTACTAAAAACTGGACTAGGTAAATAAAAGATTTTAGTACTTGAGATTATTATATATTATTATTTAAAAAAAAATATTGGTGCATATATTTTTTTTAAATATTGCACAGGAATAAATAAAACACAACATAAATAAAACAAAATATTTTATTAATAGTAACACTTACTCAATTTTATACCTAAAAGTTGATTAAACAACTTAAATTTTAATTTTTTAAACCAGTACCTTTCTCAAGTACTAAAATCTATTATTTACCTACTCCAGTTTTTAGTACCATATACGAGATGGTATACAAACTTTAGTGGCGGCTATTGGTGGCTCTCTGGGCACCGATTATTTATTTACTATAAACGGTGCTCTGGGTCTACAATTAATTTTCCTTCGATTTTTCCTCCACTTAAAATAACACAAAGCACACCTAATAACACGAACCAAAAAAAGTAATTTCAATATACATGTATCTTTTTTTGTTCTAGAGCATCCTGAAAAATGCAGATCACGGGCAAAAAACTACTTGTGGTATGGCGTTCTAGGAGGAAAGGAATTGTTACAACGGACCTTTAAAAATTTGGAACAACGAGTACAACTGGAATGCGATGGACAAAGAATACCGTTACCTAGCTTACAAGGAATTGTTATACTAAACATTCCCAGGTAAGCAATAGTACTTATAATTCACGTGACATCACAAGATAGGCAGTTAGCGTACCAGTGTACCAATATTCAATGTGTGTTCAATAATATTGCAAATGATACATTGTTTTTTTATTGAGGTGCTAGTATTTACACAGAAAATACATTATGAAGGGCGCTGTTGCCATATATTGCTATTAGTTGGTATTAACAAAGAATGTTATTCTTTGGAAAGGCAAGGGCCTAGCTACGTTGAAACACCGGTTCCCATTAGAACACCGAAGTTAAGCGGCGTAAGGCGATACTGGTGGATGGACGGGTGACCGGTTCGAAACTCTGTATCGTGCTGTTGTCCAAGGGAAAAATGTAAAATCTATTGATACACACTGCTCATTCACGCTGGTTCGAGGCCGGATGAGATCGGATATCTCGTGAGTAAGAGTTAATTTAGACACTTCCTAAGTTGGTAGGCCACTGACCATGTTGGTAGGCCGAGGACCACGGTTCGGATTCCGCGTAAACAAAGTAGGCTCCGTCCAGATTAACCCTGGCAGCAGAAAGGAGACGTTAACTGAAATCTTTACTTTATTATTCTTTGGTATTAGTTAGTTAGGGATAGTATGTCTATATGTTTTGCATTTTTTTATTAATATACTCTGTTGTTACACTGCTATAATACTTTATATTTTGGATGTAGGAAAATGATTTTTAATGTTTTTTAAGCAAAGACTGGTTTAATAAATAATAATAACAGTAATAATTTGTTATACCTATTAACAACAAAATTTAAAATCATGAAATATAAACATTTATTTATTTTTTAAATAGCAGCAAAATATAAACAACAAATTAGAAGTCAAAATTATTTATATTAGATCCTATTTAAAAATAAAATAGGTAGTCTAAATTTTTTTGGCAGCGTTGTATTTTTATTGTGGTCATAACAAGGTAAATAAAAAAAATAATATGCAGGGTATCCCATTTAAAAGAAAACATAAGTTTAGGTCATATATCAAGAATAACAACTTCCAGCGAAAATCTGGGAAAGCCACTTAATTCTACGTAAAATAAAGAGAAACGTAAAAAAAGATAACCGAGATACGGGGGATGTCGAAAATATAACAATTTCAAATTCGCCTTGTACTTCCGGAACTAATGAGACCTAATACAAATCTGTGTGCAGCATCTTTAGTTTCATAAAAAAGTAGCATAGTGATGTGAAACCCGCATCTTTGTACCCCTACCGATAAGCGAGAAAGCCTGTAAAACACACGAAAATGGGACATCGTGTACGGTCATAACCTAAATTAACCGAAGTGTATGGGAGCCTTTACGTATCAAAAGATACGCATAAATTTTGTGTCGCGCTTTACGCGTCTATTATTAGTCTTTGTACTGTGTCGTAATAAAACCTAGACACACTTAACACTGCATTGTTCCAGGTTTATGGGCGGAATAAACTTCTGGGGCGGAACGAAGGAAGACGACGTCTTTTTAGCGCCGTCCTTTGACGACAAAATCCTCGAAGTCGTCGCGGTTTTCGGTTCGATGCAGATGGCCGCCTCCAGGATGATGAAGTTCCAACATCACAGGATCGCTCAGTGCCAGAGCATACAGATAAACATTCTAGGTAAAGCGTTTATTAGAATAAATTTATTAGAAAGTCTTATCTTCAAACGTGAACGATGGTTATTATTAATTTTCATTATTTTTTTATTTATTTATATTTAGATTTAATACCGTATGATCGAAAAAAAGCCGTCCAGTTGGCTTGGAAATGACGATCGATGACATTTCCTATATAATTTTACGTATAAAATGACAGCGATCTTCATTTCACAGCCATCGCTGACTCCGTTTTTATTTGATAATACGGCATATTAGATCGAGAAGCCTATAAGGCTTATGTGACCCGTACAGAGGCCAACATCGCCACTGATCCCTCGTCCTTCTGGTCCTTTATTAAGGCTAAACGTGGTCAATCATTGCTCCCAGCCACTATGTACGACCCCCTTGATGCTTCATTTCCGGGCCCAGAAGAAACTGTATCAGCGTTTGCAAACTTTTTCCAAAGTGCGTATAGGAATTCTGCCCAAGCAGACGATGTTTTTCCTTTGTTGTCCTCCTCTGATCTTGTTGATATCTCCCCAACAATAACCGTCGACAAAGTTATCACTGCGAGTAGGTCCCTTAAGAACAAAATGACTGCGGGCCCGGATAGCATTCCCAGCTTCATTGTAAAAGATTGCGCGTTTATTCTATGCCTTCCACTATGCCATCTTTAATTTAATTCGGAAGAATGGCTTTTTTCCGGTTGCCTGGAAATCAGCTAAAGTTCGACCGGTTCATAAAAAGGACGACCTCCACAGAGTTGACAATTATCGGCCTATTTCCATACTCTGTAATGTTTCCTAGTTGTTTGAAATTATCGTGTTTATAAGTCCTTGTTCTCGCAGTGTAGATCCAGAATATCTAATGACCAACATGGTTTCTATTCTAAAAGATCATGTATTACTAACCTCTGTGCCTTGTCACACTTTGTTAGCTCAGTTCTTGATAAAAGGGGTCAGGTTGATGTGGTGTATACTGACTTTAGCAAAGCATCTGAACAAATCGATCATCAAATTTTGCTAGTGAAGTTAAGTAGACAATTCAATTTTTCTGACAGACTGACAGCACTCGTGTCCTCATATCTCATTGACCGTCTTCAGTTTGTCGAGGTCGAGAGTTGCAGCTCGGACACATTTACTCCAACTTACGGAGTTCCCCAGGGGTCCAGTCTTGGCCCACCACTATTCAATTTATTTATCAACGGCCTCTTAACAAGCATTTCCAGCTTAAAACTAGCTTGTGCTGATGATCTGAAGATCTACTGGCAGATTGACGGGCATGAGGACTGTCTATTCTTGCAAAGCAATATTGATGAAATTAACCAGTGGTGTACTCAGAATCGATTGAGCCTCAAAGCCTCGAAATGCTGTGTCATGTCATATCATAGAACCCAGGTTCCCGTGCAGTTTGATTACAGTATATTGCCAACAATATACTGTCTAGAAAGACAACGTTTAAGGATCTGGGTGTCGTATTTGACGACCGACTAACCTTTATATTGCGAATTCATCAAGACTTCTTGGCTTTATTATTCGAAACTGTAAATTCTTTGTTAGTTCTGAACCTCTCAAGCTGCTTTATTTTTCGTTGGTCAGGCCAAGGCTGGAGTATGGATCGTTTGGTGTCCAATGTATGATTGTCATGTTGCATCACTTGAATCAGTACAGAGGCGTTTCTTAAAGCAACTGGTGTTCAGGGAGGAGGGGGTTTACCCTGTTAGAGGTGTGGATCACGTTGAGTTGTTGTCTCGGTTCGTTGTGCAACCACTTTCCTTGAGAAGGATCATTCACTCAGTAACTTTCCTATGGAAGCTGCTGAATGGTCGTATAGATTCCCCAACTCTTTTGGAAACGATACCATTCCGGGTGCCGCGACCTACCTCCAGAGCGAATACCATTTTTGCGCTTTTTTCGAGCCAGAACTAACGTTAAGTTTCAGGATCCGATTTTCACTATGTGTAGCAACGTTAACTCTGTTTCCGTTGACTGTAATGTGTTTGACTGCTCTGTGGGTCGTTTGGTCTCACTGGTGAGTGGGGGGCATGAATAGTTAACGATGGTTTATAACAATGGTATAGCAATGGTTTATAATAATAATTTAATAATTAATAATTTGTTATTATCATAATTAATACATTTAGGTTTAGTTTTCTTTTGGTTTTGGTTTTTGTAAATTTCATATTTAATGTTTAGTATCAACCCATTTTTAAGATTGTATTTCCTGTAAGTGGGCTCTAATTTCCTGTTGGAAATAAACGCTATTATTATTATTACATTAGAAAGACGTAAAATTTATTCGGTTCAATGCTACGGAAAAGGTGATTATAAATTTTAAGGTTAGGAAAAAATATCAATAACGTAAATCAAAACTAAAGCACGGACTCCATTAGCAACACGCCACGCCACGCCACGCCACGTTACCCTACGTGTTGAGACGTGGGAAAGGGTGTATACATTTGTAACACGCCACGTGATAACACGCTTATTTAATTCTATATTTTTTTTATTATAGTCTCATATGCATGTCCCTGATGAACTTATCGACACTTTTTTAGCATTAAAATATGTAGCACTTATAGTAACTTTTACCCTTAATTTCATTCGAATCACTAAAAGTACTTGGAAGAAAATTATAATAAATCGAAAGATTATTAAGACTTTAACACCCTGTAGCTACGAAATAAAGCAGAATCGAACTTATGTTATTATGAAAAATAAATTTTATTTTTATGTGAGGAATCTCCCCATGATAAATGGCACATGTTTCTTGAAACACCCTATATAACTATGTAATTTTTGTATTAAATAAAGGGTGTATTCCGTTGCTTACCTTGGTTATGGTTTTATGTTCCGTTTCTATCGGTTTCCTGAAAGTTTTCTTATGACGGAACACGGTTCCTGAAAAATTCGGTTATAACTGTCACCAAACTAACCAGCGCGAGAAGCCTGGTTTTTCCGGTTGCATTTATGTGACAGAAATCAAGCAAATATTGGAAGTTCGAGTGAAATTCTCATTTAATTTCTAAAATTTGGAGTAATATTTTGTATTTACATCCAAAAGCAATGGAGGTAGGCAGTAAGGCAGTAAAGGTAAATATTACTGCCTAATTTATCAGGTGATGTGTGAGGTTTGTCTCCATAATTCCCTGTCTTGTGCTTCATATACAAGCGTGTGCAGTGGCTTGTGGGTGATATTTGATAGCTGGTCTATCCATCGGGAGGGCGAGCGGCCTCTTGGTCTTCCTTCCGGAACCTTGCCCTGTATAATGAGTTTTTCCATACAGCCAGTATCCCTCCTCATAACGTGACCGTTCTCATGATATATTCAGTATATATATTGAATAACTGAGGAGATAGTATGCACCCCTGCCTAACACCACAGGTAGGCTGGAAGTCTTCCGAAGTAACGCCATTGATGGTAATTCTACCAGATGGTATTTACATAGAGATTCTGGATCAATTAAATCAAATGAAGAGGCACGCCCATTTCTTTAAGAACCATCCATAGTTTTGACCATTTGACTTTGTCAAAAGCTTTTCGATATTCTATGAAAGAAATATAGAGCGGATTGTTAAATTCTCGATAATCTGACGGACATTCAAAATTTGTTCACGTATTCCTCGACCTCTTGTGAATCCTGCTTGCTCTGGAGGGATTTGTGGTTGAATATACGGTTTTAACCTTTCGTTAATGATATGAAGAAGAATCTTACTGGCTTGTGAAATTAGCGCAATGGTACGAAAGTTGTCGCATTTGGCTGGAGATCTCTTTTTGTGGATGGTTATTATGGAACAATCGGTCCAATCTGATGACCATTGGTGAGTATGCCATATCATATTACATAACTTGTGCAAGATGTCCACACAAAAAAATCTCCCGACGCTTGGAGCATTTCGGCCGTGATGTGATCTGGTCCCGGGGCTTTATGATGTTTTAGGTTTTTTATTGCTGCTTCAATTTCCGATCTCAGTATGTCTGGTTCTTCATTAATTATATCACTGTGGAAAGAGCAACTAGGCTGAGGATCTTTTTCTTTATACAGTGTTCCGCAGTATGTTCGCCATCGTTCCACTATTTCGTTAATTTCGGTTTTAAGTTGTCCTCGATCGTCTTCTATTGCCCATGTTTTTGGCTTGAATTCTCTTGTGAGGTACTTTATCTTTTTAAATAGGTCCCCTGGTTGATTTGTGAAAGCGTGAGATTCTATTTCCTGGCATATTTTTTCATAGTAGTTGTTCTTGTCGATGGTGCAACTGTGTTTGATCTCTGTATTTATTTTTCTATATTTATCTTTTTCATCTTGTGTTTTTATATCTTTTTCATCTTGTGTTTTGTAAGCTATAAAAATATAAATATTGATTAGGGTCAATCGACCAGTGAATGAACAGTTAACCGAAGTATTAACTTTAAATAAATCACGATTTTTTATTTTATATAATATGGGGTAAAACTGGTACAAAGGCAACTATCTATAATTGAAAAATTAAAAAAATATTACCTGGACACAAAAATAAAATAATACGGTTTCACAAATGTCTATTTTCGGCGAATAAGCGAAATATCTAGAAAATGAACGATAGAAGTCAGTGAATAAACACATAAAGACCAGTTAATGAACGTTGTTTAACGAATTTATTAAATTAAGCTTTACAAAAATTCAAGTTTAACTAAACATAAGCTAGTTACAGGTAAGAGTATAATATAAAAAACATTATGCTGCATTTACATATTAATAACAAAATTCCCTTCAGCGCTATGAGGTATTGGAGCAGCAATTTTTTTCACAATTTTATCCGAGTAATACCAAATTTGATCAGGTGGTGACGGCCACTTCCAAGTGTTCTTTTTTGTACTGTGGAGAGCACTTACTTTATATTCATTATTTTTAACAGCCTTTATTAGGCCAGGATAATGTGAACCCTCATAGTTTACCAGAACATAATCACCTTTAACAAACGAACACTTAAATCAAAATTTGATGTTGATTTTTCTAAACGTATTGATGACAATTTAGGGGATGTTATTCTTAGTTCCTTCTTCGTCCGATTCTTCGATTTTTTGAGCATTATTACGCTTCGTCATTTCTGACCTTTTTTCTTGTTTTTCGTATGTTTTCTTATTTTGTCCTTGTAGTTTCAATTCAAATAGTGACAGATTTTCATCCATACTTGAGGAATCGTCTCTGTTAAACCGTTTTGTATACTGTTGCTCGATTTTCTGATCTTTATCACGCTTCCGCTTTTCTGACTTTTTCTCTTGTTTTTTGCATGTTTTTCTTTCTTATCCTTGTTTTAGCTTCAATTCAAAAAGTGACAGGTTTTTACCCAAGTCTCTGTTAGGTCTCTTTATTTCATACTGTCGCCTGATCTTATTTTTTCGTTCTTGTTGTTCCACTCACTTTCTTTCTCTATCGAGTTTTCTTTTTTTAATGTCTTCCTCTTTTTGACGCTTTATTTTATCTTGTTCTTGATGAAATTCTACCCATTTTGTTGAAGCTTTCACCTAGCGGCATCACTTAAGTTTATGTACACATCTGTACCAACAAAAAATATTTATTTTTAGTAACCGCCGAATACTTTTAATAAAACTATAACACTAAAAATTAAACCTCCAAAACAAAAACTAGTGCCCACTTATCCTAATAATAATAGACAGAAATCATTTGCAAAAAGGTCTTATGTCTAATCAGTAAATGAACAGGAACAATATCCAGTAAGTAAACGATTCAAAATCCTGTTCATTTACTGGCTGGCATTTATTTTTATTACATTTAAGGTATTTTAATGGGTTTACATATGTAAACAAAGCTTAAGGGTCATTTTAAAGCAATTTCAGATAATCGAATAAAATACCAGTAAAGGAACAGCCGTTCATTCACTGGAATTTGAACTGTTTTCCCACCAGTTATTAAACACATTAAATGAAAATATAACCTAAAAGATAATAGATGTTTTACTTTTGGATTAATAACGATGAATTGTTGAAATATATATTCTCACACACGGCCAAGCTTTTATATTTTATGAACAATTAAATACCATAATTAATAATAGGATATGTATGTATCTACTTACCCTAAAGAAAATGGCGCTTAAAAGACTAACAACGTAAGACCACAACTTTGAACAGCGATTTGCACGTGTCGTTTATTAACTGGTTGTACTTTAGCAAGTTAAACTTGATTTTCATGCATCCGTTGTCCGACGATACGTTGATACGATATTAATTTTATTGGTAGAATTTAAAGACTTTGATTGGTTAGAAAATAACGCAGTTTTTAAATTAATTGCATAGCGTTTATCGGATATACGTTGGTGTTATTTTATATTTTCGTTTCCATAACGATTTTGCTATTTTACTTATATTTTTATTATTGTTAGATTAAATTTGTCAAAAAAGTGTCAAAACGCCCGTTATCGTATGAACGGGTCCCTTGACGGGCTGAAGTAAAATATTTACGGATGAAAAGTGGCGCGAAAACGATATGACCAATCAGAGCACCGTTGGACCAACGTACCAACGTATAACGGATGCATGAAAATGTAGATTATTTTCTTTTATCTATGATGAAAATCAAGCTTAGTCGTAAACTACGCACAGTGCAAATTAGATTAAAAAAGGACAAAAATAGAGTTTAATGGCCGTATACCTTATTAGAGCAAGATAAAGTTATTTTGTTCATTAACTGGGCCACATTCATTCACTGGTTGGTTTACCCTAGATTTGTTTATTTATTATTGATCTGTTTTAATACTGAACATGCAAATCTTCACTTGAGCTCTCTAACGAGTTTAACAGTTTATTAATAAAGTACTTTTCAATATTATACTCCATTGAAAAGAAGAAGCAAATGTAAAAGCAGAGAATAGGTACATTAAAAGTGCATAAAAGATAAATTTTATAATAGAGATATTGAAATTTAGAAAACGTCAACATTTGACGTTTCCAGTATTTTACCAAACCGTTCCATATCAAACCGATGTTTTTCAGGAACCGCTCTTTACCGTAGTTTACCGGTCTGGTTCACCTGGTTTTGCAACGGAATACAGCCAAAGTTTGATTTGATCTAAATACTTTACAAATCCTTCCAGGTGACGAAGGCGTACCTATCCAAGTGGACGGCGAGGCCTGGATCCAACCGCCCGGCATCATCCGCATCCTGCACAAGAACCGCATGCAGATGCTAGGCCGCAACAGGGCGCTGGAGAACTCCCTGAAGAGCTGGGAGGAGAAACAGCGCCAGAGTATCGCTGGCCAAGGTGGAGTGAAACCTAGACTGTCCGTAAGCGGTGCCAGTCACGACAAATCGAGGACCAGCGTCACCAGGCAGAGCATGCCCGGCGGCCACTCGGACACCAGCAAGAGTTTCCTGGGGGTTACAGTGGAGAAGATCAGGCAACATTCGTTTAGTGGTGCTGTAAGTATTTTATTCGTACTAAGAGTAGATCCACTGGGTTCATTATGGCCGCAACGGCCTATTGTGGCTCAGTTCTACAACCGTCTATATGCGACATAAATAAATTTCATGTCTTTCAATATATAATTTTAGGCGCATATACCAGTTTTCTCCATGTAGGAATGAAAGATAATAAGCTGCAAACCTGTATCCCATCAAAAACATAGAATGTAAAAAATGTTAAGTTTCACAACAGAATTCTTCCACTATAAATATATAGTTGTGAGATGTGTAAAACCAAGTCAGTTTATTTTATTTAGTTTCTATGGAAGCACCTATTTAACAATTTTGTTATAAATTGTTAGCATCTATTAGACATCTTTATTTCTGTAATAATTATAATGCCTTGGCAATTGCACTGCACCATAATTATAAAAGAACAATCTACCATTTTGATCACTAAGTAAATCTAAACAGTGCACTAAAGAATGAACTTTTTAATTATAGTAAACGCCACGAATGTTTGGGAGCGATTCATCGGTCGCTACCATGTAAACTAATCTGTTCAAGGTCACATAAAACTTAATTCCAGTGCCGTGGTGTTTCAAGTGATATAATAATCAATATATAATCTGTTGTAATTTGGTGTTTTAACTGTCAAAGTCTTGTCAAAACATATATTTGGTTTGGTTTGGTAATAAATATAAAATGGAATGCTCCATTGGTCGCACTGCAAGCACACCAATGGACTGACGCACAAAAACGAATCAATCAAAGAAACGCGATATAGTATCGTCTTTGTCAATCACGCTAACATTTTAGAATAAGAAAGAGGAGCGCAGGCAGATGATTAGACCGGGCCTTTAAAAACCTACGTCTGCGGTAAAAAATTTACGTTTTTAATGTAAAAATGATAGCGCGCGTGTCGATTCTAACTTCATCAAGCGATGAATCACTCCCAAACATTCGTGGCGTTTACTATAGTAGAATATCATGTCGTTCAATTGCCAAGTCATTATAATTATTACATAAAAATGTGTGACAAGCGATGGCGACAGCGCTGCCAGATTGTGATGGATTTATGAGATGAATCTTAATTTAGGAGTGACAAACAATATATTTATTATATCATTTTTTAAGCATTTTTAGGTTTTATTTTTAATTTAATAACTAATATTTTAGTAATTAATTGATTTATTTGTTTTATAGCTTATTTTACTTATTACATATTGGCAAAAACTAGTCCGTTATGAAGATTATTCTAAACGATATTATGGGGTTATTTATTTATTTATTGATGTATATCTTACAACGCCATAAGTGGTAATAACAAGTAAGAAGGTGCTATTAATGCACAAACTAGTGGTGTAATGTGCTTATCAATCAAACTTATTTCTCTGACTGCAGTCAAGGGAATAAAGGACCTTTATTGCCACGTTCTCGTTCAAAATAGTATATCAGGGAAGCTACAAGGTCTTGGCTTCGACTGTTTAAATCCTTCGACATATTTTCAACACACAATTTCAACAAATGCAATACAAAAACTCGAAAATTTAGTTCTTAAAAGAACTGTTTGTGCTTAAAAGTACATTTTTTTTTAAAAAAAGACTATGAAAATAGAACGAGAATTACTCACAAAGATTCAACAACAACAAGATATTATACACAATAATGACTGACATTAGGATAATTGTCAAATAATAAATGACAACCTTGCTTATTTATTTATTTATTCGTATCCAACTCAGTATATGAAAAAAAAATCAAGAAATACAAAAATACATATATAAAATATACAAAACGACCAAATTAATAAAAAAAAGGTACATTATACATTTAAAAAAAAACATAGTCAAACAATCAACATAAATCGAAACAAAACTTGTACAGAATTAGACAAACTACAAAGAATATATATGCACACAGCGGTTATATACAGGATATCCAATACTTGGCACACTCCAGAGCGTTGGTATTTTCCTCCGCCAGATCGCTCTAATTGCATATGTTTGGAAAATTTGGGCATACGAGAAGATGCCTCATATTTTGTTCCTCTCCGTATTCACAGGATACAGATCCGTCAAGGTAGCCCCACTGGTTCATGTTTGTCTTGCATCTGACTCCTCCACACCGGCCATGCCTGTTCCGCACCAGGTGGTAGGCTCTCTTTTGGCCTTAGAGCAAAATCGTTTGGAGTTGTTGAAGTTGCTGACCACAGCTCTAGTCTCTTTGCGGATGCCGTGCTGCTATCAAGTGGCTGGACGGCAGAAAGACAATTTTTTCGAGATTTCAACCTGGGTCCAGCGGCGTATTGTCAGAAGAGCGGGTGCCGGGTATCGGAAAGAGCTTGCTGTTTCTCTTTCATGCTGGAAACTTGTCTCCTTATGTGGGGTGGAACTATCCCACTGAGGAGGTGTAGCTGTTGAACCGATGTGGGTTCTAGGCATCCGGTGATTAGACGGCACGATTGGTTCAGCATCGGGTCTATCTTTTTGGTATGGCAGGAGCGTTCCCAAACTGGTGCGGCATATTCGGCAACAGAATAGCAAAGTGCAAGAGCAGTAGTTCTTAGTGTGTGTGGATTAGACCCCCATTGGAGTCATGCAGAATCGTCCCCGTCGCGACCCTGGGTACTGGCTAAAACCAGTAGCTGATTCTGCAACCACCAACTCAGTATCTATCTATCCAGCTAGGACAACCTTGCTGAAAACTTAATAGCGATAATACAATTCGGTTTAAACTAATTTTTGCAGCTTTAATCTAAATAAAATATATGTTACAATCATTTGCTCTATGAAGTAAAACGAAGAGCCGCCCGTCATTTTAAATTATACCACAAATTTCAACATTTTCGCCAAAATTTCATTTAGTCAGGTTTATAGACTTTAGCGTCAATGTCGATATGATTGATGACGTGCATCGGAAAATGTTTTGCGATTCCAATATAACAAAATAATTGTTGCATAGGTGCTTCCAGAGAAACTGAATAAAATATTCTGACTTGGTTTTAGATGAGATCTCACAACTTTTTACATTCCATGTTTTTAATGTGATTACTTCTAGTGATGGAATAACTCGAGCGAAAATTCGCTCGAGTACTCGATTATTGAAATAACCGACATCGCTCGATTATGAACGAGCGATGCAAGTGACGAGTGCCAAGCGACGAACGCAAGCGATCCTAGAATCAAATAAATTGAAATCCAGTTTTAATGTGACATACTCGATAAAAAGCCGAGCGAATTTTCTACATACATTGCAGGTATGTAGTACACAGGGTAGTCCGAACTGTATTCCGGAAACTTTGGAAGCATATTCTGCAGATAAAAATTAGTAAAAAAGTTCGTATAAATGTATGTCCTCAAATGCTTAGTTTCAGAGATACAGGGTGTAGAAGTTTCATTTTTATTTCGATATTTTCTAAATAATTTCTGAAGTAACATCAATATTTGGATGAAAATTGGTGTCTGGGAGTTTTTTGACATGAGAAATTTGATTTTGATGTCAATATGACTCCTACTAAAGTCCCTAGATATATAAAGTACCGCAATTACCGCCATATTGGCGCCAAAACTAGCGGCAAATTTAAAAAGGAGGCCAACATTTCGCTGTTTCGGCTTTTTAAGCAGCTGGTCGGTCCGGCGCCAATATGGCCGACCAACATTGACAGGCAAGCCGTAAAATAAAATATTTATTAATTGTAATAGAATTACGTTTATTATCTACAGTTTACCTTCATTTTAACGTAATATCAGGTGGTATATTAATATTCAATTTCATAAATTTAATTTTTTAGGCTTATATATGTTAAGAGGTTATAAACGAATGGTTTCCGTACAAGTGTTTTTCATTTGTATTAGCATTTATTTTATGTTACCTTTTAGCGCAAAGTACGCCAACAGAAGTAAGTTAATAGGTAAGAAGAAATAAAGGTGGAATAACATTTAGAATTTTAGTACTTAATTCAGTCGAAACAATTGGAAAAACTTTGTTTGTTGATGAGAACGGGTTACCTATACCATAAGTAAACTTTCCCTATTATACCAGTTATGCTGTAGTTAGTTTTGACAAATAAGCATGATTTAACAAAAGCCCGGAACTATGAATAAGCTACAAACTTATATTTGACGGCCGGCTTTTATACGAGAAAATTTTGAACCATGGTTGAAACAAATAAATTAATGTAATAATTAAATTGATATGATACATACCTGCTATTTTTGAAATATATTAATATATTGATAGAAAGATTGTTTCAATTAGTATTACTTCAGGTAGTTTCGGCATTTTAGGTATGTAATTGTGCACTTAATTTAAAAATAACTTAGAAAGAAGCTTGAAAACGCATAGGAGCTCTTTATGTATGCTGTATAATTAAGGTTTGTATGTTATGGAGTGATTTTTATACAACAAATTTATTATTAGTTGAATAAAAGCAAGTTAATACCACATAATACAATTAAAATATATTTTACTCTGCAATTTAATGTTATATTTTTAAAACAAGTGTCATAATGTTTAAGTATCATTATAATAAAAAAGTTATACTGCTATAAATTTAACATTGAAATAACTGTAATTATTGTTATACATAAATTAAGTAGGAATAATTTTACCTCGACAATATGTAAAACTTCAAATGAATCTTAACAATTTTATGTCATGTATAAAAATCAAATTTAAATCACACACTTTTATTTATAACTGACAGTATAAGACCAAATTTTAAATATAACTTTACATGCTTACATTATATTGTTTACTTTCTATTAGTAATTACAATATGAACCAAAAATATTAATTACTATCAATAAATACATAAAAAACTAATCTATTTAAGTCCATGAAAAAAACTATATAGTTAGCATATGCATAAACAACATTCTTGTTATTAGGATCAAATTTATTTGAGCTTTTTTTCATTGTTTTGATTAATATCCCTGTTAGTCCTGACTGGTAAAACCACCTGAAGCGATGTCATCCAAATCTATATACACATCGGGACAGGTCAACTCTGTGTATAGGACTTTAACGTGTAAGACAGTGATGTAGGCAGCTTAATGGCAAATCAAATGTATTAAAAAGAGAAAAAAGTTGGGTGGGTATGGGTGGGAACATTTCTTCTGAGCGGTATTGCCAGATTTTGCATCAAAATTTGAAACCGCATAAGTAGACGTTCAAAAAAATGTGGCATCTAGGGTTGGATCTGGATTTTCAACAATTAGTTACTCATTTTACTACAACTGTAATAGATTACATTTAGCTTAAATATATTATCTTCATTTCAGTAGTATACATGAACATTTTTAACATAGTTTATTTTATTCTAATTTCTTTAAGACTACGATAATATACTGGTCGGCAAGAGAAAATCTTGGGTCGTTTATTTTAGTCATCATTTACCTACATGTCTAGAAGTAAATCGCCATGGCAATCTTGTAAGTCGGGGAGAGAAAATTATTACCTATCCACTTAATCATAATCATAAATTTAACATAGTTTGTTTTATTCTAATTTCTTTAAGACTACAATAATATACTGGTCGGCAATAGAAAATCTTGGGTCGTTTATTTTAGTCATCATTTACCTACATGTCTAGAAGTGAATCGCTATGGCAATCTTGTAAGTCGGGGAGAGAAAATGATTACCTATCCACTTAATCCGGAGCTCAACTTCATACGCTTGGGAAAATTCTTGCTCTTTTCTCTTTGTTCATTTATACAATCACAGAGTCTATAGACTCTGTGCACGACAATCGGCACCCAAAGCCGTGTGTACATTATCGGTTATATCATTAAATAAACTAACCAAAAAATATGCTGTATTACGTAGTAAATAGTGCAAATTCTATTGTCGACCATTCTAATCAGTATTAAATAATAATAGAGTGAGCCAGTGTGAAGTGAGACATTAAATGATTGATCTTTTTGTTAAATTACGTGGTATAACTTAACACAATGATGAATCGTTTAATGTTTCATATGCACCTCCATAATTATTTAATCTGTAATCATACTGATTACATTGTTCAACAACAGAATTTGCGCTTTTAGTACGTTTTGGAATTAATAGATTATCTGTCTTATTATGCAACTAAGGATGTACGTGTCTACGTAATAGAGCATCAGCATCTCTCTCAATATATCGTATTGTACTGAACACGTTGACACACGAGAATCAGCAACCAAAGCCGTGTGTACGCTTCATTAAATAAACTAACAAAAAATATGCTCTATTACTTAGTTACGTACATCCTCAGTTACATAATAGGACCGATAATCAATTAATAACATATAATGTTGTAAATATCACAAATTCTGTCGACCGATCCGGATTAAGTGGATAGGTAATAAACTTCTATTTTTCTCCCCAGTATTTTATAGTCTTTTTCTTTCAGTATATCGTATTGTACTGAACAAACGTTGACTTTATTCTTCATACACACGACAATCGGCATACAAAGCCCTACGTTGTACGTTTTATTAAATAAATTAACCTTTTTGTTTATTTATTGGTTCGTTTATCCTTTATTTAATGATTGATATTATTTTGTTGTTATACCACCAAGTGCTATAAACTAGTACAAAATTAAAAAACTTAATTTTAAGTAAAGTTCTTTGAAATATATCTATATTACTATTATGAATGAAACCTCTTATCGATTTTTAATTTGGAATTATATTAATTGCCATGTGTCATGTTTTTATTATTATTGTCAATTTTCTTGCGGATAGCTGATAAATTAATCTATTGGCAATTCAATATGATTATAATATGATGTTCAAATACCATTTTGTTATTCACAAAAAACGGCCTTTTTATTACTTCTCTGTCATACTGATCCATCAATAAATATTTCTTACGTGTTGCAGCAGACGAGCAAAATTTATTAATTTTATGGTCCTTTATATTTACTCATCCCTGATTCCATCCAATTATGCCCGCAGATGAAGCGGGAGGTAGACGTTCGCTTTCGGTCATAGGCGTACTGAAAACTAAAATTTCTTATCCTCGTATTCAGAATTATAAATAGCAATAAAAAGGATAAAGATAAGTAAAACTTTATACTGATAAGTTTGCTGTACCAATATTAAAAAAATTGGTAGTAGGAAATATTATTTCATAATATTATGACATGATAATGCTATAATGTAATACTATAAAGTAAAGTAAAAGATTTGAAGTTAACGTCTCCTTTTTCCGGCCTCGAACCGGCGTGAATGAGCAGTGTGTGTCAATATATTTTACACTTTTGCCTTTATTGGACAACAGCACGATACAAAGTTTCGAACTGGTCACCCGTCTATCCACTAGTATCGCCTTACGTCGCTTAACTTCGGTGTTCTAATGGGAACCGGTGTTTCGACGTAGCTGGACCGTTGGTTGCCCGTAATACTATAGCTACAACCGTTATAACACTAGTTATACCACCCCGCATAAATTCAGTATTATTATAAATAAGTAATTTATTTCACACCCTTTAAAGTGTAGCACAATTAGAATCATAAAAAACGATGCCACTTAACAGTTACATAATGTTTATAATGTTAATTTTAAAGGTCGTTTTACATAAAAATTGTTTATCTGTTTTTATTTATGATACAAAACCCGCTTGATCATAAAACTTTTTGATCATGTCAATGAGTTTTTTTTATATTGAGTATGTATGGGGCTTAAGAAGCAGCGTGGTGAAGGCGTTGTTCCACTGTTTGCATCTTAAACATTGTCAGCTGTCATAAAAAGATTATTATTAAAATTCTAATAAATTAAATTTTACAGAATTCATAAGCAAACTTTTAAACTAAAATTGGCTGTAATACTAAATCTAAATGAAAATAAAATATTAGTACGCCTATGACTCAAGAGTTTGGTTTGGTTTGGTGGCGACACGTGCGAAGAGATATGCATGGCTTCCACATTTCGAGAGGCGGGGTGAGACCAATCAGCTAAGACAAATCAAGTGGTGGGAGAGAATATGGCCGTAGATGCCAGGTCTAGGTAATATTCCCTAACATTAAGGTTTCTACAGGAAATACCTTTTTAGAAAGCATATTTTTGGACACACTTTAGTGTGTGTATTTAATTTGTTTTCTCAAACTTGGCATTTCTAAAAGTATCATCAGATAAATATTTTAAAAGAATATTTTTTGTTGGTTGATTGACCGTGCCAACCAGGCTTCAGGAAATTTTCAAAACTTCATCTGGCAACACTGATAGTATCGAAGTCCTAGAACGGTAGACATACTTTGACACATTTATCAAATCAGTCGGATTTTGAAAGGGTTGGTGTACATCATTCTACAATATATTTACGATTTTGAAGGTTATCCATACATCTCGAGACGTTTAATCTTTTAACAATAAAAATAATTAAACGTCCGGTTGTATCTATACTGCTTCCATGTTTTTGCTTGCTGTTTCAGCATAAGTTAAAACAAGCATTAAAAAAATGACTAAAAATCAACTTTAAAAAAGGACATTTAGCAAAATAATTATAAAAAATTAAATCAAAGGTTCAAAAATACCTCCCTGTTGTGCTTCGCAATAGCCAAGACGGTTATAAAACTCTGACCTAACTTTAGCTAACATAACAGCGGGGGATATTTTCTAACGACTGAACGATTTTTTTAATCGCAGCTCGTCAATATTCATGGGTCGTTCATGGTTATGGCCATAAATGGAGTTTTTTACATATCCCCACAGAAAGAAGTCATTGGGCGACAAATCAGGGAGAACGTGGTGGCCAATTAATGTGCCTTGTGTGGAAATTAGCCGATTGGGAAATGTGGTTTGAAGGAACAGATTTACGTTCCGCGCGTTATGCGCAGGACAGCCATCCTGCTGAAACCACACTTCCTCAAAATTGACTGGCAAATTTCGAACTGCTGGTACAATTTGGTTTTATAGCATATCCAAATATTTGGCAGCTGTTAACATACCATCAATAAAGAAAGGCCCAATGATATGATTTTGCAGCATGCCAGCCCAAACATTTATTTTTTGTGGATATTGTGTCCGCAGTGCCATACTAAGGTGCTTATTTTCTCGAGACCAATAACGTACTATCGAAGGATTGTGGTAGCCATGTAAGGGCTTTCATCTGAAAATAATATATTTTCCAAAAATAAATTATTCCGATCGGCTCTTTCTCTTACAGCCTCGCAAAACTCCAGACGTCTGTTACAATCTGCGGGAAAAATTTCTTGCGTGGTACTGATTTTGTAGGACTTATATCCATGCTTTTTTAAAACCCTGCGAACCGTTCGAGCATTGCAACCAACTTGTTCTGGCTATATTTCGGCTTGAACAAGGTTCGCTTGTTTCGACCGCGGCACAAATATTAATTTCCTTGTCGGGAATCACCTTCTGCGCCTTCCTTATTGTCACAATTTCTGCACGCCGCAATGCAGCCTGTTTGCTCAAATTTATGGACAATGTTGCGTACAGTTGTGGCACAAGGCACGGGGCGATCTTGAAAGGTGAACACAAAACGCCCAATGACCTCTTCCACACTAGACGAAATGTAAAACCATTTAACGATATGCACCTTCTCTTCGGTCGTATAAATAGCCATTTTTGAAACACTTAACGTACATACCGAAACAGCTAGGCGAAAAGAATGATGCAAAAATAGTTTGGATCTCAGGTGATCTATTTCCTTTCCTCACCCTTTCATCTACATAAAGGTGCGTATTCACTATCCGAACGAACGAATGTTACTATCCAACGAGCGAACGTCCAGTCTTGTTCGCGCGGTTCTATAATTTTCATTCGTTTGCGAACGTCTCTGATATACTGACTGGAAACGGACGATGGAGCGAACCGAATGGCGAACGGCCGCATGCATTCGGTTTGCTGTCCAAATATACCGAATTTCATTCCTTTGTTCTTTCGGATAGTGAATACGAACCTTAACATAAAGCACCGCCCCTCTCAATGCGTTCTCCCACCATGCTTATGCTTTACCTTGCCCACACCCGTAAAAACCGGCAACACTGTATCGGTCGCACCGGCTTCTCGCCTGCCCCTTTTGATGCTGTCTCTCTGTCTGTCAACCGGTCATTTATATTATTCTCTGTCTTATACGTTAAAATCCTATACACAGTAATCAAATGACCAGGTCGGTATGTATCATAACATAACTTATTCTTTTAAATAATTATTCTTCGTTTGGTCTGATGATAATATATTGTAGATTTATCTAAACTTCTTGCTGCAAAATGTTGAAAACTAAACTACACTAAACATTTTAGGGAATGATTACGTAGAGATTTCATTTACACTTAGCATCCTTTTTAAAAGATATGTATGGTAGTTTGCAAGTAAGGTCTTTGTTTTGTTCTAGATTAGATTTCTAGAGGTTGATCTCGGCCTGACCCACTGCGACCTTCTCAGATCTATTGTGGTCTTGTCTTGTTCTATAATGAAGTTTTATGTACCAATAGGTTATACTACAAATAGGATTGTTAAAAATATTCACTGGAGCATAAATAAATTCAATCCACTACCTAACGTGTATTGAATATCGACGATGTTAGAAAACACATCAAATGGCGGCCTTTTCGTGTAATACACATTTCTTCACTAAAGTTATCGACGCCTATACATTATTAACTAAAAATTTGTAGCATTTTAGTGGCTTTATAATTATTTTAAAATATGTGGATAAATATTTTTATCCTGAAATTGACAGCTTCTCAACATTTGACATGACAAATTCAGACAAATGTGACATTTAAACAGTCCTACCACTACAGTTTTTCCAGAAATACCCCAAAAATCCGCCATTTTGGCGCCAATAACATTGAACAAACCAATTGCGGTACTTTATATATCTAGGGACTTTAACTCCTACTAGTAGAGAGCGCCACCTACATATGTTTTGACTGTTTTGATGCGTAATAACTTTTTGTCCGTACCTGTATAAAACTACCGAGTGAAAAAATATACATCTCTGTGACTTTTTACGTAAAAAACATCTCTTTGTAAAAATCGCTACGAGCAACCGTTCACAAGATATTTAGAATGGAAAAAGTCAATACATGTCATTATTGACGAAAAATAAACACGTTAAGTAGATAGTTATTTCACTGAAATAATAAATTTGGGAAATTTTTATTTTTTTAAATTAATCATAAATGTTTCTGCAAAAAATGACAATAAAACACTTTCCGTTGACCTTTTGAAAACATTTCAAATTTATGATTTCAGTCTAATAACTATTTAGTCAACATGTTTAATTTATGTCAATGATGACAGGTATTGATAATTTCGATTCCAAATATCTCGAAAACCATTACTCGTAGCGATTTTTACCAAGAGACCTTTTTCACGTAGAAAACGTAGTAAATGTATATTTTATTACTCAGTAGTTTAATACAGGTACGGACGAAAAGTTATTACTCTTCAAACCAGTTAAAAAATATGTAGGTGGCGCCCTCTACTAGTAGGAGTCATATTGACATCAAAATCAAATTTCTCATGTCAAAAAACTCTCAGACACAAATTTTCATCCAAATATTGACGTTACTTCATAAATTATTTGAAAAAAATCGAAATAAAAATGAAACTTCTATACCCTGTATCTCCGAAACTAAGCATTTTAGTACTTACATTTATAGGAACTTTTTGACTTATTTTTATCTGCAGAATATGCTGCCGAAGTTTCCAGAATACAATTCGGACCACCCCGTATATATTTATCCGTTGCGTATCTGAGGAATAAAATTTTACGAGCTACATCGACAATGCTTTGAAATAAACTAAATCAAGCGAATTAGAGCGAAGGCTCGTATCCCCCATCCCCCCACCGTGGGAATTTGTGAGCTAAATATTTTTTGCTTGCCTAATGCCAATTACAGCATAGCCCGGAAAAACGTAGAAAACGGAGAAAAAAATGAAAAAAAAATGTTTTTAACCTTTAAACTTTTTTAATAAACTAATTTTTTAAACAAGACAAAAAAAATCAGTAAAACTCCAAGTCACGGTCTCAATTTTTTTGGAGTTTTACTGATTTTTTTTGGCTATATCAGGTCTCTTTGAGACATTCGATGAATCTTTTTCTTTAACTAATTTTAACGAAATTGAAAATGTTTTACTGTTTGATACAAGGGTTGGAAACAAACGAAGGGTCATTAATGTCACCACTATGTCTGGGGATTTAGGCGCAGCAAAGAGTCATGCTATGTTGAATATGCATGCATTATCGGGATGTAACACCATCAGTTCTTTTGTTCGGCGTGGAAAGTTGTCGGTAAAATCTAAATTAGAAAAAAAAAATTCGTGCCTATCATTATATCATTAGGAGAACACTTACACTTACAGAAAATCTAATGTCAGACCTAGAGGAATTCGTGTGTTACTTACTTACTTTACCTACACTGATAAAGGATACACAGATATAAATAAACTATACGGTACGATTTGTTCACACAAAAATATTCTCCCACAGTGACATCTGCTTCCACAGATCCACAAGGTGTTGAATTAAGTTTACTACAGCCTTGCAAAGCTTCTCTTGAAAACCACATCCGTCGTATAAGCTACCAGTGCTACAAATGGAATAATGCCCACGTCGCTAAGCCCATAATACTAAGTCCAGACATGGAAATCGGAAAATGGACAACTGAAGATTGATTGGATCAAAGGGGATCCGTTGCTGCCCGAACTAACTGATGTTTTGGAAAGCTATCATCCAGATGAGTTTGAAGATGGAGATGAACCAGACCTCATGATGATGAAGACGAAAAAGAAAGCTTACAGATGGAACTTTGGAATTTTCTGATTTGCTTAATTTGATATGCATGCATCCATAATTTAAAATTCTGTATTTTTTTCATGTTATAAATAAATAAAATTAAGAATTTGGAACCTGATGATTTACTTTTTTAGCTATTTCCCCAATAAACACACCATCAAAAACTAAGTGAAAACTTTTACCGTTTTTCTACGGTTTTTCGGACTATGCTGTAATTGATATGAGGCAAACAACTAAAATCTTAAATTATATGGCAAAACAAACAAAAAAAAATCCCACATACATATTCCCACGGGGAGGGGAGGGGCTTATATTTGTGGCCCATGGTCTAAATCGCTCGCCGCTTGCTACTTGCCACTCATCACTGCGCACGCAACTTACTGCTTGGCGCTTGGAGTTAACGAGTACTTACAACAAGCGACGGGTGATGAAACCGTATTTTTAAATACAAGTGATAATTCGCTCGAGCGATCACTCGGTTATTGCAATCGCTTGAAACTCGAGTACTCGATTATTGAAATTAATCGGTTTTTCCCATCACTAATTACTTCTGCAAGATAGATTAAAATGTTTAATATTTTCATGTTCAGTTGTGTGCATCTTCGGCACTTACAAAATAACGATTACAATTTTAGTCTTTTTTTCTCTCTTCTATAGGTACCCCATCACATGGAAAAAGAGAAGCATACTGTTACTTTCGTGGATCGACCGCTCGATAGACAAGAAATAGAAATAATTTTCTCAGAAGAGGAACATTATTTACTTCTCAATTTCATCGAATGTACCACCTCACTAACTAAGTGGATAAAAATTTTAGCAATAAGCCATACTTTGGAGGTAACTCACTTGAAACACAAGAATATTTACCTACAGTATGTCACTACATCCACCTAAAAACACCCAGTATACAGGGTGCGTCTCAAAACCCCCTATAACTTTTTTTATTTTTTTCAGATAAAAAATCGAGATTTGGTATGTTAGTATATGACATAAATTAGGATTGATTGACGTATTCAATTATTTTCGGTCACTTCCTGTTTCAACGGAAATGATGACAATTTTTGACTATTAAATGGCACCCTCTGTATTTATTCACTTCATTTTATTCGATAGAAAATTACACTCTGAATAGAATGACATATCATATGTCAACTTTTGACATTTTCGCTTAAAACAAAATTATAGCAAAATAAAACACTAAATCACCACAATACACCAAAACACTTTTACTTTTAAACTGGACGCGCGTTTCGCTAACCGTGTTAGCATCATCAGCAGATGATTAAAACTGACTTTTAAACTTAGTTCTAATCATCTGCTGATGATGCTAACATGGTTAGAGAAACGCCCGTCCAGTGTAAAAGTAAAAGTGTTTTGGTGAATTGTGGTAATTTAGGGTTTTATTATGCTGTGTAACACCAAAGGGTCCAACCCCCAACTGTAACAAAATTATATTTTAAATTTTAATCTAGAGTGCTATGGCTGTTTTAAAAACACTAATTTTTAATAAAGGAGTCTTTAAAAAATAGATTTGATCGTCTAATGTTTTTAGTGTCTTGTCCTGGCCGGTTAAAAGATACACAAATCGTATTTTTAATCATATCTCAATTTTTTCAAATGGAACGAGGGTGGCTCATTAGCATATTTGGAAAAAGGATTTTTTTATGAATAATTTGGTACCACATAATATACTCTGTTTTTTTCTCGGGTAAGATTTCGACAGACGATGACAGAAGGAAAGCAGATGACGTCCCATACCAATCTATTTATTTTACTAAAAAATGTTTCTAATAATTTTTAAGTTAACTATGGATGAGTTTAAATATAAATCCGTCGTGCGTCGTCTCTTGTTGTTTTTAACCAGTTTTATTGGTTTATTTCAAAAATGACAAATTGAAATGAAATATTTCGATTTTATTGGTTTGACGGAACGATGAACGACAAACGGACGCCGATGCGTATGAACCTTTGAATAAGAAGACTAAGGAAGGAGCATATCACAAATCTTAGGTACACCGCGATGGGCCTCAAATGTGGCCGATTTAAATTCCGGTTTATCAGTGTCGTTCTAATTTTATTTAAAAAATGTAAAACTATGATGTAGGGTAGACGTGGGGTAGACTCAATAATTTGTTGTTTTATTTTACGTTGTGAATAAATGTTGGTAGTTATTAAAATTGTTATAAAAATATATAATTCTAATAAAAATAGATAAGTTATAATAAGTATTTATTAACACAAACATCCGATACGCTACTGAAGCAGGTAAGTCAAATTAACGTATCTAAATTCTTTGACATCTAATCTGACAAGTAATAAATAAATGCTAAAATGCAAGAAAAAAATATAGTTTAGTTAATTTAAGTGAATTTCATAAATGATCGGTTTACTACACGTATGTATATTATATAGTCACTTACTAGCGAAAAGTTGTTCCATTATTTCACTCAATTTTTGCCGAGATCTACCGCACGCTACACAACCAACTATTTTAGAGTTTTTTTCGATAAATCGCGATAGTGTCACTGTTAATTTAAGTTCTGCCACAATTTCCATCTAGATTTACTACCTTTATACAACTATCAGTAGTAGAATAAATAATAAATAACATAAAATAAGCTCCATAAAGACTGGCAAATCCACAAAATTTCAAATCAAATTCAAATGTGTCAAATGAATCGTCAAACAGAACTGTCAAGGATCCCCACCCTAGAGAGCTTTTATGGTGCCTTTTCCGCCCACCATGCATGAATACATGGATAGCATTATGCTCCTTCCTTAGTCTTCTTATTCAAAGGTATGAACTCACATTTAGATTTTTGAGACTTGTCAAAGTCTTGCTAAATTATAGGTTATAATTTTGTGTCAACTTATGTCAAATACCCTGCGTTTTGGAAGATGATGTATTTTGATTCATGTTATTACGTGTGTTTTGTGTCTTTTGAAGTTAAGTGGAGGAAAAATCGGGTGAAAATTTAACTGTAGACCCAGAGCACAGTTTATAGTTAATACTAGCTGCCCAGGCAGAAAGTCTTATTACACCAATAAAGTTACCCTCAATAAGTTTGTATACCATCTCGTCGTAGATAAGTGCAACTCGTATATGGTAGAAAGGATCGTACTAAACATACACTAAAAACTGAAGTAGCTGTAAAATATCACACGATAGGTAAATAATGGATTTTAGTAGGTACTGCAGAAAAATAATGTAACTGGTTACTGGTTTAAAAAAATTAAGAGTAAAGTTAATTAATCAACTTTTAAGGTATAAAATTTGGTCAGTGTTAGAAAAATACTTTATTTATTTATGTTGTCTTATTTACTCCTGTGGAATATTACAAATTTGTATTTGTACATAAGTTATGTTGATAAATATAATATAAATGCGGGAAGTTTTGAAGCTTGAAAGTAAGGACTAATTCTTTTTCATATTTTTTGGTATGTGGTGTTTTGTTCTTGTTTGTTTCGTATTAACACATACAATATTTTGAAGTATACTCTTGTCATTCAAATTTTTAATATATTAATTTCCTGCTATGCGTTCTAGTTGTACCAACTTATTTCGTTGTAAAATAAAATAAACTACTTTGAAATTAAAATGACAGACACATCTATCACTGTCAACGATCTTGTCGTTGGACAGACTATACTTTGTATTTCGAGTCAAATTGTCGTTACGAATCGCATGTTGCAATTTCTAATAAACCATATTCGAATATTACAAAAGTTGACATATGATATGTCATTCTATTCAGAGTGTTATTTCCTATCGAATAAAGTAACAAAATACCGAGGGTGTCATTTGAAAACCAAAAGTTGTAGTCACTTCCGGTGAAACAGGAAGTGACCGAAAACAATTGAATACGTCAATTAATCCTAATTTATGTCATATACCTACTAACATACCAAATCTCGATTTTTTATCTGAAAAAATAAAAAAGTTATAGGGGGTGAGCCACTTGAAAAACATCCAGTATATTGATATACTGTGTCCGGCAATAGTGCGTCGGGCATCTGCAGTTCCTAGAATAAAAAAAATTTGAGAATTTTGTTTTAGTGCAAACCTAAAGTATGTACCAGGATATATTTCAGGAAAATATTTTAACTTCTATAGGGTGGCTCAAAAAAGTGTGAGTGGGCCTGGATGATTTTTTTTTAAATGGAACACCCTGTATAATATTGCATTTTTGGCTTTCTTTCAGATCACAGATTTTACATAACCCTAAGATATTAATGAATATATTTCGATAGTTCCACAGATATTAAAAAATAAATAAAAAATTAATATTTTCAGCCCTTCTTAAAAAAATTATTAAAAATACAAGAACTGTTCTGAAATCAAAACTATTTTAGGTATTTACTTTAGATGGTCTGTACTTACTTTGCTATAAATATGAAAATCGTAAATCATACAAGATGTTCAAAATTCTACGCCAAACTTTCTAAAATATAAAATAAATTTTTCTTCGTTTTTTTAAATGGAACACCCTGTATATTGTTTTTTCAATAAACGGAGAATTAAAAAATGAACATTTTTTGTATTTAGAGTATTTCAAAATTTTTAACGGTTTCGCAGATATTTGCGGTTTTATATTTCATATGGCATTTTCCACAGTAAAGGCGAGCGGCCACTGCGAGCGTAATTAAACTAAGCTAAGAATATGAAAAGAAACGGTAATTAAATGGGAACTCCACTGAGAACGATTTTCGCTCACTAGTCAGCTAAGTTTTCGTATTGTATCTCTGCTATCATAGAACTAATCGCTGCAAAAAATTCGCTGAAACCTGTCACGAACTAAAACGAGCGAAACTAAACTACGATTCGAATCTTCGTTCATATATTTTCGTTTGTTTCGGTCAAGTAGCCGCTCACGCATTAAAAAGTATGTAAGCTGATTTTTACAAATATTATCTTCGCTTAGTTTAGTTTCGCTCGCAGTGGCCGCCCGCCTTAAATTTTTATCAAAGCCACCCAATGATTTTTCTCTCGTATTTTAGCATTGAAAGCGCCATATGAAATAAATAATATTGCGTGTATCTGCAAAACCGTTAAAAATTTTGAAATACTCTAAATACAAAAAATGTTCATTTTTTAACTCTCCATCTATTAAAAAAACAATATACAGGGTGTTTCGTTTAAAAAAATAACAAAATAAAAAACATTAAATCACCACAATACACCAAAATACTTTTACTTTTACACTGGACGCGCGTTTCGCTATTAAAGTTTACAATCATCTGCTGATGATGCTAACATGGTTAGCGAAACGCGCGTCCAGTGTAAAAGTAAAAGTGTTTTGGTGTATTGTGGTGATTTAGTGTTTTTATTTTGCTGTGTAACACCAAAGGTTCCAATCCTCAACTGTAATAATAAAAAAACAACGAAAAAATATTTTATATTTTAGAAAGTTTGGCGTAGAATATTGAACATCCTGTATGATTTACGATTACCATATTTATAGCAAAGTAAGAAAAGACCATCTAAAGTAAATACCTAATATACTTTTGATTTCAGAACAGTTTCTGTATTTTTAATAATTTTTTTAAGAAGGGCTGAAAAATATATATTTTTGATTTATTTTTTAATATTGCTGAAACTATCGAAATATATATATATATATATATATATTCATATCTTAGGGTTATGTAAAGTGATCTGAAAGGAAACCAACAATGCAATAATATACAGGGTATTCTATTTAAAAAAAATCATCCAGGTCCACTCACACTTTTTTGAGCCATCCTATAGAAGTTAACATATTTTCCTGAAATACATCCTGGTACATACTTTAGGTTTGCACTAAAACAAAATTCTCAATTTCTTTTATTCTAGGAACTGCAGATGCCCGACGCACTATTGCCGGACCCTGTACTAGGTATTTAATATTAAATATTTTATTCCAGACCGATTTATACTCATTAGCAACGAAGACTGACACATGCCTAGAGAAAATACACCCATCTGGCAAATTATTGACGGGACCCGCACTGAGAGCCGAATTTACGAAACTGGTGGATAGCGTCAAGCAATTGTACGAGGAAAGTTGTTGTTTGTTGCACGATAGGGGAGACAAACTGAAACTCAGGGAAGACCTAGAAAGTAAACTGAGCGTTAGCCTGGCCAATATGGAAATGGAATTGAAGAAGTGCGTTATGTATGATACACACGAAGGAAGTTTGGTAAGCCAATTTTGCCTAATTACTAAACTATATATTAGGGTGAGCCAAAAAAAACTAACCTATGGAATTTATGGGTTAAAATGAACCTAATAACTAATAACCGAGAAAAAAATATCCCCGGAAGGCAGTATTTTTAGCTCAATTTAAAAAGGTGTCCGTGAACATTCAAAGCTTTTCATTTAAATAACACGTAAAAAAATCTGGTAATTATTGGGAAAACTGGAAATCGTCCGATTTTCACCAAAATTGGTACACATACTATTTTGAGGTCGTAGATTACGAATCTGAACTTTTTTCTTGGCGGTCTCTTACCGTTTTTCAGAAAAACGGAAAATTATTTCAACATTGAATTTTTCTTTATTTCGGCCCTATAAAGTAATAATTTCACTATATTCTCATTATATTATAGTTTATCTAAAAGCCACACTTGATTGGGGATAAAAAAATGTCTAAAATTTTACTGAAAAACACTTTTCTTAACAAAATAACAAAGAAAATTGAGACCAGATGGAAGTTTGACATTTGGTATATCCTTATTTCTCTCTCCTATGTAATGAGAGAGACAAATATATTCTAGACTTAATCTAGAAACCAGAAATTTGAAAATTTACAACGTTGCCATATCTTCTATTTTTTCGGGTGATTAGGGATTTTAAATAAATTACCTATTATGAAATCGACAATAATTAAATATACCTAGCTACTACCTATATCCACAAAGTTACGCGGAAGAGTTTTGATTGCATTGGTTTCAACTTCTATGCGGAGGGGGTTAATATTTTTTTTTGTTATATTATATTTATAACCACGAAGTTGCACGAAAGAGTTTTGATTGCATTTGTTACAACTTCCATGCGTAGTGTGTTAATCTTTTGTTGTTATATTATATAAAAAAAAGATTAACCCCCTCCGCAAAGAAGCTATATAAAGACTATTTATAACCACGAAGTAGCACGAAAGAGTTCTGATTGCATTGCATTGGTTTTAACTTCTTTGTGGAGGGGGTTAATCTTTTTTTATATAATATAACAACAAAAGATTAACACCCTCCGCATGGAACTTGTAGTAACCAATGCAATCAAAACTCTTTCGTGCAACTTCGTGGTTATAAATAGCCAGATCTTGTCGGTAAAATAGCAATTATGGGAAGGAGCCATTCTTCTGGCGACCGCTTTTCGTAATCCCAGAATGAGCGAAAAAAAAAGCTAAATTTAGGTTTAGCATTGGCAACGTTGCTTTAAATGGCAGAAACACATAACCCAACATTTTCAGATTGTTTACAAATTTATTTTAGCAAATTTTTCTCTATTATGCATAGAATTGGTTAAAAAAGTAACAGAAAATAGCAATAACATCATTGTTTATTGAATACCTGACAAAATATGTGATAGAAAACCTTAAAAATATGAGAAATTAAGAAAAATTCGATGTTGAAATAATTTTCCGTTTTTCTGAAAAACGGTAAAAGACCACCAAAAAAAGTTCAGATTCGTAATCTACGACCTCGAAATAGGGTGTATACTAATTTTGGTGAAAATCTGACGATTTCCAGTTTTCCGAATAATTACCGAAAATCTTTTAACCAAAAGTACAGTACAGTACATCTGTCCGTTCTGTAGCTACGGGGTATCCGTGAGAGGGGGGAAACGATATTCTCTCGATGTTTTTCGTAAAAAAATAGACGACGCGTCCCATCAATAAAAATTCGACAAATTTGCAAGTAGCCAATAAAATGAGTGGGCGGAGCGATTTGCGGATCCAGCAGACGTACTGTACATCTGCTGGATCTGTGTCTATGAAAGGAATGCGGACAAAAAACATTTAAATAAACAGCAATATATTTTATACGTCGATTTGACTAGTGCGTCACCGCAAATCGCTCCGCCCACTCATTTTATTAGCTACTTGCAAATTTGTTGAATTTTTATTGATGGGACGCGTCGTCTATTTTTTTACGAAAAACATCGAGAGAATATCGTTTCCCCTCTCACGGATACCCCGTAGCTACAGAACGGACAGACGTACTGTACCATAACTTTGAAACGGTTTACGAAAAAAATACATTGCGGATTCTTGTAGAGCATAAAATTTACTAAATGTGGCCACGTTCTATGTCCACGGATAGGCCAGTAAGCAAGGATAAAAATATAGGGTATTACCTCCGAATTCTTGACACCCGTGAGTGCCACCCTTTCTCGGGGGTGAACTACCCATTTTAATTGCAAAAATCAATAAAGGGATGAATTCTAAGCAAAAAATGTTCTATAACATTTTTTCAGAAAATTTAGTTAGTTAAGAAGAAGTTATTTCGGATTGAAAATGTTGATTTTTCATCTAAAAACTGTTTATTTTTCTGCCATTTTTTATAAATAACTATAAAAACCTTGCGTTTTATCGCAAATCTCCTAACCTAACCACCCAACCTTAACATAATGGTTAAAGAACACATTTTTCGAAGACTGTTTTTAAAGTGTTTGAAAAGACCTATGCTTTTTTAAGAGGTCTTTTCAAGTTTGTAGCTCAAAAATCGCAAAGTTATGATAAAATAAAATGGTCACCTCATTTTTTCGGAAAAAAATTAACAACAAAATCTATGACTAAAATCATAAAAATAAAAACTATCAATTTGTAAGAAATTACATGAGCTACAAATTAAACTCTATAGTTGAACAGTCTTGAACTCTTCATATTTTTACGAGATTTTTGGGTTTAAGGACTCAAAGAAGCTGGTCCTTACACGCAAGTCAAACTAAAAAAATGTAATATCTACGAAATAAAGAGATTTACAGAAAAAATGAAAGAGAGCAAAGATATTGCAAAAGAAAAGGCCTTTAATTTTACCCTATCGTATTTTTTACGCATCTTGCTTAGTTTTTGCGATACGACAAAAAAATTAAAATTTTTTAAAATATAATTATTTTCCACTTTTTTCCAAATTTAGGTATTCTAAACCGCTCGAACTTGCAGAGCCCATTGTTAGTACCTAAATATAGCCAACTGTACATGTATTACGCTTAGTTTTTATTTTTACGCTTAGTTTTTATGTCATGGATTTTGTTGTTAATTTTTTTCCGAAAAAATGTTGACCATTTTATTTTTATCATAATTCCGCGATTTTTTAAGCTACGAACTTTTTTAAAAAATCATTTAAAAGGTCTTTTCAAGCACTTTAAAAATAGTCATAATTATTTTCTTAGGAAAATGTGTTCTTTCGCCATTATTTACATACATACGGTAAAATGTTGCAATTTAGTTTTCGAAAAATAAAAAATCACTTTTACAGAGTGATAACTCAGCTATTATTAAACCTATGGTAACCAACAAAAAACGAATCGATTCGTCATTCCAAAGGCTTCACTTTTGCTTTATATGGGTTTTGCGATAAAATGCAAGGTTTTCGAGTTATTTATAAAAAATTGCAGAAAAATAATATCCAGTTTTTAGATGAAAAATCAACATTTTCAATCAATTAACTCGGAAAATATTAATTTTCTGAAAAAAATGTTATAGAACATTTTTTGCTTAGAATTAATCTCTTTATTGATTTTTGCAATTAAAATAGGTGTTTTATTTGCCACTCACCCCCAGGGTGAAAGCACACATCGCTAACTAACTAACTTTTGTTTCTTACATATTTCTCTATTCACTGTTAAAATTTCACATCAATCGGTGCAGGTGTTCAGAATTCGGACCCTAAAACCCTCGCTTACTGGCATAGGAATATTGGAACTGTATATTTTGTAGGTCTGTTTTGGAAAAAAAAATTCTCCAATTTTTTTTCTCAAAAACTATGCGGTGTGATTTTTTTAAAAGAGACAAAAAATGTAGTAAATACTATGAGGTTCATTTTACGAAAAAAAAATAATCACCGATCGGTGAAATAGGAAAATATTTCTACTAAGATTTTTGTAGGGGTGGGGGTAGATTTCATCCTTCCCGTACTTTTTCTTGATTTTTGTGTAAGTCAAATGTTAAGGGGCTTGGCAAAACATAGGCACCCCAAATCTCATTCAAATCGGAATATCGCTTCATACAATATTTTAAAAAATGTGTTTATTTTTTTAAAGTTTTATACCCTCTAACGGACAAACGAAGCACCTTTGTATAGAGGTAAATTCTGTCCAATAAACTTATTTTGATTCCAAAAATACTCAGTAGTTCTATGTCCACGGAATATTGGGACACCCTGTATTTCCCTATATCCCCGGGAACAATACAATAATCATAATGGAATACAACCATATATATTATAAAAAATGTCTATACCTATATGGCGGATTCTTCTCTCCAAAAAAATCCTTTAGGGGTATTTCGCCACTGCACTGCAACAACGGTTTCTTGTATTAGACGTATCTGTTTTAAAAAAGTAAAGTGTTCTCGAATAGTTGAATTTAAATATTTTAAATAGCTTTTTTCTTTTTTCTTTGTATTTATTTGCTTCCGACGACGCCACAGTGGGGTATTTGACACAGATAGTTGATCGAAATTTTTCTATGTAGACCTTATATAAATTATTGCTATTTTCAATTAAAGAAGAAATAATATGAACAAAATAAAGGATATTTCGTCGATTCTAAAAAAAGAAAGAAAAATTACTGTTCCAGTGTTTCTCCGGTCAATGCCACTAATGCCAGAAGTAATATCGCAACTAATACTACTAATGCTACGACTGATCCGCGAGCAATGCCCATACCACTAAAGTCGCTACTAATGCCAAATTGTGCTATACTGCTAATGGCACTATTGCGATCGTTTTGTACACAACAATGCCATCGCGGTTTATACCTCGCATTAGTATATCACTGATTGGCAAATTAGAGGAAACCAAGAATGTTTTTCTCATTTTATCAGCAAAGTCGCAAAAAGTCGCAGTATTTTATTTTACTGTATGAAAGCTCAATGTTTACTAAGTAAAACGTATATAAACAATATGCTGAATTCTTCGAAATGCGCAACTAAATCTCTAAGTATAATAAAAATGTCACAAATTTCATCAAATTTTCTGAACGCCTAACTTTTAGTTGCAAAAAAATCGTTAGTATAGAGAATATCAAAATAAATAATACGTTTTTGTAGAATACATACCTGCAGCTTGCTGAGCCATTTTCAATCAAAACGATAATATAAACGTAAAAAGAGCACAAG
The DNA here is from genome assembly GCF_002938485.1 of Sitophilus oryzae. NCBI lineage: Eukaryota > Metazoa > Arthropoda > Insecta > Coleoptera > Curculionidae > Sitophilus > Sitophilus oryzae. The sequence continues at coordinate 1,499,104 of NW_022146734.1, read as the reverse complement.
AACAACAACAATTTATAATTTTAAACATAAAATTTAGCCATTTACCTCTTATCTGTGAGAAGTAACAACTTTGACGTTTCGTTGAAACAAATGAATGCAACTAAACACACCCATAGCAACGCCATTCATGGCAGAGATGATTTAACTTATCATTTATCTTTTTTTGGGAAATCTTAAACACATTTGCTTTTTTCGAATTTCGATCACCTGTTTCATGCTAATACCCCACCGTACAACGGAAAGAGATAAACTTTCCGAAACGTTAAGCATTTTTTCTTTGTTAGGCAAATTTGTATAAATGTAAACATAACTTCTGACAAGCAGTATTTATTTGCAGTGCAGTGGCGAAATACCCATAAAGGATTTTTTTGGAGACATCTATATTATACAAAAATACTTAACTGTACAAATATTACTTTCCGTCAGGTGTATCTTCAGCCAGTTCCCGAAGAGAGTGAACACAAGAAGAAAGGCCTGTTCTGGTTGAAGTTCAGAAAGAGCGTATCGTCGGAACGACGTCACTCCAGTTGCAAACGCGAAGCTGCCTCGTGGGGCACGCAGGAAGTGGCCACCTGGCTAGAGACTCTCCAATTGTCAGAATACATCGACAGTTTCGAAAAGAACGACATCAGAGGGCGCGAACTGCTAACACTGGCACGGCGTGATTTGAAAGACTTAGGTGTAACTAAGGTATATATATTTCTAAATATTACTAATCAATACCCTCTATATTAAAAACAAGAGATACTCTTTCACGATAAACATTTTTTGTGGTAGTAGATTTATCCTAATACAAACTTCATATTTTTACGAATCAAAAGACAAACTATCTCCCTATTCTTAATAACTAAGATTACTCCTAAAATGTTGCGTAACCGCAAGATATTTTATTTCTTTAAACATAATACTATAGTACAGTATGATCGAAAAAAAACAAGTTAAAAACGGTCTAGTTGGCTTGGAAATGAACATCGATGACATTCCCCATATAAAATGACAGCGATCTTCATTTCCTAGCCATCGCTGCCGCTGACGTTTTTTCGATCATATTGTATCTGTTGAGTATTAAAATTAGTGATGGGATAACTCGAGTGAAAATTCGCTCGAGTACTCGATTATTGAAATGACCGACATCGGTCGATTATGAACGAGCGATGCAAATGACGAGTTACGAGCGACGAACCGTAAGCGATCCTAGAATCAAATAAATTGAAATCCGTTTTAATGTGATATATTCTATAAAAAGCCGAGTGAATTTTCTACATACATTGCAGGTAGCAAATTTATACGACGATATCCGTTGCGTATCTGAGGGACAAAATTTTACCACGGCATATAAATCAATCAGCAGACTAACTCGCTTTGGCGGGACCGCTATGCGCATATCCTCGCGCACGCCGCCATTTGAGTTTCCATTCTTTATATTCAAAGGTTTCCATCAACAGAAAGTAACCAGTGTCATAGTTTTTTTCATCGACTAGACACAGTTACGGCAGATTCGAGTCAGTAGCGTACGGCTTAATTTATTTTGTTTATTTCTTGAGTTATATATATTTTATAGTTGTTTTATTTTTGTTTATTGTGTTATATATTTGGTTTGCGTAGTTTTATTTTCGTTTCTTGTGTAATAGAATTTATTTTAGTAGTTTTATTTTTGTTTTTCTGAACATTTTTAAATCTTTAATATAGAAGTGGTTTGATAGATTAATTAGTTATTTTTTACGTGTTTTTACAATGCCTGGGCGAAGTTGTGCAGCAAAAACTGCCCGAGTAGAGGACTAAACTGCAATAAAAGTTTCTGTCTGTTATGTGATTAATTATTTTAACATATTTTAGTTAAGAAAAACAGTAGTATACATATTAGGACATTCAGCTAAATAGAAAGATCTAATTAAAAATGTACAAGTTTGGCATCTATATTTAATGTTAACAAACTTATGTACAGGGTGAGTCTTAAATAAGTGCAAATATTTTCAGGGCTGGTAGATCTCGATAAAAGAAACATATTTTCTCCTTACCATTTTTCAGATAAGTCCAAAATAACCGAGTTATTTAAGTTTGAAAATTAAAAAAAAAATGTGTTTTTTTTGAAAAATGTTGTTTTCTGTATTTGTATCCCTTTTATTGCCTTAACCATAGAGTAAAGCCATAACTATGGTAATATCATTAAGAAATTATACCGTGGGAAAATTTGCGGTGAACAGGCAGTTCTAAAAAGTTTTCGAAAAATATACAGGGAAATTTAAAAGAAAATGCACGATTTTCGAGGAGTATGCGCGGTTAACGATTCTATTGTTTGGACAAAAGTATTGTGTAAATAAAATTCAGTTTCAGTCAATTACAGTATTTTTTTAATACGACCCTGTCTATCAATAGTTTATTTTCTGAGAAAATTTTTGATACGTTTTAATCCGGCGCTGACTTGGAAACGCTAATGGCCCCGTCAAGGTCAAATTTTATAGAAATTTTAAACAATGGAATCTGAGCAGAGTTGTCGTGCCGATTGTTTTATGTGCCGTGATTTTACTACCTACATTGGCAATACTTTAAAATAAATTAAATCAAGCGAATTACTAGTCGCTTGCTACTTGCCATTCATCACCGAAAGAATGCGACGGGCAAAAAACCGTATTTTTAAATACGAGCGAATAATTTCGCTCGAGCGATCGCTCGTTTATAGAAATCGCTTGAAACTCGAATACTTGATTATTGAAATTATTCGGTTTTTTCCATGACTAATTAAAATACTGTACAAGCTGATTTACACGTTGACAATAGCTGGTGTCAGTTTCACTGGTACGCCAACTCTTAGCTTGCACAGAACTGGCTTAAGAGGGGCATTTTCAGTTAGTTTTCGAACCCTTCTACCGGGAAAATTACACACCAAATTAACCGTATAGTGCGTATACGGAAGTACGCCAGAGATGGGCAAAAAATTACTAGCTGTGATTTTTTCACAGTGAAATAAAAATAGCGTTTCACGGCTCTTAACAATTTCGAAATAAACCGCGAATGGCTAAAACCGTTGATTGAAAGAAGTGGGAAGATACGCAACCTAATGGGCGAACTCGTGACAAGGCTGGTTTGATTTCCTCTGACGTCCCAAGTGCCGTACGGTGGAGACACCAATCCTTCTGCGGCCAACGCATAAAACACTTATTTTCTCTAATTCGGCTAGCGACAGCATATCGAAGGGGGTGTGGGTCTGAAAGGGACAGTGATGCCATATTAAAATATGTAATATGTGTAATACGTTTGACGGAAATATCTTTGGATAAAAAATCCGCGTTTATGTATTGAAAATTTATTCGTGTTAAACATAGAGTAATTATATTGGCCTAAAATTACTTCTGTTTATTATTTCTTGCTGAGACGATCCTTTTTTTTCATGACTGATAAGAATTTATCAATAGTTTTTATAAATCCCCAAAACAGGTATATTCGCTGAAATGCTCGAAGTCGTTTATTTTAAGATCATTTTATTTGAGTGCGCGGCTGTTGTCTATTAAACACTTAAATCAGTAAAATGAACCCTAACGTACGCCAAAATCGCAATCTCACCCCTGTAGAGTGTGCTGCAGTTATTGCATTATTTGAAGAAGGCTTGTCTCAGGTACAAATAGCGGAAACATTTCATGTTGGACAATCAACGATGTCGCGAGCAAAAAGAAGATTCCAGGATACTGGAAATAACCAGAGAAGACCAGGTCAAGGCCGTGACCTAATAACCGATGCCCATCAGGATCGATTTTTGAGACTTCAAGCTCTACGAGAAAGGATTGTGATAGCTACATTCCTCAGCCAGAATTTTATAAGGCGATATAACCAACAAATAAGCAGCGATACGATAAGAAGACGTCTTAGAGAGGATAATCTAAGACCCAGAATGGCTGCAACTGGACCACCGTTGTCCCCAGAGCACCGAATAGTCCGACTGGCTTTTGCTAGAGAGCATGTAAATTGGGAAAACGATCAATGGTCGAACGTATTGTTTACAAATGAGTCTAAGTTTTGCCTATATGGCAACGATCGTCGTATTCCAGTATACAGAAGGCCGGGCGACCGCAATTTGCGCAATGCTGTATACAACCAAAACATGCTTATGGTGGTGGGTCGGTCTGGTATGGGGCGGCATTAATATGGAAGCTCGAACAGAACTGGTGATCATTCAGAGAGGCCGTCTCACTGCTCACAGGTACATTGTGGACATTTTGGAGCCTCAAGTGGTACCTTTTACTCCCTTTATAGGGGACAATTTTCTCTTTATGCACGATAATGCCAGGCCCCATATTGGCAGAGTTGTCCACAATTACTTGGAGGAGGTCCAAATCGAGACGATGGATTTTCCAGCGCATAGCCCAGACCTTAATCCCATCGAACCTATCTGGGACATGATGGATAGGCGTCTACGAGCCCTACCAAATCCAACCAACAATTTAAATGAGTTATCGCTAAGACTAGAGAAAGTATAGGACGCTATCGAGCAAGATAAAATCAGGAATGAGGTTTTCAGCATGTCCAAACGTTGCCAGGTCGTAATCCTGTGCCAGGGGAGGCAACACCCGTTATTAAACCTTACCTTCTGATTATTTGTAATGCTTTTGTACTGCGTTTTGCACATTATTCTTTGAATCACTGTATCTTCTTGTTTAGCTAGTTAATAAAATTTCTTTGAAATGTATTATTTGGGTCACGAGTTGTCTAACAAATACATAGTAATTTTACTTTTGAATTCGTTTAAGTTTTTCCAAAAAATAAAAAAAATAAAAATATGCGTTAATTTTGCTGGCGAGTGATTATATTAAATTGTTTAATGATAGCAAATCTGTATTATTATTGTACCCAAAATCTGTAAATCTACGGATTAATCGTAGTTTTGGCAACACTGTCTCCGGCAACCACTCACTCTGTCGACTGAAAGCAAAACTACGGTACAATTTTGCTTTCAGTCGTCAACGCCCAACCGTTTTGAGAAACTCAAGTTAGAGGGCACCAAAGACACTCAAACGCAGTTTTTTGCGTTTTTCCGAGTGAAACCATTTTTTTACTGTCGCAAAGTTTTTAAAATTATATGTAAGATTTTTACCAAATTTATATGTAACATTTTTTGGCGTTTCACTATTTACGAGATATAGGTAACGTTGCCAATGTCCTGGGCTGCTGCGCGAGCATTCGAGCACGCAACTGCTCTCGGCCTATTGTCGTGTCCCTCCTTCTGGTCCGGATTCTAGCACTAACTAGTCGATCAGCTGACGTCTTTCGACAATGTAGATGCTAGAGGGTTTTGACGTTTGCATTTTTTTCGTGTGCTGAGTAAAAACTTTGTCCTCTTCATATTTTAGCCGACCATACCAACAGGTATGGTAGGCTATTAAGATTTTTGGTGGGGGTGGGGGGTGGTTAAGGGGATATGGGAAAGGGTTAAAAATTGTAAAAAATCGTAACTCCAAAATTACAGTAGCTAGCGAAACGCGGTTTTCAATTTAAGATTAGGAATAATATTTGCAACAAAATTTGTAATACCTAACATCAAAATCAGTCAAAGTCGCAGTTTTAGAGATATTCCGTGTTTCCGTAATCCGTTTTTGTGAAAATCCGTGTGGAGAACTCCAAAGTTCCATCGGACGCGACCCCAGGTGCCGGATAGGGGAAATAACCGCGGCCCAAAATTGGAAAAATTCCTTTACTTCGAAACTAAAAGAACTGCCTACCAACTTTTTATTAACATATTTTATTTAGTATGGGCCTCCCGGTGCCAATTTTTGTTCTATACAATTTTCTGTTTAGCCAGAAAATAGAATCCAAAAAATGTTTTGAGTTATTTCTCAAAAACGCTACCTTCAGCGCACCTAAAAAAATCTCAAAAGGATCAAAGAATGTTATAACGATCCCCAGTTCGAGTGAACATCGTAATCCGCGAAGGTAACTTGCAGTACCTACCCTATCGACCGTCATTGATTTCATGAAAGCTGCATACACATTATGGGAATGAATGCAATATATCCCGTAAACAGTAAAACGTAAAAAAGGTTACACATCAGTTTGATAGGTTTTTTATGCTCTTTACTTTTAAAAACTTTGCGCCAGTAAAAAAATGGTTTCAACCGGAAAAATGCAAACAACTGCATTGGAATGGCTTTGGCGCCCTCTAACTTTGTCCCCGTAGGTTTTAGAGGTTTGTTACTTAGAGATGAAAATATAGAGAATTTAATTCTCTTTATTTTTTGTTTGGTTTAAAACATAAAATTTTCTGTGGGACTTGTTTCTCAATATCTCAAAAACGGTGGGGTGGGGGAATACGAATTTTCGAATTTAATCTTTTCCAGTGGACCACTTATGACTGACAAAGTATGAGAACGGTGGTAATTTGATGAGAATCTAGACCTTTTTTGATGTCAGACTTTTTGACTACTAATTCGGTTCAGTGCCGGTTCATCAGCGAAACTGGCGCCAGCTGCTGGATACGTGTAAATCAGCTTTTATATCATAAAACAGATGCCCTACCGGGTGCGTCTCAAAAGTGGCTCACCCCCTATAACTTTTTTATTTTTTCAGATAAAACTACGAGATTTGGTATGTTAGTATATGACATAAATTGGGATTGAATGACGTACTCAATTGTATTCGATCATTTCCGGTTTCACCGGAAATGACTACAACTTTTGATTTTTAAATGGCACTTTCGGTATTTTTTTACTTTGACAGACTTTTTTACTTTATTCGGTAGAAAATAACACTCTGAATGTCAATTTTTGACATAGTCACTCAAAAACAAATTCTATTTTAAATTTCAATCTAGAGTGCCATGGTTGTGTTAAAAACACTAATTTTCAATCAAGGAGCCTTGGAAAAATAGATTTGATCGTCCAATGTTTGTAGTGTCTTGTCCTGGCCGGTTAAAAGATGCCCAAATCGTTTTTTTAATCATATCTCAATTTTTTCAAATGGAACAAGGGTGGCTCATTAGCATATTTGGAAAAAGCATTTTTTTACGAATAATTTGATACCACACACTTGGTATTTTGAGTCAAATTGTCGTTATGAACCGCAGGTTACAATGTCAAATAAACTATATGCGAAAATGTCAAAAGTTGACATATGATATGTCATTCGATTTAGGGTGCAGCCACACTATCCTAAAAACGGCGTATCGGCGTAACGGCGTAATGACCTTGAATAGATTTCCAGTAATTCTATTGGCTGAAACATTCATCTGTCAGAAATTTTATCTGTCAAATTCATCTGTCAAAAATTTCAGCCAATAGAATTACTGGAAATCGATTCAAGGTCGTTACGCCGTTACGCCGATACGCCGTTTTTAGGATAGTGTGGCTGCACCCCGAGAGTGTCATTTTCTATCGATTAAAGTAAAAAAATACCGAGGGTGCCATTTAAAAATAAAAGGTTATAGTCATTTCCGGTGAAACCGGAAGTGACCGACAATAATTGAATACGTCAATCAATCCCAATTTATGTCATATACATAACATACCAAATATCATTGTTTTATCCGAAAAAATAAAAAAGTTATAGGGATGAGCCGCTTTTGAGACGCACCCGGTATATCAACATTTACTAATTTTGTTGCATATTGTTCAGTCATTTGTTCTTTAAAAGTTCAATGAAAAACAATTTTAAATATGTTCTTTTTGTTTTAAGGTCGGACATGTTAAGAGGATCTTGCAAGCAATCAAGGATTTGTCCCAAGGAGTTTAAGTGTTCGGAAACACAATAACATACCACTAATACCATATCAGCTACGATAAAAAGGGTTATAAGCGAAATAAATTACACAAAGTTCCTTAGAATAGTGGATTCTACCATACGTTTTCATTCTACGTGCGCTTTATAGCAAGAATATCTTGCCCAAATAAATATCTCGAACAATACAAAACTTATTCCCGCATTTCCATTTCATTCGTACATAAATCCAAGAGAGCAACACATCTCCATACTAGCTAGATTTAAAACTTTTTTATATAAACCTGTTTGTTGTAGAATTTTATTTTTTAGTGCTCTCTCCCCATGACTCTTTAACACGTTAAATGTATTGAAAATATTTATAGGCCCACTGTGATTTTCCAAAATGTGTTATTTCTTAAATATAAGGAGATCTAGGACGTAAGTTAATTATTTTTAAGATGATAATTTGACAGTCTAGGCATAGGAAAATGTGTAAAAAACAAAATAGATGTCAAATAATGTTTGCCTGTCTTGTGAAGACATTGGACAAATTTAGAGAGACCTGTTATGTACTCTATCCAAATAATTATTTTTATTATCTTCCAATTTTAACTCCCATCGGATGGATGAACGCAGAAAAAGTGTTATCTAAGCGTAACAGTTTTCTAGATATTATTATATAAGGTAAAAACTTATACTTAGTATATTTCTACTTATTTAATCTGTACTACCAACAAGCCAAATTATACAGGGTAGCCCATTAGTGCGAGGAAGTCCAATATTGTCGTCATTGTTGAAGATATGAATAAAAAGTTTTATATAGATGTTTCATGGTTTATAAAGGGGCATATCATAAAAATATTTTATTGTATAAAGGATGGCGCCTCTCATACGCCGCGGAGGCTCCAAAGAAAACGACAGTTTGTATTGAAATGAAATTTTGTATATGTAGGTTAATTCGTAGCACTTTTTAAAAATATGGAGAGTTCTACAGGGTGTCCCCCAAAAAATTGACATATCAAAGTTGTTTTTTGTAATGGAACACCCTATATATTAATCGATTTTCAGATTCTGGGAGAAAAATAAAGGTGAGTTTTATAAGAGAAGTGTATGACTAAAATGTAAGGTTTTTGACATATTTAACATTTTCTAGAAATAAAAAACAATTTTTAAATTACAATAAAAGCTACCTAAATTGGAATTTACCCGGTATAGCCTAATATGTAGTTAAATTAACTATTTTACTTTAAATCAAATTAAAACTTGATCCAAAAAGTTATACAGGGTGAGACAAAATTACTATTGAACATTGGCCACGTTTAAAAGCATGTTACTCATTACGCATTTATTTTAAATGGAACACCCAGTATATTATTCCGATATTCAATGGAGAATTCATGTATCTTCAAAATACTATTAAGGTTGCCTACCCCTCAAACAAAGATTTTCCTAGATATTTTCATTTGCATGATTTGATCTGAGTAGACCTTTATTATTTGATAAAATCTAGGTAGCTGTGATATGTCTGACGTTACTTCAACAAATAATTAGTCCAACTTTAACAACTAGTTATCATTTTGCGTCAGTTAAAACAAAAACATTTCTCATAAATTTGCCGAAAATGCAAACTTATCCTACATCAGAGGGAATTGATATGATTCTATTAATTGGTGAATGCAGTGTGCATTCACCAATTAATAGAATACTTAAATGCTCCTGATTTTATCTAGTCTGTTTTTATGGGGATATGTTTAAGACAGTGTTTAAAAAACTCGACCAACTATTGTCGACAACTTGAGATAAATTATTGTAGCTGCTTTTCGAAGTAGAACTCCACATATTATGTCTTTTAAAATGAAAAGAACCTTTTGAAAAGGCAATTATTTTATGCAGTTAACAGGAAAGGAAGCATTTTGAGCATTTGATTTCATCTAGCTAATTTTTGTCACATAATTATAAGTTTATAATCTAGTTTTAATTCTGTAATAATTAAAATATGTTTTAAATCTGTATCTTTTTATTACCGTTGAGTATTTTACTCTACAATCTTTAATTTTTGTTAAATTAACAAAAGGTATATCACACAGCCACCTAGATGTTTTCAAATAATAAAGATCTACTGGCGCAAAATCATAATTTAATTTTTATGATATCTAGGAAAATCTTTGTCTGAGGGGTAGGCAACCTTAATAATATTTTGAAGATAGATAAATTCCCCATTGAATACCGAAAAAATATACTGGGTGTTCCCAGTGGCGTAGCTAGGTAACCAAGGACCCTGGGGCAAATTAAAAGATGGGGCCCCACTGCTATGTAAACTGATTAGGTTTTATAAAATATACAAATACTTTAAAAATGCTAAGCTACTTAAGCTCTTTTTTGTGAACTGCAGGGCAGATAATAAAAATATTAAACAGTAACAACATAAATTACAATTAATTTGGTGTAGGTTTGGCTAACAAAACGAAATAGAGAAGATTCAAGGGTTTATTATATAAAGTTCGGGCCTACCAACTGACTAAATAACAATTACATTTACAATCTTTTCCTAGCTTTAGTTTTAGCAAAAGTATCAATGACTCCGTTTAAATCCAGGCTTGATGCGGTTTTGTTTTCAATGGCTATTAGCGATAAATGTCGGAGTCGAATTTAGCCCATATTATTTCTTAAATATTTTTTTATTATTTTTAATTTGCTAAATGACCTTTCAGCTGCTGCAGAAGTGACAGGAATTGTAGTAACATTGCTGTAAATACTTCCGTTAGGTCGCATTCTAGGACTCCATATTTGCTCATTATTTTCTTACATAATTGGTGAACAGTCCATCCTTCAGTTAGTTGAGGTAAAGCTAGGTGGTAAATATTAGTAAATTGAAGTGAAAAACTAGGGCCTATTATATCTGAATATTTTCTTTGAAATTCGTCGCACTTTTGTAATAAAGTTGCTTCATCAACATGTAATAAAAATGTTGGTGTTAGAAAATTGAATATATGACAGACTGCACTCATACCAATAAAACGTGTATCTAATTGAGATATTACTATGTTTAGTATATTATTGAAAATCTCAATTTTAAATATTTTTTCTCGGTTTGGAAATCGGTGAACAGCAGCTAATCCATCAAAATGTTTTTTAACTTTTCTTTGCCTTCTTTCTTGAAAATGGGTATCAATACCATATTTTCTTGTAGTTTTACTGGCTTTGCACTTGAATAATTCGAAATCATTTCTATAAATTTGCAACTTTGCTTTGGTCTCTGCTAAAACTTTACTCGCCTCGGCCTCGCCCAAATTGAAGTCGCATTTTTGTAAAGTTTTGAATGCATAATTGATGTCGTTCACGTAAAACGCACAAACCACTATCCGTCAAATTGACAACACTGCCAACCTACAGAAAAAATCTAGGGGAATTCCCTAGGCATAACTTTTGAATTTCTCTCAACTGAATTGTCATGATTAAAGTGGGGTTGCAACCTGTTATATTTATTTTGAAAATGGGAGAAATTGCCAAAAGTTCAGTTCGATCGAGATTTCTGGTAAGGATTCGAGGGCCCCCTGAGCTTGAGGGCCCCGGGGCACTGCCCCGCCTAGCCCCTAGGTAGCTACGCCACTGGGTGTTCCATTTAAAATAATGGAGTAACTTTTGCTTTTAAAAGTGACTAATGTTCAATATTAATTTTGTCTCACCTTGTATAACTTTTCGGGTCAAATTTCAATTTGGTTTAACATACAATGATTACTGTAATTAAATATTAGGCTATACAAGGTCAACTAAAATTTTGGTAGCAATTTAAAATTTACTATTCTTCTTCTTCTTTCTTCTTAAACTCTCCTTTTCAGGAGAGAGTTGCGTTGCCTAGGCTGCCAGGACCATTCTGGCAAAGTACTTTTCTGCTTTTCTTTTTTCTTTTTTTTTGGGTGGTCACGCTTTATGAACTTTCACCGATTTATCTTTCTTAACGACTAACAATTAATTATTGAGGCTATTAAACAGGTTGCTTTAAGCTCTGCAACTATTCAGTTACTCATGCATTCTACGATTGAAGCTGCAGTTCTTAAGTCCCAATAATTACTGTGCATTTCAAGAAAATGTGATTATGACATTTTCAATTTACGGCTAGTTTTTCTCTTGATTATAAAGTTATTGTTAGGCTTGTTATTAGTAAATATTTAGAGTTTTAAATTACTAACATTCAAAAACAAAGCGATTTGTTTTATGTGTTCTGTCTTATTGAATTTAAAAAGGATGTCATGCAGGGAAATCGGTTTTTGCTCTATCTCATTGTCGAAATAGGAATATAAGATTTTTTGGTGATTATAATTATGTGGACAAGCAATTATCAAATGAAAGACAGCAGCAACCTCTCCACACTGACACAAATTATCTCTATTAATTCTGATTTTATAGAGATGTGACGGGGATAAGCAATGGTTTGATCTGAGTCGACACATGGTGGTTATTTGTTGCTTTGTCAAGAATTTATATTGTTTGAACCATGGTGTCCTGCATGGCTGCTGAACTGTAGTGCAATATTCTTTCTTCATTTTCAGAAAATGTGAAAATATGTCAAAATCCTTAGATTTTAGGTATATGCTTCTTTAATAAACACCCTTATTTTTTTCCTAGAATCCGAAAATCAATTAATATATAGGGTGTTCCATTAGAAAAAACACAACTTTGATGTGCAACTTTTTTTGGAGACGTCCTGTGTAGTTCTATAAATTTTTATAAAATGTTTTCAGTTAACCTACATATGCTGCCAAAATTTCATCTTGATATAAACTACCGTTCTCCTTGGAGCTTCCGCGGCGTATGAGAGGCGCCACCCTGTACAACAAAATATTTTTAGGATATGCACCATTATAAACCATGCAACATCTATATAAAACTGTTTTTCATATCTTTGACAACCGATATTCGACTTCCTCGCACTAACGGGCTACCCTTTATATGTTAAATATATGATACGATAAATAAGATGAACCGGGTTTTGACATTGACATACGCAGTTTATGTCTAGTATTTAGTACCTGAAATACCTTTTTCAAAAGTATATACTCTTTATTAATAATATCCAGATATTAAATGTTTCAGTATTATTCGGTACCAAAAAACCTTTCTGCGTTCAGCCGTTGATATTATCTTATTACCAAATATTCTAAATTTAAAGCAATTGTATTTATATTATCCCTCTTAGCAATACTCTAAACCTTTTTTCGTCAAACTCGGCGTGTTTGAAATAAAAAATGAACACCCTAAAAATATTACCAGATAAAATAAGCATTCGGAGTAGCAATTAAGAGACTGAAATATTTTTAGCTTCAACGTAAAACGTAATGCATAAAATGTTATTTAATAATAGTATATTAAACAACGAGTTTCGAAAACGGCGTTTTGCACACGAGTTCGACAGTTTGTTGGCTCGAGCCGCAGTCAAGAAGCACAAGTCGAACGAGTGTACAAAGAAGTTTTCGAACGAGTCTTTTTACGCTATTTTTTCTAGGACTACAAATTAGCAGCAGACTGACTCAGTTTTTGCCAGTTTTGTGGAATAATTTGCGATGTAATGATGACACTTTTCTGACGGCTGCGTTGCGTTTGACGTTTCAGTTAAATATTGGAGGTTAAAAATGTTAAAATTGACACATATGTTGTGTGCACTAAGAGTAAGCGTGCGCAAAGATTGCATACTACAAACGTCACTTTCAGATTGACTTTAGCGTGCGTTTTTAAACACCCTGTATATTATTACATTTTTAGTTCTAAGATTAAAATAAAGGTATATTTGATTAAGGTAAAGGATTCACCGCATTTCAATATTACCGTTTTTGAAATATTTTAGTTCATGTAAAAATACAGTAATAATTTTAATGCTTCATTTCTCTAGGCGTATTTAAGTTTTTAAAACCAAATATTGTACTGAAGTATTTCTATTTACTAAATTTTGTGTTGCAATAATAAAAAGTATACTACCTTATTATACAGAGTATCTAAAAATTTATTTTAAATAATTACTAGCTTTAAACGGCAATATTGTGTTTAATTTAAATATAACACCCTGTATATTTTATGAGAATCAGATGCATAATCTAATTGTCTATGAAATTGTGTTATACCATTTTTTAGCTATCTATTCAAGTTTTCATAGAAAATTCATTTTCTTATAATTTACACCTCATTTAACATATACCCATGGAATATTGACATTTCAGATTGTTTTTAAAGCAACAAATGTACAGGTGCTAAAAGCGATAATATTACTAGCCCATTTATGTACAAGATTAATAATGATCATTAAATAAACTTCAGTAAATATTTAGTATTAAAACCTTTGATTCCCTTGGAGAAATGAAGCCTTAAAATTTTTACTGCAATTTCACAAAATTGAAAATATTTCAAAAACGGTAAGGTTTTAGTGTGATAAACCTTAATCAAATTTACCTTTATTTTAATCGTAGAAACTAGAACTGTAATAATATACAGGGTATTCCATTTAAAAAAATATATAACTCCGTGTCGTATGTGGTGAACAACCCTGTATATGAACATGGTATAATAGAAGATTAAATTTTATTACTAAGATAATAATTACTTATCTATATTTATATCACTGCTATTAAAAACGTTTGGGTACCCAAGCTCATAGTATATAATTATAATATTTATTTTTTAAACGCACCCTATTGTAAGCAATGAATCAATTCTCACGATTCTTTAAACGAACGAGCCGTAGAAACGAACCAGTCGCATTGTGATTCAATTCTTTCGACTCTTTTTTTTTCGACTCCTTCGTTCATATTTTGTGGATCCGTGCTGGCCACGATTTAATTAAACGAATCGTATTGCAAATAATGAATCAATTCTCACGATTCTTTGAACGAACGAGTCGCATTGCGATCCGATTCAATTCTTACGACTCGTTCGTTCAAATTTTATGGATCCGTGCTGGCCACGATTCAATTGAACAAACCATATTCTAAGGCTTGAATCGAATCTCACGATTCATTTTTAGTACTCGTTCAAATGAACGACTCGTTCATCTTTGCCCACCTCTAACCTGTCTGTGGACACTATAATTACTCAGCAATTTTTTGCCTGTTTTGTTTTGAAGCTAAAAACAACAAAATACTCTTTCTTTGTAACATATAACATACCTACATATTATTATTAACGTTTTTAGCTACTTAAAAGAATTCATTCTTAGTTAGAAATTAAATGCATTGCAAAAATTATTGTTGAAGTTAAAAATATTTATGTACAAACTAATACTTCCCTTCATACTTCCATATGTTATGTTCTCCACAAAATTGTGCTGACAATCATCTGTGGTGTTTTTAATGGAGTCGTTTCAAATTTATAAAGCCTTAAATAAGAAGATATAACGCTTCAATATGTTCTTGATTGATAACGTGCCACGTTTAAAGTTTGTAATATACCTTGAATATTTCACCTCTTGAAGATTTATGTATTGTTATCCTATGATAAGTATATTTACGGAGTAATTCTGTAATTTTGATACATAATATTTCAGTAAAAGTTTTTCTTAAAAATAAAAAAGAGGTTGATATATTCAGATATTTAAAAAAAATCGAAAATTAAAAATCATTGAGACCTTTTTTTATCAACAATACGCGAGAGAAAAAAATAAAGAAGAGAGTCACTTTCTGAATTTCATTAAATTCTCATTGATTTTCAATTTTCGCAAATTCGTAAAAAAATAAACATCAAAAAATAAATCTCTCATTATGAAGTTACGATTAAAATAAAAGTTAAAATTAGAAATATAGGTAGTAAAATCTAATATAAATAATGTAACAAACTATAATAAGACAGGAGTAATAATAAAAAAATGAAAAAAAGTAAATAATGAGTTTCTCATAAAACATATTTAATAAACAGTAATAGAAAAGTCGTCTTTCTATCAATTTAGGTTGGCTCTACATTAATAATAATTACTATCATAAATCTATCGAGACCGAAATATAGAAAAATCAATGTCATCCAACTTGTCATCAAAATATATGGCGAATGTAGGCTACAATGTTGCTACTTTTTTACCATTTTTTATTTTGACAAATCAGATGAAATTTCTAATTTCGTCATCGATTTTTCACTTCAATTCTAGACACTATCACAATACCTATACCAATAAAAAATGTCTATACCGTGCGGACTCATCTCTTCAAAAAAGTTTTATGGGTATTTCGCTACTTGCGCTATATCTTGCTGGTCATCCAATTTATGTGGTCTGGATTTTAATGCGTGTGGCAGAGAATAATATAAATAACCGGTTGACAGACAGAGAGACAAAATCAAAAGCGGCATACAGTGTTGCCGGTTTTTTACGTTTGTAGGAAAATGTGTGTAGAAAAATAGAAGCTATTTTAAAAAATGTCATGTGTACTACTGAAATGATGATAATATATCTAAACTAAATATAATCTAATACAGCTGTAATAAAATGAGTAACTAATAATGAAAAATAAAGTTCCAACCCTAGATGCAACATTTTTCGTAAACGCCTACTTGTGCGGTTTGAAATTTTGATGCAAAATCCGGCAATACCGTGTTCTATGCACAATTTTGCATAGAAAAAATGTGTCGACCCCATTTTTATCTCTTTTTAATACATTTGATGTTCCATTAAGCTGTCTACATCACTGTCTTACGCGTTAAAATCCAGGCCGCACACAGTTTCGATGACCAAATGATGATATATGTATATAAATACTTTTAATATCCTACATTATTTGTACTTATATCCTACATTACGTGTCTATGATTATTGTAAATGAAAGCTGGAAAGTCGGGAAGACGGCATTAAATTATAGTTTATTTTACAACTAATATATAAACTTGAGTATAATAGAACATAAAATTATACTCTAAACTGGTTAACACTAGACCAACATGACTGCTTAACACAACTGACTTTTTCATTTTTTGTGAGATTCCACTCATAGTCCCTAAACTAATATTGAGCACAGCTCAAACACGCTGATTTATCTACGTATTTTAAGTAAAAGCCGCAGAACTTAAGCTACTACCTACTTAGCTTGAAAATGACGATCGATCCCCATATAATTTTACATTATAAAATGACAGCGATCTTCATTTCATAGCCATCCCTGACGCCGTTTTTGTTTGATTGAAAGAATTGTAAAGATACGCAACCGAATGGGCGAATTCGTGACAAGACTGATTTGATTTCCCCTTACTTCTTAAGTGCTGTACGGTGGAGCCCCAACTTATTCTGCAGCCAACGCATAAAACACTCATTTTCTTTAATTCGGTCAGCGAAGACGGTGTGGAACTGAAAGCGACAGTGTTGCCCGATTAAAATGTGTAATATCTGTAATACGTTTGACGAAAACATCTTTGAATAAAAAAATTCGCGTTTATGTATTGAAAATTTATTCGTATTAAACATAGAATAAACAACAAAAATAAATATTCTAAATATAACAAAATGTTTCTGTCCTTCAGTATTTTTTAGTTCATGTAAAATAATATATGAATCAAAAAGCAATGTAACTTGATTAAAATTAGGTTTAATCATATTTCTTTATTATTATAATTATATCGCCCGCTACTACTATGGGCCCGGCATACGATGGAAACTCTTAAATTTTGATAACACGGATTTTTTATAATCCGTATTAAAAAATGTCTATACCTGTGTGGCGGATTCATCTATCCAAAAAAGTCCTATTGGTTCTGTTAAAATGCCATTATATCCAAGTTAAACTTCTAAGTTAACAATTTTACTACCTGATAACAATTACTTAATAAGGTAAAACCAAAAAACTTTAAAACTTTCTGTATGATTATTTTTAATTTTTACGTATGTTATGTTTATTTATGTTATCTTTTTTTAAATCAAAGAAGCTATTGCCATCAATTTGCATCATTTATTTTTTGGAAAAAATGGTTGGATTAACGCAGCAGTGTTTACAAAGAATAACTGTTTCATTTTGTAGATTTTCTTCCAGTGGCGAAACACCCATAGGACTTTTTAGGATAAAATCCGTATTATTAACGTACCGTATCCAAAATCCGTAAATCTACGCATTAATCCGTAGTTCTGGCAACACTGTCTGCGGCAATCACCCACTCTGTTAACTGAAAAGAGAACTACGGTATAGTCAAAGATTACGTGTTAGGGTTGGGTTGGATACAGTTAATCTGTTCTGTGGGTACAGTATTCTTTATCCGCTGCGCTGTAAACGACTAGTAAACGCGCAGCTAGATCTGGGACATATTTTGTGCCATGAAATGGCCCATAATGTTGCGCATCTTCTTATTTCTTCAATCAACGGTAATAGTTTCGACATCGTTGATGACGTGGACTCACAACTTCTATTTCTTCATCTTGGATTTTTTTTCATAGAAAATTTTTTTATTATAAAATAGAAATGTTTTATGGGATACTATTTATACTTTTTTTCTTGTATTGCTATTTAAGTTCTTTATACTAAGAGTATTTATAACACATTTAATATTTCTCTTTCAATAATAAATGTCTACTGTTTTAATTTCAATATAAATAAAATTTTGGTTTTGCATGTTAATTAAAAACTTATATTGAAATATTATAAAAAAAGTATTATATATGAATAAGATCTAAAAAAGTATTGGCCAAAACATATGCACAGATTTGAGCCCATGTCGGCATATGTTGAAACGAATCGAATATCTACAGAATTACTTCCCTCGTTTAAGAAAATTATTACTAAACATGTTAAAGCGTATAAAATGTAGTTGTCAAATGAGAAAATATAACTTGAAAAGTGTGTGATTTAGATAACTAATAACTAGTAAGCCTTAACCATAATCTACTGTGTTAAAAATATATACTTTATTGACCATTTTTATATTACAGTACCTAATACCTCTATATTATAACGATTTTAAAATGTGGTGTGTTGGTATTAGTTTGAACTTGCCAATTTTGTTTTTCCCAAAGTACTTATCGTTATAAAAATGAAATCAATGAAAATGCCATATACAGGGTAATTAAAATTCGGCTCCCACTTTATTTGAAAATGTGGTCATAAAACTGGGAATAATAAGAGTTCACCAAATAACCACAGTGGCGATAATGACGCATAAATCTAAAAAATTAAAAGTAACCTTAGATAAGAGAATAAAAGTAACATAACCAAACATTACCCAAAAAAGCTTTGTTTTTGTTTTTTAGAATATAAAACAATTATTTTTATACAATATTAGAGGCCCAGTCTATTGCTGCCGAATAAAAATCGATATTTATTATTTCATGTAAAATAAAAATAAAACGTTTTTAACCCGCGCCTTCACGTCAAATCTTTATCTCTTTTGAATCATTTCCTGTTCTAAAAATTTTCGGCGCATACTTTAAATTTTAGGTTTTTGCTGCAGCAGCGCCATCTTAAATCTAAATTCAACAACCAGCGCGCGAACGTGCTATATGTTTAAAAACGTTGTGTCACATGCGCAGATTGACAGCACAGGTGAAAGTACTGTGTCGGATCTTAAAAATGCACACGATGGTTCGGGCATATCATATCTAAAAAAATGTAAAACGGCACTTATTAGATGAAGCAAAAAAGCCTATACTTTCGTATCCAAGATAAGCACAACTGATACGAGAAATCTCTTATCCGAGATTGCAATGGTGAACATTGTCACTAATCTGCATTTCCATGGGTTTTTTTCAATATTCAAATATTTAAAACACGATTTCATTTTTATAAAGATAAAGACATTTAATATAAGCATTTATTTACATTTACTCAAACTTCAAACAAATATATAACATACCACATTTACTTGTACCCAAAAACCAGCTATAAGCATTTAATTATGATCTCAATGATAGGTTTAGGTGTCATTTTAGTTAGATAATATACCCCTAGTTGTGAGTGTAAATCATCGTTCGTGATTACCATATTGAGAAAAATCTCAATATAAAGGTAAAATTAAGTTACACTTATTTTTATTCTTATATCAAATTCCATTCTTCATTAAAGTTAGGTACTTTTATTCATATTCCTTTGTCACAACTATATTTTAACTGTTAGATTATTTTGCTTCTTTAAGTGTCAAAGATATTAGGATCCCTTAACCTGTGTAGCATTTTCTCTTATTCAAGTCATAAACATCATCTTCACAAATCATGAAAAATACTTACGTATAAAATATTAATATTAATCTAATGTTATACCTACTATGTTGTGACTGTTTCGTTACTTCGTATAAATAAAATGGGACAAAATGTGTAACGTAAATGTTTTTCAAGCAGCGATAAAGTTAAAAATAACACAATATACAGTCTGTCCCCGGATTACATAGGATACAACAGGAAAAACTTATATGATTAATATTTTTAGAAAAATGTATTATTTATTACAATTTTGAAATGGTTAATCCCGTTTATACTTGTACAATTACAAACATTTTCATACCATTTTAGAGAAAAATAAAAACAAATGAAAATATAGTTGAATCCCAAAAATCAAAACGTGTTTCTATGGTAATATCATTTTAAGGTTCTCATTCATTTATTTAGTTCATGGTACGAAAAAGTTATAAATTTTGTGTTTTTTTAACATTTTCAAACCGTATAAAAAATATAGCCATTGACTGACATCTATCAAAGAATGAAAACGAAATGCTATTACCATAGAAACGCGTTTTGATTTTTAGGACTTCAAATTCGTAAAGAATCAATTATACAGGGTGAGTCTTAAATAAGTGCAAATATTTTCAGGGGTGGTATATTTCGACCCCAGGAACACGTCTATGATGCTTTTTTCGCAAAAAAAAACATGCTGAAAACCGTGCATTTTCTTTTAAATTTCCCTGTAACTTTTTAGAACTGCCTGTTTACCGCAAATTTTCCCACGGTATAATTTCTTACTCTCTGATATTACCATAGTTACAGCTTTAAGTTCCGCGCGCACTGAAGGGGTATCGGCGCGAGCGAGCGGCACGTAATTTTCAGTTTACGTCGAAATAAATGTAAGCCCGCGCACCGCATTAGATCGGTGCGCTTCGAGCTATCGGCGCCATTCGCGGTACTCGGCGCGCGGCGCCATCAGGCGAAATCAGAGAATGCATGAGAGGGGGACGAATAGTCTACGCCGAGCTACTGTTTTTAGTGGAGCGGTTTTACATTAAACATTTCCGAAGAATTATTAACCGAAAGTATACGAGACCATATCATACTTAATATGCGGTTTTTTTATAAAAATTTCTTACAAGCACGTAACCCATATTGTTTAATACACTTATTCAATAACTGAATTAGAAAACCTTCCGATTAAACCCATTTATTTCTCATCTCGTTTTGATTATCTCCCATTATTATGGAAATCTAATTTAAATATCGTCAAAAAATTTATCATATTATTTAATATTTGGTTTATTTTGACGTTAGTAATAAACAGCTGATAAATAATGTTCCTATGTTGATCGCTCCGTACAAGGTACAAATAGAGAAAATAATATTTATGTTTGAATAAAATATTTGTACATATATCTACCGTATGATAAAAAACGGCATCCAGTTGGATGGGAAATGACGATTGATGACATTTCCCATATAAATTTACATATAAAATGACACCGACCTTTATTTCATGGCCATCGCTGATGCCGTTTCTTTTCGATCATACGGTACTATAAAATAAAAACTATATATTTTTTCATTTTTTAATTTTCTTTGACTTTTTTTTATTATATTTTAAGGTTTTAAAATCTTGGTTTTAAGTCAGTAGACAATAAAACGAAACTTTTGTTTACATTTTGTTTAATGATTGACGTTTCGAGCAATTCTAATTCGGTCTTCTTCAGAATCTATAATATACAATACTATTTTATCACTAACAATGTGTTTAATATATAATTTTTCTTACCACAAACGTAGAACATCATTTATACGTATATTATAGATTCTGAAGAAGACCGAATTAAAATTGGTCGAAACGTCAATCATTAAACAAAATGTAAACACAAGTTTCGTTTTATTTACTACTGACTTAAAACAAAGATTTTAAAAACTTAAAATAAAAGCTATATATAAATGTTTGTAATGACACTTATTTAGATTAAAAAACTAAAAATAGAAGTTTTATTTGACTATTTTTCATATGTAGCTTTGTTTTTAAAGAACAAATTAAACCCTTTTGAATGATACCAAATTTGTTAAAATCGGTCAAGCTAAGGGTGCAGCCACACTATCCTAAAAACGGCGTATCGGCGTAACGGCGTAACGACCTTGAATCGATTTCCAGTAATTCTATTGGCTGAAATTTTTGACAGATGAATTTGACAGATAAAATTTCTGACAGATGAATGTTTCAGCCAATAGAATTACTGGAAATATATTCAAGGTCATTACGCCGTTACGCCGATACGCCGTTTTTAGGATAGTGTGGCTGCACCCTAAGAGTCATGTAGTATATTTTATCCCCATCTTCCACTCTATTTCACTAATTTTATGTGGTTTGTTAAGATCTAAATATATTAATGTGTGTTTGGTTAAGATCTAAATAATATTAATTTCCATCATAAAGCATAAAATATAAAAAGTTGCACAAAAATATAAATAGTAATAATACTTTATAATTTTTTGAAATGCCGAATTAATTTGGCTAAATTTGAATAAACTTCTCCTCGTCTATGCTCAAATTTATGCTGGTGACGTACTCTCGACCGTCGATCGTGCGACTCCAGTGCGCGGCTACAATCGACTTTCCGACCGGTCGTGTCGATACCCCTTCAGTGCGCGCGGAGCTTTACTCTATCTATGGTTACGGCACTAAAAGGGATGCAAATACAGAAAAAAGCCGGTGGCTCTCAAAATTTTTCCAAAAAAAAATCAATTTTTTTTAAATTTTCAAACTTAAATAACTCGGTTATTTTGGACTAAATTATGTTTCTTTTATCGAGATATACCAGTCCTGAAAATATTTGCACTTATTTAAGACTCAACCTGTATATCTTCATATTTTTTTATTTTTTTTTCTAAACGGCATGGAAATTTAGAAAAATATAAATGGAATTAACAATTTAAGAGCAGGCAAAAATTTTTATGGAGACTGCATTTTTCTCAAAAGTTTAATAATAAAAAACTTTTTCCTCTTGTAAAGACAATCCAGAGACATACTGTAGATTACAATTTACCACGATTATTAGAGACCATATTCTAAGTTGTTTCGATGTCGTAGTGACATCAATATCCTATACTAGGCTCTAAAGAAATCTGTCAAAATAATCCTTCAAAATCGATATCGAAAGTTAGAATAGCCAGCTCATACGATAAAAAATATTTTCTTTTGTATCCTCAGTAGTTAACCACAAAGAGTACTTAATTCAATAGCTTAATAAAGTACATTATAAGAATACCTCATCGAAGCAAATTCAAAATATAAATGTAAAATTAACTAATAACGCTGCAAAGTACTCGAAAATACGAATATAGTCCCTGTGATAGAAATAATGAAAAAAAACCATACAAGGTGACCAAGGCTTCCGAAAAAGCTAAAAATTAGGTTTTTGGTTTGTGAATTTCATTTCAATTATTATTTTACATAATATGGGGGCAATAGTATCACACATTATGTGTAATAGGTCTTCTTCAAAATTCGGTATACCAAAATGTGCAATCTTGTTGGATATGTACAGGGT
This sequence comes from Sitophilus oryzae, assembly GCF_002938485.1. Classification (NCBI taxonomy): domain Eukaryota; kingdom Metazoa; phylum Arthropoda; class Insecta; order Coleoptera; family Curculionidae; genus Sitophilus; species Sitophilus oryzae. The sequence continues at coordinate 1,475,749 of NW_022146734.1, read as the reverse complement.
TCTCCACTATTTTTATCCATATTTAATGGGAATATTGTATTTTTTTGAAAACATAAGGTGGGATCTGACTTTTGCTCTTTCGATAAAAGGCATACCTATCTACAACAAAGTAGAAAAATCCTTTGATTAACTCAATAATCAATTTTTAACGTGACGAATTAGAATTAGAAGATTCGATAAGAAGAAAGAATTTATCATCAAAGATATCCAGATTTACGAGCAGCACAAGTACCAGTACCAAGAAATTAAAACGAAAGGTTTGATAGTACCGACAATATTGGTTATACAAAAAAATGTTATATTATATAAAAGAAGAGAGTAAGCTGTAATGTTTCCTCTCGAGAAATATCGGTTCAAACCAGGGTTGGAAAAAATCATGATTTTAAAAAAAAATCAAAAAAATCGGATTTTTTTTATTTAAATCAGATTTTTTTGATTTATATCAGATTTTTTTTATTTTAATTCAAAACAATATTTAAATCGCAATTCCAAATGACTAGGACTTAGTTCCAATTAAAGTCCTATCCTAAATGTTTATAACTCTGCCCAATACCGATAACATTAACAGTTCTACGGCGCGTGTCATTTTTCCACATCGGTCACCAATATATACCTGAAAAAAAGTCGCTCGCTTCAGATCAAAAGGATTTTTTTTCTCAAAAATATTAACTTTTGTCATTTTAACGCCTAGGTATAAAAGTAAAGCACTGTTACGCCTAAGTACAAAAGTACAAAAATATAGTATTAAACTGATATTAAGTGTCAAATTCAATGAGTGTACAAATTGTTGCTCGATTACTGTTCATGTAACTGTGTAATTTTTGTGTGCATTGTTTGAAATTGATTAAAACATTATTTGTAATGTTTTAAAAGAAATAGTATATTCTATTCGGTGTAAAAAAATGTAGGTACTTTTTGTGCCTCCCTGTAACGTCGGAATAGCGTTACGATGGTCCTTCAAAGGTACAGCATCGTCAAAAAAAGTATAATTTTTACTCCTAATAAAAAAATACACTATTGTTCGGAAATAGTCTTAAGTCGAAAATGAAATTAGTATGTATTATCTAATGTCAAATGGTAAAGTACTTACTGCAGATCAAAATGTCGGTAGGAATTTGGAAACATACAACCGTTTCAAAAAAATAAAATAAAACAACACATTTTCTGACAACGATTATAGATTCTCGGGAATGTCTATCTCTATTATTTTAAATAAAAATAGTCGGCTGTTGCAATGCCGGGTGTGGGATTCGAACCCACTACCTTGAGATTGGTAGACGAGAGCCTATACCTCTACGCCACCGGGCACTATGTCACTTATACATAAATTTTAAAATAAATCCCTGCGTTTAGCGGTTTAATGAATTCACACGAAATTACTTCAAAAATAGGTCCAACATTTAAATTGATGAATAGATATTTTTATATAGTTTTATAACATTTACAATTATTTTTCTATTTATTATCCGTTATATCTGTTATAGAAATATTTTTTTCTAGTTTTCTAGGACACATTTTCATAACTTTTACAGTTATTTTTTGATTTATTATAAAGTTACAATAATTTTTTTTTATTTAAATCAGATGATTAAAATTAAAAAAAATCACTTGATTTAAATCATGCCAACTCTGGTTCAAACTGACGTTTTTCAGAGTAGTGTTACTGGTATTATAAAAATACATAAATTTCATCTTTATCAATTTGAACTACATCAAGATGTAAATGACTTTATCAACAGAATCAATTACGCAATGCATATGCTTAAGACACTTCATGAAAATTGGAGCATTTAACTAAAGCCTTATTTTCCGATGAAGCTACGTAGCCGATATTAGCTAGTAGATAGGTTTGACACTTTTATTGATAAATGCCTGCTATTGAAAGAGCAAAAGTCAGATCTTGTCTTACATTTTCAAAAAAAAACACAATTTTTAAATAAAACAAAAAGTTTAAACAAAACGTTATTCGATTATGATACAAAATACACGGTGTTGCATTTAAAATAGTGGAGAAAAATAAAATATTCAGTTTTGACTCGTCCTGTATACATCAAAATCCCTTTTAAAATTTTAAATTTGAAAAATTTAAAATTTTTCAAATATAGAATTTTAAAAGGGCTTTATAAGCAGTAAATTTAATTTAAAAACGGTTATATTTTAAAAACCACTGGCTATAGTATACTGAGGGCTGACAAAGGTTAGTCTTGGGTCGAGATTTCCGTATGTAAGAAGAGTACAATGCGTTAATATTGTACTGAACAAAGAGAGGACAGTAAACACGTTGCCAAACGTATGAAATAAACCGAGAAACAGTGCACATCGCTAAGAGACGTGGAAGGGGATATAGCAGATTTGTCGCAGTTGACCGGTCGACCCAATCAATACCTCTGTCAGTGTCAGTACTTAAATTTCTAGGGAAAGGTGTACGTCATGCGTTCAGCTTCACGATTTAATTACGTCTCGTGATACTTGATTTGTTTATTTATTAACGAGTCCTTATAATTTCCCTATAGATTGAATTTTTTTAAGTGCAAGCTAGAAACACTTGCATTTTTGGTAAAAATAAGTGGAATTGAGTGGGTGTTCGATAGTGGTCGCGCTATTAGAACTCTGAATTCAAAAATCGATATCTCGAAATCTATTAGAAATAATAGATTGTAGTTTTTTCAAGAACTTTGTTAATATTTCTGCTGTATTTTCTTTGTAGACAGTATGTGAAAATCTTTATCAATAAAAAAATTACACGATTGCTGAAAATTGCTATGCTCTAAAAGTAAATGAATCCATCCATTTACTTTTTTTTCCGTTTACAATTTTTGAATGGAAAAAAACAACCTTATCGAATTTTTCTTATGTAAACATATTGTAAAATATCCGATCTTGAAAATAAAAAAAGTTAAAATATCTAAAGTGGTTCTTGAGTTATGGCCTGTTATGTGTTAAAAAGTTGAGTTTTTAAATTATCGCGATTACTGACGTTTTCTCGTTATAAAAAAAATGACACCCTAAGGATATATTCTATTTCAGATGCTCAGAAACATGTCTGATGATTTTATCTAGTTACCTCTTTTAAAAAAAAGTCTTTTAAAAATAAGCGGTTTGCGATCGTGATTTTACTTTACTTGATAGGGAAAGGCGTATCGGCAACGCCGCAACAGCATACCGTCGCGCGTCGCGTCGCGTCGGTCGGTCGCATTTCTCTCACTCCGACTTAATAAGATCCCTATGCGATTTACTTCCACACATGTAAATATGCCGACCCAAAAGTAACAGTTGCCAGCACGGTATGATATGGTATTTTTGGAATGGATATTTAATGGCAAATCCACTGACTGATTTTTTATAGTATTCCATTTAAAAATATAACACTGTGGTTTAAAAATATGTTTGAACCGCCCTGTATTTTCACAATAATATTTTCAAAATGTGCGTTACCATTGCCCTCACATCTATGTGAAAAAATTGAAATAAAAATCGCAAACCAAAAACCTAATTAGAGTCTTTTCGGAAGCCTTGTTCACCCTGTATGTTAATGAAAAGCAAGGTCAATTTTTTATTCTTGTTTATAAAAATTAAATTTGGCAATATACTTATTATTTATATTTAAATTGCACCAAATTAATATTCCGATAATATTCCGCTTTTATGCCTCCTGCATATACAGGGTGGCCCATTAATTCGAGGAAGTCCATCATCTTCGTCAACAATGACTCGTGGTTGTTAACGTAAATATGATAAACATATTTCTATAATGATTTATAATGGTGCGCATCTCTAAAATATTTGGTTGTATACAGGGCGTTTCAAAAAAAAAGTAAAAAAAGTAATGATTTGGTAAGTATTTTTAAATTGCAACCTCCATTTTTCTGTATATAATTGGATTCAGCATAAAATTCTACATAATATATTACACTATTTGAATTTGAAGCACTATGCAGTGTTGCATTAATTATATATCTTATTTTTGTGTCGCATTTAAAAAATAAGATATATATATCTGGTATATGGCAACACCCCATAGTGTTTTAAATAAAAACCGTGTTTTATGCAGAATTTTATACTGAATCCGATTTTGTGCAGAAAAATGGGGGGGACTCCCTGTAGACAACAAAATATTTGGAGGATATACATCTTTATAAACCAGGCGACATTTATACAAAACTTTTTTTCATTGTTCGTCAACAACGACGACATTGAACTTTCTCCGACTAATGGGCCACCCTGTATTTTAACTTTAACTTCATACGTAGGGTGTCCCTGGATAAGCATGCATTAGAATTACCTAGTAAACTACCACACTACAATGAGGTCTCCCGCTAACAATAGAGATTTTTCTAGAAACTACTAATGCAAACTAAGCCAGGGACACACTGTATACACCCGAATTTATAGAATTAAAATCTATAAGACACGTGTATGATTTGAGGTGCTATGTTACCTTGAAGCTACATACAGAATTAGAGATAAATACATTCAATAATATATTATATACAGGGTGTCAAAAAAATTGTGTATCTAATTTCAGTGGGTGATACTATAGATAAAAATAAAACAAAATGTTCCTATGAATATATGCCCTAAAATGCTTATCGAAGAAGTTACAGCGCTCGAAAGGATAAATAAAAACAATACAGGGTGCTACAAATTCGAGGTACGAGCATTGGTAACTCGGTAACCGTAATAGATACGAACATGGTTAAATTGGCGCAAAGTTGCGCTTTGGAATGTTCAGCAAGATGCCATCAAAAAAATTTTAAGGATTGCTGATTTTTTTGGAAAAAACGGATAATTTTGAAAATCAATTTTATTTTTTCCTGTCGATATTTTTTAGAAAATCAAAAAACTAATTGCACATTCTCATAGCCATTTTATTAGGGCTATCTGATATTTTATCAAAGTATTTTTAGATTTTCAAATCAGCTTATAATTTGTGAGATACAGAGGCCAACTTATTTTTTTTAAATACGGACCTGCATTTTTTATTTCAGATTTTGAAAGAACTCGCTCTCCTGAGCACAATGATATGCCACACTTAATATTTTTTTTGTTTAGAAAATTTGGACACAATTTATTTAAACTAATTTCAAGTGCGGCTCTGTTTTTTTAATATTTAATATATGCATCGTTACAATATTGATAAGCTTTCAAACTTAACAGTGACGTGGGTTGAATACGAAAAATCAAATGCAATAAAATAATAAAAAATAATATAAATAAAATGTAATATAAACAATCAAATCATTTCCCCGGAAGATGGATTGGAAATGGTAGAGCACAGTATAATGGCCAGCGAGGTACCTGGAGCGTCTGATGACGTCAAGTAATTCGACAGGTCCAAATTTTACAAAAAGTGAAATCAATACATCTCGGCAGTTACAATAAAGAATACAAAATGCATTCGAAAGTATAAGAAGATCTATTCAAAAGCTATAAATAAAATTGAACGAAAAATAAATTTGTGCAATAGGGAGGGTGGTAACCCTTTCGAACATGTAGACTATGTAAAGCATTAGAAACTAGTTTGTAGAAGTTAGTTTATCCATAATAACTACGATTAATGTTATGCAAATTATTAGATCGTACACTGAGAATTTCAAATTCACAATAAGAAAAGTTAAAAATAATATCTTTAAATTGCTGATCTGGATATTATTTATTTGAATCCTTCAATTGACTCAATTTTCCTTATTCAATATTAATTAGCACTGATCAATATTGTTGCGATGAATATAATCAGATTAAATAATTTAAAAAACAGAGTCGGACTTGAATTTTTTTTAAATAATAATTAAATATTTTTGTTGCTGTTAAGGTACCCAAAACAAAAAAAAAGTATAAAGTGTGGCATATCATTGTACTCAGGAGACTGAGTTCTTTCAAAATCTGAAATAAAAAATGCAGGTCCGTATTTAAAAAAATTAAGTTGGCCTCTGTATCTCACAAATTATCAGCTAATTTGAAAATCTAAAAATACTGTCAGATAGCCCTAATAAAGTGGCTATGAGAATGTGCAATTAGTTTTTTGATTTTCTAGAAAGTAACGACAGGAAAAAATAAAATTGATTTTCAAAAAAGTCAGTTTTTTCCAAAAAACTCAGCAATCCTTGAAATTTTTAAAACTTTTTTGATAGCATCTTGGTGAACAGCCGAAGGCGCAACTTGGCCCCAATTTAACCATCTTCGTATCTATTACGGTTTCCGAGATACCAATGCTCGTACCTCGAATTTGTAGCACACTGTATATTTTGGTTATTTTTATGGACATTGGTAACTCGTTTTTCATGAACTTTTGTACTCTTTACACATTTTAATGCCAAAGCGAATAGCGTAAAATTCCCTAATAGCCCTGAAAGGGTACTTTCAATTAGGGTAGAGATTGGTACTTTTTTTATCCTCATATATACAGTAATTTCAACAAATGACATTAAAAGCTAGGACTTTTTTAAATAAAAAAGGTGGTCGTCGTTTAGTTCGTATGTAGCAAATTCGCCTGATAAGATCGCTTGCGTTCGTCGCTCGTTCATAATCGAGCGATGTCGGTTATTTGAATAATCTAGAGCGAACTTTCGCTCGAGTTATCCCATCACTAATTTGGAGGTCTGTAACTTCCTCGGTAAGCATTTGAGAACATACGCTCATAGGAACTTTTTGTTTTATTTTTATCTATAGAATCACCCACCGAAGTTAAATATGCTATTTTTTGACACCCTGTATAACACAAAATATCAAAATAATATATCTATTTCAATTACAAATAAATAAAAGTCGTTGATCAATAATTTTGCAAGTAACTTCACGGTCAGGCGCAAATAGAAAAACATATATTTATAATTATAATAAGAACTGGAATAAAATACAATGTGCCCAAAAGTTAAACAGAGTTAACTAATAAAATCATTTTTACTTTTTAGTCTTACATTTACTTAGTTTAGAGTAAGAAGTTGTACAGCATCTTACAGAGGGATACTAAACTCTAAAATTGTCAACAACTTTTATTTTAATCTAATAGATTTAAGGACCGTTTAGATACACACTATTTGGCGCTATTCTTGCAACGGTCGCGACCCAAAGCTTTTGAAAATTTCGGAGCGGTTCGGCTTTTTCCGGAATTATATCGCCAAAAATTATTTATTCAAGTTTATTAATATTTTCTTTTAATTTTATAAATAAAATACAGTGTGTTGCATACAAGAAACTTTATTTTATATAAGGATATGTATGAAATATCTATGAAACAATGGAAACCGACGTTACGCCACGATCCACGATGGTTTTTGCAGTTCACGGTTCACAGCACAGCTTTTTAAGTTTTAATGCCACTTTTGCACAATTATCACAGGTTTGAGTAAATAAAACTTAAATAAAGCTCACAAGATAGAAATAATTACTTTGAAAATGGACGCTTTTAACACTTTTCGGAATTTTTTCAATGAGAGCGATTTAGATTTTGAAAGATTTTATAACTTTTGAAGATTCTGACTTTGACAAGAGGTATGGACAAGAGAAAATTATTTCTGTTTTTGTTTGCGGTTGTTCTTAGCAACCGCTATAGCAGCGCCAGGTACAATGGTCGCGACCCAAAACAATTTCGCGACCCAAAATTTTGACGGGCATTCCAAATTAAATTTATTTCCTTTATCTATGTTAAATGCACATTCGATAAATAAATTGTGACGTTAAAGACTTTAAGACTTATAAAGTTAAAAATCAAGATGAGACAGATTTTAAAAAATGTCTATACCTATGTGGCGGATTCATCTATCCAAAAAAATCCTTTATGGGTATTTCGCCACTGCACTGAAAAACTATTTAAATGTTTAAATTGAACTATTCGAGAACACTTTACTTTTTAAAACAGATTTATATTATTTATACAATTACAAACATATATTAATAGACTTACAACGAACATTATTAACACCCCATTACAGTAAACCACCTCATTTATACGGTTTACCGAAAATACACAAACAGGGTATACCTTTTAGACCTATAGTCAGTAGTATAAATTCTCCATGCTATCCGTTAGCAAAATTTTTACTGGACATATTAAATCCCATTGCAAATAACACCGATTCATATATTAAAAACACACCACACTTTATAGAAAAAATTTCAAAAATTAATATAACACCTAACAGTTTAAAGGTTAGTTTTGACGTTGTTAGTCTTTTCACTAATGTGCCGGTAGATAAATCACTTAAAATAGTTAGGGATAGATTAGAACAAGATACACATTTAATAGATAGAACGAAATTAAACATAGATAGTATTTTGGAATTGTTGACACTTTGTGTTAAAACTACTTATTTCCAATTAAATAATGAATTTTTTCAACAAGATTTCGGTATGGCAATGGGATCACCTCTCTCTCCTTTGTTAAGTAATATTTTTATGGAAGATTTTGAAAATAATACAATAAATAGTTTTTCAAAAAAGCCTGTAATATGGCTGCGTTATGTTGATGATATTTTTGCAATATGGCAACATAACGTTTCTGAAATAGACATTTTTTTGGATTACCTATATAAATTCTCGCGAACCTACCATAAAATTTACTTTAGAAGTAGAGAGAGGTAATCGTTTGCCATTTTTTGTTTTAGTGTCAAAGTTTCAAAATAAACTAATTTTAGATGTTTACAGAAACTCCACAAACACAGATAGATACTTAAATTTCACATCTAATCACAGTATAAGTGTAAAAAAAGGTGTTATAAAAAGTTTATATGATAGGGCAAAAATAATATGTACAGACGACATTTCACTAAACAGAGATATAAACCACAAAAAAAAATGCATTAATAAAAACGACTATCCACCATATTTTATTGACAAAACATTAAACGAAATACAAACCCCAAATCATAGACACAATGATAACAATACACAATATATACAACTTACAATTCCATACATACGAGGCGTTTCGGAAAAATTAAGAAGGATAGGAAAACAATATAACATACGAACATCTTTCAAAACACAAAATACACTTAGATCGATTTTATCACATACTAAACCAATAAAAATACAGAACAACAAACAAAAAATGTAATATACCAAAACCCTGTGAATGCGATAAATTTTACATTGGTGAAACATCTAGACCCTTAAATGTTAGAATTAAAGAACATAAAGATTATTTAAGAAAGGGAGATTTTCACAAATCTAAGATTTGTCAGCATTCATGGGACACAGGGCACAGAATAAATTTTAATAACGCCAAAATTATAATGAAAGAAGCGATAGCCTCTAAAAGAAAAATTAAAGAAGCTTTTTTAATTCAATCTAATAAAAATAAATGTATTGCTCATGCATCTGTAGATATTAGTAATGTATGGCAATCGCTTCTTTGATTTTAAAGAACATAACATAAATAAACATAACATACGTAAAATTTAAAAATAATCATATAGAAAGTTTGGGCTTTTTGGTTTTACCTTATTAAGTAATTGTTATCAGGTAGTAATTGTTAATTTTGAAGTTTAACTTAATATAATGTCATTTTAACAGAACGTCAACGATTTCTTGTAGACGTATCTGTTTTAAAAAGTAAAGTGTTCTCGAATAGTTCAATTTAAATATTTTAAATAGTTTTTTTCTTGATTCTTTATATTTTTTTTGCTTCCGACGACGGAAAGAGAAAACTTTCCGAAACGTTAAGCATTTTTTTCTTTGTTAGGCAAATTTTTATTACTGTAAACACAACTTCTAACAAGCAGCGTCCGTTTAGGTTTAACGCAGAAGTGTTTACAAAAAATAACTATTTTATTTTGTAGATTTCTCTTGCAGTGCAGTGGCGAAATACCCATAAAGGATTTTTTTGGATAGAGACAGATTTTACTGAAGCCAAATTTTTGAACTGCCCAAACTAACGATTTCTGTTTATACTTTACGATTTATTGGTACAGTTTTGTTTGCGCAAATCAGTTTAAGCGAATTATCTGAGAGTCTAGACGGCCCTTTGCAAATGGTAATAGTTGAATGTAAAATAACTAAGTATTCTTGTTTAGCTAAGTTTTTTTCTAAGTAAGACCAATTTCAAGTTACTTCTAGAAATGTCGATTCATTGCCATGTCATTAAAAAATGAATCTTATCTAAATAATACTATTTGGACACATTGTATATTAGACATATATAGCAAAAAATATTGTTCTAACGAAAAAAAGTTTTTGTTAAACTCGATTACTAGTATTTTATTTAAACTGTGATTTATTATTGTATTAAACACTAACTTTGTTAGTTAAGTAGAAATTTTTTGAATTGCCAAAAAATAAAATTGGCATAAATGAAATACTTACATTAACAATGCCAAAGCAATTTATTTTATTAAGCATATGACTAAATATAAAATAGATATTAAAACGCCATAGTAAATTTTATAATTTATATTTATATAAGTTTAATTATTTATAACCTTTACAAAGTTGTATAATTTTTGTAATATTTAAATAAACTAGTTATCAGCAAATAAACTATTACCTTATTTTATTAGTTTTATTTAAACATAGATCAATCCTTCTGAACGTATCATCTTTCCCTAATATGGATATTATTTCTGCTACACTAGGTCCTTCCTAAGATAGATAAAAATTATGTCAAAAATCAAATGGTTAGAACACTGTGAGATAGTTTATTCAATAGTTTCCATCTCAGACAAAAATACACTCAGATGCAAAAAAAACGCAACGGAAAATTTTTTAGTCAAATTTAAAGTGTTATGGTGCGTTTAGACTTGAGCACGCACGAGCTGAGCGTGCGCGCACGGCGTTCGTTCGCGCTCTCGGCTCCGTTCAAATTAAAAACTTATTTTTCGACGAATGAAGTGATCCATTTGTGCGCGCACAGCAGAGTTGTGTTGGCGAAAATAATGGACGACCAAGAAATAGTCGAGGCTGCAGTCATTGTTATGCACAGCTTAATTATTAAAAAGAACAAAAATCGAAAACATCGTCGCTGGTGGCAAACCCAAATTTTTAGAAATCGATATAATTTACTGCAACAACTTAGTGTCTGAGGAGGGCTATGATCAGTTCAAAAACTTTACAAGAATGACCAGGCCCGACTTTGAATATTTACAAAATTTAATAACACCAAAAATTACGAACAAAAGATACAAATTTTAGAATAGCAATTTCATTAATATCAATATTAATTTTATTTACAAGGTTTTGCCATGCGTTATATTTTTTTGATTTTTTAATAATATAAAGAATGTTTAACATCCCATAATATAGGCAACTTTTCATATTTTTCAATTAATAATAACGAAGATTCATTGATCCACTCCATAATTGTAATAAAGAAAACGAAAAAAAATTACACACGCACGCACGAACGCAGACAAAACAAATTGCCGGTCCAAATTGAGCGTTCGCGCACACATAAAATCCCTTTTAGCGCGGACCAAAAAGCGACACCAGACGGCTCACGTTCGCGGCTGCTCGCGCACAGACAGATTCAGAGTGAGCGTGCGCGCACAGCCGTTTACACTTGAGCACTCGCGGAGGATCAGTGCGTGCGTGCTCAAGTCTAAACGCACCATTTATTTTTGTTATTTTTAGCCCTACTTTCATGATTTTTTTAGTAAGCTGTATATAATTATAACGAAAGAGAAAGAAATAGTGAGGGAAATGTATAAAAATAGAGAAAAAAGATTAAACGGCTCAGCCCTCAACAACTCGTAACCGTATACACCAATGTACATCAATGCAGACACGCACACCCACACACTCACACAACCACACCTACACTAGTGCACACGGATGTAACTGCCTTCAGGCTTCATCAGTACGGTAAGGATTCAGGAAGCGAAGAAACCGATCCCAAATCACAAAAATCCAGGAAGCAAACGATGCAACGAGGCACCGTGTGCAACCCAGGAGATGGAAAAAAAATGATGAAGAAACGAAAATAAATGATGGAAAAAAAAGGAGCAAACGGGAGCCTAAAGCCCCAATTTGCAGCCAAGAACCAGAGTCGCCCAGGATTGTGGGCTTCGTCCAGAACAGCCGCTGAGGTAGCCAATAGCAACCCGCCGCAATACCCTTAGCCGTGGTACCAATATGAAAGAGAAAGAAATAGTGAGGGAAATGTATAAAAATAGTATACTCGTAACCTTATACACCAGTGTATACCAGGTGGTGTATACGGTTACGAGTTGTTGAGGGCTGAGCCGTTTAATCTTTTTTCTCTATTTTTATACATTTCCCTCGCTTTTTACATCAATTTTTTTTCCATCTCCTGGGTTGCACACGGTGCCTCGTTGCATCGTTTGCTTCCTGGATTTTTGTGATTTGGGATCGGTTTCTTCGCTTCCTGAATCCTTACCTGAAGGCAGTTACATCAGTGTGCACTAGTGTAGGTGTGGTTGTGTGAGTGTGTGGGTGTGCGTGTCTGCACTGGTGTACACTGGTGTATACGGTTACGAGTTGTTGAGGGCTGAGCCGTTTAATCTTTTTTCTCTATAATTATAACTTTAATATTTGGCATATTATACAGGGTTAATCGAGGTGTTATTTTTCTACCCAAACTTTAAAACACCCTGTGCAACAGTTTCGTTTGTAAATTTTCCTAAAATATAATTTTACGGTTAGAACCATGACTCCTAAACATTTTGTTTTTTGATTCATGTCAATACATGCTTTGATTAATTTTTAAGAGCGAAACGAACTGATCACGATCAATTTGCACTTGTTTCAATTATCAAAACTTTTTGATGTAATTTTTTTAAATTTGGTAAGTGTTATTATTAATAAAATAGTTTGTTTTATTTATGTTGTTTTATTTATTCCTGTGGAATATTAGAAATTTGTAATAATAAAAAAATAAATAAATAATAATAAGTAAAGTAACAAATTTGTATTTGTACATAAGGGAAGTTTCTTGAAGCTTGAAAGTCAGAAAGAATTCTTTTTTTATATTTTTTTGGTATGTGGTGTTTTGTTCTTGTTTGTTTTATATTAACACATACCGTTTTTCTTTAAATAAAATAACTCGATTACATTTTTTCAGTTTTATATTTTTTTTTTCACAATATTTTGAAGTAATCACTTGTCAGTCAAATTTTAAATATATTAATTTCCTGCTATGCGTTCCAATTATACCAACTACCAACTTATTTCCTTGTAAAATAAAATAAACTACTTTGAAATTAAAATGACAGACACATCTATCACTGTCAAGGATCTTGTCGTTGGACAGACTATAAAACTGCCTGTATATGTCCCGTTCATACTGTCATTAAGGCTACATATAGCATATTGCGTTATAGCCGGAGAGCTGACGAGATATTTAGAGAACATATTTTAGGCAAGTTAAAATGACAAAAAAATTAAAGTTTATTAACTGGCGAACCCAGAATCCTAAGTCGTGCTAGGGGTTTGCGGGTATTTTGCAACTACGCAACCCCTTATATTCGCAAAAAAAATATATCCAAAAAATATCCTTTAGACAACTTTACATTTGTTTATTCTTAAATTTTAGCATCTATTTAATCCAGAAATAAGTATGCCAGACTTTTTTTTCGGGTTTAAAGTGTAACCCGACCATCCCAAATATGTTTAATTATTATACCCCGAAAATATACTTTAGGCATTCTAAAATTTTTACAGCGTGTTTATTAGATAATATTAAAAAATATTTGTTAATTGCCAGACGAATTTAACTGTCTTTAGTACTTGCCTGACACGAATAAAGATTTTAAATGAGCGCGACAAAAGAGTCTTATGAGTATCTATAAGCGCGAAAAAGTTTATTGAAACTAGTCGGCAGCAGACGCAGCTGACGTAACAGTATTTTACACAGTTTATTTTTTACTTTTACACTGTTTAATTAATGATTCACAAAAAAATCAAATTTAAATCAATAGAAAGCTACAACTTTTATTTTTTTTTTGTTACAGTTAACTTTTTTAATATGTTAAAAAAAGTATTACAGAAAATGTGTCAATTGTGGTAGTAATGTATAATAAAAGTCTGACAAAACACAGAAGTCAAATAGGAAAAAAAAGGGTCGCCTAAAATACAGATTGTTGTTTTCCACACTTCCAGTTTTACTAAAAACTTATAAAATAAACTCTTATAAAATAAGCGTAATATTCTATATTATTTTTGAAGACGAATGCAGATGTTGATGGTTTAGGAAGTGTATTTGAGGATTTCAATGTCTGTTTCGTCATAACAACTGAAAAATTCCTTTAACAATGTATATGGTACCCTTTTGTCGGGGATACATTTTCTGGTAAAAGCACTTCTTTGAATTTTGGGCCATGTTGGTGGAACACTTTTAAAAATTGTTTGCATTTTTCTAGTCTGCCTTCAGAAATAATCACTTTATCACTATCATTCTAAACTATTTATACTATGCATATCAATATTTAATTTATAAATACATATATATTTATACATGGTAACTTAATTGCAACAATCTCGGAATTAAAAGCCTGCAAATAATTGAAATGAAACCGAAAAAAAATTGAGTTTATAAAAATTTTAAGTACTCGAAAATACTGTTACGTCAGCAGCGTCGCCTGCCGACGAGTCTCAATAAACTATCTTTCTCGCAAAATAAAAACACTAAATCACCACAATACACCAAAACACTTTTACTTTTACACTGGACGCGCGTTTCGCTAACCATGTTAGCATCATCAGCAGATGATTATAAACTAAAGTACAATCTACAAGTTGAGCGTTATATACTCGCTCAGTGGGCACCGAGTGGGCGTGGCAAAATCTAGCCAACCGAGTCAGAGCCAACTGAGCGTAACAGTTAGATTTCCGCCACTAGAGTAGTAGGAACAAAGAACTTGAAGGAATTGGACCGTTGACTCTGTTCATACTATCTTTACATTTATTAATTCTGATGCTTTCATATGCATCTAATTGCCTGTAATTTGAGACTTGTTTAATTAATTTTAAATTATTAAGATCTATACAATGTTCATTATCAACAATATGTTCGGCAACGCAAGATTTATCCGGTCTACCATATCTTATCTGAGCTAAATGTTCTTTAAATCTAGTTAATATTGATCTTCTAGTTTGCCCAACATATTTCTGATTACAATCTTTACAAGAAATTTCGTAAATACCCGACCTTCCAGTGGAGGTGTTTTATCTTTTGGATTACCTAATAATTGTTGTAATTTAGTATTAGCACTATACACAAGTTTATAATTGACATTCTTAAAAATTCCTTTTAGACCACGGGATAACTCTCTATCAAACGGTATCGAAAAATATTTAGACGTATCTTTCTCCACTTGAAAAGTCGAATTTTCAGAAATCATTAACCTATACCTACGTTTTCTAATTAATTTATCAACTAGTGAAGGAGAATATCCATTACATTCAGCTACATTCCTAATGTAATCTCTTTCTATTTCATATCTTTCGTTGGAAAGTGGGAAACTAAGTAATCTATGAACTAAAATTTATTTCTAAGTTAAATAATCGTTTTAAAATTTATTTCTAAGTTAAATAATCGTTTTCCTTCCATTAAATTTACGCATGAAATTGAGAACAACGACAGATTACCATTTCTAGATGTATTAATTATTAGAAATACTAATAATTGCCTGGAATTTGATATCTATAGGAAAAATACGACCACACGCAGATATATTCCTAATGAATCACATCATAGTGTTGAACATAAAATGGCTAGTTTAAATTTCTTAGTTCATAGATTACTTAGTTTCCCACTTTCCAACGAAAGATATGAAATAAAAAGAGATTACATTAGGAATGTA
The DNA here is from genome assembly GCF_002938485.1 of Sitophilus oryzae. NCBI lineage: Eukaryota > Metazoa > Arthropoda > Insecta > Coleoptera > Curculionidae > Sitophilus > Sitophilus oryzae. The sequence goes on along the minus strand of NW_022146734.1, from coordinate 1,459,994 downwards.
GCTGAGTGTAATGGATATTCGCCTTCACTAGTTGATAAATTAATTAGAAAACGTAGGTATAGGTTAATGATTTCTGAAAATTCGACTTTTCAAGTGGAGAAAGATACGTCTAAATATTTTTCGATACCGTTTCATAGAGAGTTATCCCGTGGTCTAAAAGGAATTTTTAAGAATGTCAATTATAAACTTGTGTATAGTGCTAATAATAAATTACACAATTATTAGGTAATCCAAAAGATAAAACACCTCCACTGGAAAGGTCGGGTATTTATGAAATTTCTTGTAAAGATTGTAATCAGAAATATGTTGGGCAAACTAGAAGATCAATATTAACTAGATTCTAAGAACATTTAGCTCAGATAAGATATGGTAGACCGGATAAATCTTGCGTTGCCGAACATTTTGTTGATAAAGACCATTGTATAGATCTTAATAATTTAAAATTAATTAAACAAGTCTCAAATTACAGGCAATTAGATGCATAGGAAAGCATCAGAATTAATAAATGTAAAGATAGTATGAACAGAGTCATCGGTCCAATTCCTTCAAGTTCTTTGTTCCTACTACTCTAGTGACGGAAATTAACTGTTACGCTCAGTTGGCTCTGACTCGGTTGGCTAGATTTTGCCACGCCCCCTCGGTACCTACTGGGCGAGTACATAAACGCTCAACTTGTAGATTGTACTTTAGTTTATAATCATCTGCTGATGATGCTAACATGGTTAGCAAAACGCGCGTCCAGTGTAAAAGTAAAAGTGTTTTGGTGTATTGTGGTGATTTAGTGTTTTTATTTTGCTGTGTAACACCAAAGGTTCCAACCCTCAACTGTTATCTTTCTCGCGCTTATAGATACTCATAAGACTTTTTTGTCGCGCTCATTTAAAATCTTTATTCGTGTCAGGCAAGTATTAAAACCCAGTATTAAATTTTTTTTAATATTATCTAATAAACACGCTGTAAAAAATTTAGAATGCCTAAAGTATATTTTCTAGGTATAATTATTAAACATATTTGCAATGGTCGGGTTATACTTTAAACCCGAAAAAAAAGTCTGGCATACTTATTTCTGAGTTAAATAGATGCTAAAATTTGAGAGTAAATAAATTTCCAGTTGCCTAAAGGATGTTTATTGGATTTATTTTTTTGTGACATTTCATGGATTGCGCAGTAGCGAAACACCCGCAACCCCTCTGCCCGACTTAGGATTCTGGGTTCACCAGTTAATAAACTATACATTTTTTCTCATTCAGCTCTTAGGCTATTATGTTTTACTATCCTTCTTTAATGGCCAAGCGAAGTTCATTTAATGAAGGTGGTACCGCTTCGCGACCTCTAACCTGTCAAGCATTTCCCAATCGTCGAACGTGATCGGCAGTTCATAGTAGTATATACAGCACAATAATCACCAAAGCCGCCTTGTTATGACAAGGCGGCTTTGGTGATTATTGTTAAAAAATAACTTCAAAAAGAAATAATAATTGAAAAAAATGCAAGTTGTTGGTATCAAGTTCATTTCGCCTTTAAAATTAAAAGGCATGTATTGACATGATCCAAAAAACAAAATCTTCAGGAGACATGGTTCTCACCGTAAAATTATATTTTAGGAAAATCTATTTTTATAATCTTAAAACCGTTCATAAAATAAACGGCAACATTGTTGGGCATGCGAGTTGACTAGTGGGACGTAGAATCTATTGGTTTATAATACTTACGTTCAAACCACTCAATACCAATCGTAAATCCTTCATAAATTTGCCATATTTTATATTATGCTTTTTACTAATATGCTTCAGAGTGGTATTTAACTCTTCCCTGTTAAAGTCCTTTATACTACTCAGTTCATCTTTAAGTAATTTTAGACTAATATAAACATTTTCGTCGAGAGAATATGAGGTCGGTAGGGCCCATATGAATTCCAAGTTTTTCGAAAATAAATCCGATAATTTATCTATTCTATGTAGGGACCACTCCAAAATCCTTGTTATATATTCATCAGAATATTGGAGGGAACCGTTTTCAACTCTAAAAAAAGTGTATAAGTAGATACTAATAGTTATTTTTTTATACAAGACGATAAAATGGTACTTTATCGTCGGCCGAAAAGATTAATTCACGAGCGATGAAATCGCGAATGAATTAATTTCGGGAGACGATAATGCAATTTTATCGTCGTGTATTATAAAACAATATTTTTTTCCATAGCGAGTTACGTTTTAAAAAATATTCAGAAATTATTATTTCTGAATAGGAATTTATTACGAGTAGAAAAAATATTGTGCTGGGGTTTCTATGTAATTTGACAAATAAATAAAGCTGTCTCTTTAGTTGTCAGTTTTGAACATAGACAAACAAATAAAAAGAGACTGACAAATATCATGGTAAAGAGTGGGACCGCGTTCCCGTAGCGCAACTCAGAATAACAATTTTGAAACCAATTAGCAGGACCATGGCAGGACGTACGTCTTTATTGCTATCTTTCTTTATTATGCGTGCTTTATATGAAACAGAAAGAGGTAGGTATAAAACGTATCGTAAGACATTATCGCACATTCTGGCTGGCGGAAAATTTAAATTAGCCTTTATTAGTATTACTAGTATTCTTTCATTCTGAAACTGAAAATTTTCACTTAAACTGATTTATTCCCTATACCACGTAAAGGGAACGTAGTGTAAGGAATAAATCAGTTTAAGTGAAAATTTGCAGTTTCTTTCAGAACGAAAGAATACTACTATTATAAGGGAAATCATAAAAAAAGCAAAAATTGTACTGTTTTATAAACATATTTATTTATACATAAAAATAAATAAACTTTATAATATAATAACAAAAAATAACAGTGTTTATTCCACCCACCTACCAATTTTAAATGCAGAAGAACTGACTGTTGCACGAAACGATCGGCCAATTTTTGGAAAGGGCATTAAAAATCTCATTTTCGAAAAAACTGCCTAATTGCAATAACAAAGTGAATATCCAAGCAAAGAAGACTTTACGAGAATCATGATCCTGAACCATTTTCAAGTCCAGTTTTAATCCTAAAACAAAAGTAAAAGAGGTATATTAATTATTATTTCTGATTACTATAAACCAGTTATAAACTACCTACCCAAAAAATGAAAAAAAATAATTGTATTAATTTGTTATGTTAAGAGAGGTTCCAAATATTTTTGACACTACTACTTCTACTTTTTTCTTAATAAGATGATAAATATAACTACTTACTTTTATTTCACCGGGTGTCTTTAACATATCTATCAGAGAAAGGGGGCACCAATACATATAAAAAATAGATGATACTGGCTCCTGCAGCAAATAAAATAACAAATAGTATAACCAAAAATTATAAGTAACAAAATATAAATACCTATATGGAACAAAGGAATTTGTTCCCTATCCATATTCATAAGTCAATAAAATGGAGAGTTTAGAAAAAAAGGTAAATCACCAAAAGAAAAATTAACAAACATCATACAAACATGACGAATTGTCATGATGTTGTCATCATAGATAAATGAAACAAGTTTAGATTGGAAAGTGCCCATAAGGACAATGTAAACACTATTTGGCGCTATTCTTGCAACGGTCGCGACCCAAAACTTTTGAAAATTTCGGAGCGGTTCGGCTTTTTCCGGAATTATATCGCCAAATATAGTTTATTCAAATTTATTATTATTTTCGTTTAATTTTATAAATAAAATACAGTGTGTTGCATACAAGAAACTTTATTTTATGTAAGGACGCATGTATGAAATACCTATGAAACATTGGAAACCGACGTTATGCCACGATCCACGATGGTTTTTGCAATTTACAGTTCTCAGCACAGCTTTTTAAGTTTTTAATGCCACTTTTTCACAATTATCACCGGTTGGAGTAAATAAAACTTGAATTAAACTCACAAGATAGCAATAATTACTTTGAAAATGGACGCTATAAACACTTTTCGGAATTTCTTTAATGAGAGCGGTTTAGATTTTGAAAAATTATTATGATTTTTGAAGATTCTGACTTTGACAAGAGAAAATTATTTCTGTTTTTGTTTGCCGTTGTTCTTAGCGACCGCTATAGCAGCGCCAGATCGCGTATAACGGTCGCGACCCAAAATAATTTCGCGACCTAAAATCTTTACAGGCTTTCCAATCTAAACTTGTTGCATTTATCTATGGTTGTCATCTTGGTTGTCATGATGACGAAAACGAAAGGCGATTGTTCTAATTTCTATTTAGAAATTACGTTTTATATGGCTGCTTCTTTCTCTCTTGTTATATTAAAATGAGATAGTGGGCCCAATAGACGCAATGCGCAGATCAACATAAATAGAACGAAATTTTGCGTTCTGACTTGCGCTACGGGAACGTTGTCCCTCTCTTTGCCATTTAATTTGCCAGTCTCTTTTTATTTGTTTGTCTATGATTGGAGCCAGAAATGGCTCAAAACGAAATAAGTAAATTACCAACAGATATTCAGGTTGAGGCGACAAACACCATATCAATAGATAAATGCAACAAGTTTAGATTGGAAAGCCTGTAAAGATTTTAGGTCGCGAAATTATTTTGGGTTGCGACCGTTATACGCGATCTGGCGCTGCTATAGCGGTCGCTAAGAACAACGGCAAACAAAAACAGAAATAATTTTCTCTTGTCAAAGTCAGTATCTTCAAAAATCATAATAATTTTTCAAAATCTAAACCGCTCTCATTAAAGAAATTCCGAAAAGTGTTTATAGCGTCCATTTTCAAAGTAATAATTGCTATCTTGTGAATTTAATTCAAGTTTTATTTACTCCAACCGGTGATAATTGTGAAAAAGTGGCATTAAAAATTTAAAAAGCTGTGCTGTGAACTGTGAACTGCAAAAACCATCGTGGATCGTGGCATAACGTCGGTTTCCAATGTTTCATATGTATTTCATACATGCGTCCTTATATAAAATAAAGTTTCTTGTATGCAACACACTGTCTTTTATTTATAAAATTAAACGAAAATAATAATAAATTTGAATAAACAATATTTGGCGATATAATTCCGGAAAAAGCCGAACTTCTCCGAAATTTTAAAAAGTTTCGGGTCGCAACCGTTGCAAGAATAGCGCCAAATAGTGTTTACATTATCCTTATGGGCACTTTCCAATCTAAACTTGTTTCATTTATCTATGGCCATATCCAAACTACTTCCATATAAATCCCTAATAACTTATAAAAAGGAATACTATTTTAAATATAAATTTTAAAAAATGGAAGCAATTGAACAACGTGCGAAAGAAATAAAGTTTTAACCTATCCTCGCTGTTAAAGTATCATTTAATCTACCCGTGCGGTTAAAGTACTATTTTATCTACTATTTTTGATAGATATAAGGCAATTTTAACAGTTGCTATGGAAAAAAATATTTTTGAAAATTCATGAGTTAAAATGGAAAAAGTCAAATAGTATTTTCAAGATATTCTATGACGAATCTGTATTTGTACGAGTTCGTTGCGCTTTTCTGCGTTTATTTTCTATTGAAAAAATTACCATACTATTGTTTTTGAAGTGAAACTTCGTGGCACGGCCTTGACAGACGAGCTAGCGAAAAGAAAAGTGGTAAGCATAGACCTTTTAGACAAAGAAACTGACAAATCCCATCCCATGACGGGCAGACAGACAGACGGAAGTAAGAAGAAGTTTCACGTCAAATATACGCTCATATTGCACCAGAGAGAACACTAATAACTAAAGTGAGACGGCTTGTGGAATAGGGCATTTCGTAGACAAGTTTATTTTGTCAAGGGCATTTCGTAGACAAGTTTGTTTTACCGCGCATCCCAGAAGCGCATAGCGTTTAGGCGGTCAAAAAGGGAAGTTTTCAACTTTGCAAGTTAAACATTGGATAGGATTAATTAGATTGTCAGTAGCTTTTTCTATTTCTTAGCTCTAGAAGGAGATAACTAAAATCTGTTGATAATCGGAGTAATAAATTGTTTTTGACTGAATGTACCTGTTCTTTTAGCTTGTGAGAAGAGAAGATTATTGTCATATGATTGTCATTATTGATTATTTGAGATTCCACGATTATTCGGCATTTTTTTTAATTTTTGTTTTGTGGTTGAGATCCAGACAAAATGTTTCCTTTAAAGGTAAGTTTTATCTCGGTAATTATTTTAAAATACCTAATAGTAATAGTGAGTGCACATAATATAGTCTAAGAGCTAGTAACGTTTTCGAGACAGTATTTTAAGACGTCTGGCTCTTTGATATATCTTTTACTATGCTCTATGGAACAGTAGGCGGCCCGTCTGGCTGCCGATATCCATTGCGTTCACTACTGCGCATCGGAAGAAGATCCTATATTTTTTTTTAATTTAGTCCTATAAATTCTAGTATTGAATATAAATCGAACATGTCTCCATAGCGCAGTGCGTAGAATTTCCGACTACGAACCGACGATTCAGAGTTCGAATCTGAGTCAGGACAAAGACTTTTTTATTTTATTTTCGTATATATTCTGATTGTAAAGTATTAAATAATTCAGGTAATTCAAAAAAAAACAAATATTTAATACTTTACTATCAGAATATAAACGAAAATAAAATAAAAAAGGTTTTGTCCTGACCCGGATTCGAACTCTGACTCCTCGGTTCGTGGTCTGAAACTCTACGCATTGAGTTATCGAGACTCGGTCGGTTTATATTCAATACTACAATTTAAATGACTAATAAAATATAGGATCTTCTTTCAATGCGCCGTAGGGAACGTAACGCAAGTTTATCGGCAGCCAGACGGGCCGCATGCTGTTCTAGAGAGCATAGTAAAAGATATATCAAAGAGCCAGACGTCTTAAAATACTTGTTTTTCCGACGTTGCTAGCTCTCGAACTAATAGTCGTACATTGCTAATTTACATAGGTAAGCATCAAGGGTAAGCATAACATATGGGATAAATCCGATTGTAAAAGTAAAACATCACATTCTTTTCTGATACCTATGGAACGACTAGGTATTATACCTGGTATTATTACCAGTAATACAAATTATTTTTTTCAACTGATAAGTTCTTGTTATAGAATAAAGACTATCAAAAACATTGAATACCTACGAGATACCTACTGATACTCTGTGCGAGCTACCAACCGTGCTTCCCTGTTTACTCCCAACCAAGTTAGATAAAAAAGATATTGAAGATTGCAGCCTTGAGTTGGATTATGGCACGGAGTATGGGCTCCACTACGACATGTACAGAAACGGATTACCTAAACTGGTAAGCATGTAAAATTAAACCTTAATGAAAAATTGAACTTATTTATTTTTAGTTCAAGAAAAGGCATGACAATCCACAACCCACCAAAGACCTGGTAAATGAATTCTGCAAAAACTGAAAACCAAACTAAGTTAAATAAATTATTATGTTCCTACACAGTATTTTATTTATAGGTTTTAATGCTTTAAAGTCTAATAATAAATTTTCGTTGTAAACAAAATAATCTAAAAAAACTACGAAGATTTCTTATTATAAACTTGAAAGATTAAGATTCGGTTCCAAATACACAAATTTTAAATTTTTGGCGCCAGTATATAGGTATGAATGCAACCTACTATATCGATAATGCGCTCATAGTTCGGGTTAGACGCCAAAGGCCGCGCCACTAACACAGTCTTTAAAAATAAACGTTGATCGGTCTCTCTCACTTTAGTTATTAGTGTTCCCTCTGTATTGCACCTAGCTAGGTATATTCTTTGTATTGCACATACAATTTTTTATATATCTATTTACATTCCTTAGTCTCTTTTAAATGTGAGAATCGTATTTATAAATCATAAAATGAATGACGAATTAAAAGCAGGAAATATGTATTACCTCTCAGGATACGTATTTTTTAAGAGTTCCTTTACATTTAGTACCAATTTACTTCTCAAATGCTTTTCTTCAAATTGCCTTTTTAATTCCAAACGATTAAATTCCGGTAACATCTCAGACATTAATTTCCCCGAATGCGAATTTATTTTAGACAAATCAAACTAAAAAAAAATTGTGTAAAACCCCGATTCACAAAATAGCCAAATTAGACAAATTAGTGGAAAACAAATATGCACTAGAGTTTTGAAAATCATTGTGTGCAATTAACTTATTTTAATTCTGAAAATACCTAGTTTTTTATGTCCAAGAAATATTGGAACTCTCTATATATTTTGAGTCCTGCTTTGAAAAAAAAATCAATTTTTTTTCTCAAAAACTATGCGATGTGGCATTAAAAGAAACAAAAAATGGAGTAAATACTAGGAAAAATCAGTCGTCAGTGGGGATAGAAAATATTTCTATTAAAATTTATGTTGGGGTGGAGGACATTTCACTCTTCCTGTACTTTTTCTTGCTTAGACAAATGTTAAAGCGTTTAGCAAAACATAGGCACCACAAATCTCCTTCAAATCGATTATCGATTAAAATATCTTAAAAAATGTGTTTATTTTCTTAAAATTTGATGCTCTCTAACGAACAAACGAAGGATCGAGCGAAGTACATTTGTATAGAGGTAAATTGTGTCTAATGAACTTATTTTTATTCCAAAAATACGTAGTAGTTCTATATGGTTTGATTTTTTAATTACCCAAAAATATGAAGCGAAAAAAATAACAGAAAATATTTTCTATGTTAACAAACACCTTACGCAATAAAAAGCGAGTTATCTGAACATATTCACGGATATTAGATAGTCACGGTATATTCAGATAATCATAGTCTGGGAGGGCAGCGGCTTTTTTTAAGGAATTTCATCCCGGCTGAGTTTGATACAGTAGGTTAAACTCACATTCTAAATGACGAAACCGACCGTCAGGGGGCTGGATGCAAGAACGGTAAACTAATAGGATTGCTCATCCTCATAAGACGATGGACGTACCAGATGGATGACACTTCTTATGGGAGAACTGGCAATGGTTCAAAACTTGACAAGCGATTTTCTAGGATTCTTTCTTACCGATAAATTATTGACAAGAGTGACAGATAAAACCTTGACGTTCTTTCAATATTATAGTTCATCTCTTTTTCTTTCTAAAGTGTGCGTTGAAAGGAGACAAAAACAATTTTTGGTGACCCATAATTTGTTATTCGTCCACCACTTTTCTCCTTGTCGGGTCGTTGATGTTGACTTGTCGCCATTTTATTTGTTTTGTTTACACGCTGCAGTTTGCTTTGCAAATTTAACACATAAATTATTTAGGCAAATATAGGTTTTTGATAAAACTCCTCGGACTAACGGGTAAGTAAGTGTTGATAAATATTTTTTTTTCATCTTAACATGCTCATTGTCATTCTCCTGATTAGGTGACAGAAAAGGATCATCAAATCAAATTGAATTTTATATTTTTTCATCCCAGGACCGATAGTAAAATATATATTTTGTGGATACCTTCCTAAATATCAACGAGACGAGCCATCGGAAGAAAGAGACCATAGTACAGAACAGAAAAGTGATCATTTTTCTTTCCACTTAGGATATTGAAATTATATACTGTAGTCGTGATCGGCATTATGCTCTATGAACACGAACGAAATATAGATAAACAAAGAACAACAGATATAAAACATCCCAGAGGAAAAGAGAGGCAATACCTGTACTCTCTCTGATATTTGTGAGTTACGGCAAAAGTATTGTTGTAAATGTCATCTTTTGGATCGACCTGAAAACTTCGAGCAAAAAGATGACACTTTCAACAATACCCTGACAGATATCACAAACGATACAGGTTTTTCCCCTCTTTTCCCGTGGAATACTTTTAATTTATTATTCTTTGTTTTTCTAGAATTCTCAGAGCACTATGAACGAACTCAGCTTGTATGTTTGAAATAATCGTCCAGTTGGCTTAAAAATAATGATCGATGACATTTCCCATATAATTTTGCCTTCAAAATTATGATATATATCTTCATTTCTAAGCCATCTATGACGCCATTTTTTTCAGTTTTGTTATAATTAATTTTGTCTCTTGATCTACTTGTAACATTATTTTTTTAATTTTATTAATTTATTGTGGTAAAATTAATTTCTGTTGTATATTTGATATTGATATTAAACATATTTTTAAAAAATGGTGTATTTTTTGTGTTTTTATGTATTTCATAATTAAAAATAAATGAAGAATTAAAATGTTTTTATTTTTTTTAACTTCCCGCCATCCGTGACGATCTAGTCCGTAGTTCCTACAAGCGATATTGGGGGCGCTAGTAGCAATAGACTTGTCAACAGTGTCCAATTTAAACGTCAATTTCACTTTCAAATATTTAGCAAGGCGCTAGCACTTCTTGTGTATGTGTTTTGTGAGACGTACGTTCGCCTCTTCCCGCGCGTCAGCTGACAGTTGTGACGTCATTGTAGTCCTTGTCAAAGCCTTGTCATGATAGTGTGTATTATTAGTTGCCTATGGTAAACTTATAAAAATAACAGCTGAGAAATTCTGAGTTAATTATTTTGTCAATTTTAAATATGAAAAAGGTGTCTTTAAAGTTTTTAGAGCTATAGAGTGTATAAATACGTTCATTTTGTGTTGTGGATTGTGACAAAGTGCTTACTAAGTGCCCACGATTTTGTTTATTAATTATTTTAAAGCAAAATATGGAAGTACTCTAAAAAGAATGCTTGCAAAAGGTGATGCTGGGAACTGCTGTTCTTAAAAATGCATTATCCGAGTATTTAATACGATTTATACAGTTAATTTTCTATACTGCATACATATAAGATGTTTAAATAAATAAACTAAATAATGAACGTTTTGCATTCGGCAACCAATAATGCCCGTGTGTGTATTATTGGTTGCCGGACAAGGACTAATAACCATGACAAGGACTACAATGACGTCACAAAGCGAGTAGTTTTCGCATGCATCTGGCGGACACTTTTGGCTGAATGAGCAGGTTAACTGTTCTTGGGCTGGATGCACTATCCTAGAAACGGCGTATCGACCTTGAATAGATTTCCAGCAATTCTATTGGCTGAAATTTTTGACAGTTGAATTTGACAGATAAAATTTCTGACACATAAATTTTTCAGCCAATAGAATTACTGGAAATCTATTCAAGGTCGTTAGGCCGATGGATGCGAGCGTGGGAGGATACGATATTCGTAAAAAATAGATTTATGAAGTTATTTTATCCCGCGTGAAACTGCTTGTATGTAATATTGATGTTATATAGTGTAACGTTTTTAGTTCGTTACATGTCTTTGTATATGATATATGATGTCTGGCGTATCATCACCGGATTCCCTCTCGTTCAGGCCGGATAGTTTATTTGACGCGCTTGGCGTAATTTTTACGTCCTCTAGTCAGCAACCCTGCTATCGTTTTACTGTTACTGTGGAGGCGCGCGCTGTCAAGATCCTTTCAAGGCGCCTCTCTGCGCTTTAACCTCACTTTTGGTCACCCGGCTTTTAGAAATGGTAATTATTTAAATCTTGCTGTATAATCTGAATCAGCTGCTATTTCAAAGCAACAGGTAAAGATGAGATATTATCCTTTTAGATTCGATATTATTACTGCATATTTTTAGGGTAGAGTTACGGATGTCCCAACTTAACTTGTATTTGTATTTTGCTGGCACGTTGGCGTCCCTTTTCTTTTGTCCTCCAGAATGTTACATGGAAGAAAGGACAGTTTCTTTGTTTATTATTGAGCCCTCGGAAGTAATTCGATGTAGGTTCATTTTGTTTATTAGACCTTGTTTGATTTTAAACAAGAGTTTCGTATTTTTAGGGTCCAAGGTATGGGCAGGTGTCCCATATCTGTGTATTGATTCCTAGGTTATGGTCCAAAGTACGGGTAGTGTTCCCTTGTACCATTATCCTATGTACGGATGTCCTGTGGACGAGTGCCCCCAGTAGGAATGATTTTTCTTACATATAAAGTGTCCCAGCATGGTTGTGGCTTGAGCCCCATGCTGCTTCGTTCCCATCTATAAGCTAATTAGTAGTTACGGCGGTATCATTTCATGATGTCCTCATTCTGGCCCCTTTTGTTGTATTGGATGGCCGAGTACAGAGATGCGAGACCACCTCACGCTGTTACTGTTTGAAGTAAGATTACATAAAGAACAGCTAAGTGTAGATTTAAGTTCTAGTTTTACATTTAGCATTTAAAACATTTTCAGTCTTAAACAATAACGTACATCTTAAGTAATATCGTACAGACTATGTTTAGTGGTGAGATTGTTAAGAACATTCATGTCGATTTAATATTTAAAATATAATTTAGATCTTAGGTTTCATTGCATTACGTCTTGTAATGGTATTACTTTTATAGATATTATTATTGCACTATTTTAACAGATGAATAACCAAACATAGATTCTAGAATCTACGGGTTGCAACATCTTCGATTTAACATCATATAAAATATATCAAATTAATTAAAGTAATGCTACATTTCATATATTCTCTTAAACTTTACATGTCTTGTATTTTATCATAGTTGTTTTCATAGATATTTAGTACAATTCTTAACACCACTTTCTTTGACATATAACCACTATATATTTATTAGAACTCTACAATGTCATGTACCAGCAAAGAACATCATGAATAAATATAGACATTAGTTTTAAGTAATATACAACTGTGTTTTCTTTCTCTGTACATGCCTGGCGCCCAATATCAATATTTTTTTGTTTATTGTTATTGATTAGTTTTCTCTCTAGTGAAATACCTTACCCACGACTGCTCTCCGATGAAAAGCTGCCGTTCGCTTTTATAAAAAATGCTACAATAGTAATAAAAAACGACCGCCAGCCGGTCCGCTGAGGGTGGAAAATACGTTAGTCGAGCGCCTGAACTTGAGAAAAAAATACGAATTTAAAATTATTATTGCATCCCGTTTGAAACTTTTACACAAGATTTCGTACTTATATAGAAATATAATAATTACCTTCAGCTGAGTGTCTAGGGATGGTAAGACCGTCAGTCAGAGTGAAATTGTATTAGCACGCGCATGCATTTATGCGACGCGCGGAATTTTCCATGGTCTGACTGACAGCTCTTCCCCCAATGGACAAACAGCTTACGCATATTTTCACAATTCTATCCAAACCCCATCTGGATATCTTTCTCGAAACAGAAGATATTAGCAAAAATATAATAAATACGAAAAAGTAAACCCTTAATTACCTTATTTTATCAGTATTCTAAGGTATCAGTATCTAATAAAAAATGTATAAGTTTTCTAATAAAAAATGAAATACAAACGATTAATTTATTCTAATATGGATAATATACCAGAATACCATAATACCAGATATATTAATATTTAATAAATAATTAAGAAGCCAATGACAGTGAACAAGAAGCGACGCTTCAGTGAAGTCATGATAAAAAACGCTGCCGAGACAGATCAGATGCTGATCTAATAACAGTTTAACGTTTAAACTATTACTTCAAAATGTCCAAAAGCAACTTTTTTTGCAAAGCTCACCATAGCTTAATTGTGGCGTAGTTTCTTATTCAATGTTATGGGCATCTTAATTATTAGATATTCATACATCTGGTATTATGGTATTCTGGTATATTATCGATATTAGAATAAATTAATCGTTTGTATTTTATTTTTTATTAGAATGGTCATTATCAAAAAGGCTACTGATGCAGTTTTGGTATTATTATGTTTTTGCTAATATCTTCTGTTTGGAAAAAGATATCCAGATGTGGTTTTTGTTGACTTTTTAAGTTTTTATTCCTCTTTACTATCAGCTAAAATTGCTTATACTATTGCATATAAATTTTTTGAAAAAAAGTTTGTTAACTTTAATTAATTTATTTTTATAACTATATTGGTTTATTTTAACTATATTGGTAATTAATAAAAACTGTTTGAAATAGAAATTGGTTCCCATTAGAACACTGAAGTTAAGTGACGCATGGCGATACTAGTGGATAGATGAGTGACCGGTTCGAAACTGTATCGTGCTGTTGTCCAAAGGCAAAAGTGTAAAATCTATTGACACACACTGCTCATTCACGCCGGTTCGTGAGTAAGAGTCGATTTAGACACTTGCAAGTCGGTAGGCCATTGATCATGATATGGCTGAGGACCGCGGTTCAGATTCGGCGTAAACAAAGTAGGCCCCGTCCAGATTAGCCCTAGCAGCTAAAAGGAGACGTTAACTGGAAAAGTAGAACTAGAATATCCGAATAACAATATTTATTTTCTCTATTTTATATATTTATATTTTCTATTTTATGACGTAAAAATGACATGTGCACAAAAGAAAGACAGACGATTGGTCAATTAGTGCAAAAGACAAAGATAATCAGAGAGTCGAATGTCGCTGATGTATCTTCAACAAAAATGAAGTGGATTTACTTATCCACGAAGTTTATAAGATCTAAGAGTATAACAGAACAGTTTAAAGCGAATTTCAAAACTCTAGGTTTTTTTCCACCGATTGGCCTTTTTTAACTAATTTGACTGGAGTATAAACTGATACGGCACATCTTTTCTGATTTTTTTTCTGAAAGATGCAACCGTCGTTTTTCCTAAATCTGCATGTAAATGTAGATAGATTGTAAATTAGAAATATGTTTTTACCTGAGAGGCCAACTGTTCCAAAGTATAACATTTTGGTTTTATATATCGTTCTTGATCCTTTTCGAAACCACCACCGGAGTTTGCAATATAATTAATCAAAGCTAACGGGAATATACCGTTTTCTCTGTAAGAGCTTATTCGAATATCGCCTTGACGTTTGCTCAGTTTACTGCCATCCGCATTCATCAATAAAGGTAAATGGCCAAAACTTGGTGGATTCCAACCAAAAGCTCTGTGAACAAAGAAGAAATAAATGGAAGAACTTACACACGTTAGTTTTTACCACACTATACTACCATATACCGATCTGATCTTTACAAACATAATATTGTTATACCGGGTGCGTCTCAAAAGTGGCTCACCCCTAAAACATTTTTAATTTTTCAGATAAAAAAACCAGATTTGGTATGTTAGTATATGACAAAAATTAGGATTGATTGACGTATTCCATTGATTTCTGTCACTTCCGGATTAGCCGGTAATGACTACAACTTTTGACTTTTAAATGGTACCCTCGGTTTTTTGTTGCTTTATTCAATAGAAAATGATACTCTGAATAGAATGACATATCATATGTCAACTTTGGCCTTTTATTTTTTTTATTAGAAATTGCAACATGCGATTCATAACGACAATTTGACTCGAAATACCAAGTGTGTGGTACTTAAAAAAATAATATATATTTTACGAATAATTTATTATTATATTTATAAAACAATTGAATACGTCAATCAATCCTAATTTATGTAATATACTAACATACCAGATCTCGTTTTTTTTATCTGAAAAAATAAAAAGTTATAGAGGTGAGCCACTTTTGAGATGCACCCAGTAGATAGTATAGGCTTGGTGCTTGGTATACGGCAGAAATCGGAAATTTTCGCTATGTATTTCACGCCGCGCCGCACATTGTTCAAAATTGATGAAAACTTGATCAAAATTAATTACGTGCAAACTGTAAATCCTATTGCGCCAATTTAAACGACTTTTTCATTAATTTTTGACAGGTTTTATTGCAAATAGTCTATAGCAGTCATATATCAATTATAACTGTATAAAAACTAATCATCCGAATCCTCATATTATTCCCGCCCATCATTATCTTCATTGTCATTATGCTCATCAATTTTGAGTTCATGTTTCTCCTCCTCTGTAAGGTCCAGTGAAGGAAGGATGCTTTGGTCTATTTTCCTATGAACTTTTTTGGAGAAATGAAATGAACTCAGGAGTGGATCCGAGCTCAATATGAGTCTTCTGAACAAATCCTCATTAATTTTAGCAGGGCTGATTTTTGTTGTGTGAACATTCCAGAATTTTAGTTGCTCTTGTGGACGTGGTCATAGTTACCTCTGTTACCAATTTTGTAGCAGAGACGTTTCCCTCTTCACGCAATTTCATGGACGCAGCAAATGATAACTCGGCTGCTGTATTTTGCCGTCGAATTTCTTCAGTCTTTCTACGTTTACGGCCCGAACTTTCTACAAATGTTTTTGACGACCAACCTGCTATAATAATATAAAATTTTAGAATTTATCCCTATAGATAAATAATTATTTTGTATATTTACCACCACTTGTATATGCAGAATAACCAAGAACCGCAAGTTGTCGTTGACGAAACGAAACACTTCATCGAGAAAAATAACATCAACCTGTAGCCAATCTGCATGCCTAGACAAGAAATTTCTGTCTTTCCTCCCAGCAGCTTTCCATTTTGTTAAATATTGCTGAAAAAACGATTGCCTCATGAAGTTATTGAGAGAGTTAGTTGCAATTTCATCTCCGTTTGTTTGAAAATGATCTTTTAAAAAGTCCAAAACATGAATTTTCTTCACAGAGAAATCTTGGCAAGGTATTTCCATCATTTTCTCATGTAGATGCAGAGGTGTAATTGTCATCATTAATAAATGCCAAAAATAAACCCACACACTTTAAAACAATATATTTCTTGACTTACAACACCGCAAAATAACACAAACTAAACTTATGACTACACTGAACACATTATAATAAAAAACTAAATACTGGCCGCCCGGCCGCGTGTAAACATGTTTGGAACTCAGCACCATGAATCCATATTGCAGCCTGATGCGCACCTTTGCGAAGGTAAAACAAAATGTTCCTAAATTCCTTAGATTATAGGCTTTTATTTAATGTATAATTTAGTGATTAGCAAGGACTAGCAATAAACATAAAAGGCCAATAAAATGACATTTCTTCAAAAACTGTGTTGGGTTATAGGCAGCGAATTATACCTGAAAGGAAAAGCGACCTTCATTATTGTATTTAGGTTGCTTAAATCCTTAAAATATGTACTTTTTCCTGATACAATTAGATTTCCATGAAAAATTCGACCTGCAGCGGCTAACGCCGAAGCAAAAGGAAACATTTTAATGCCAAAATATGTTGTATAAAATTATTATTATTTTTTTAGCTTTTGCTCATAAAGATCTTCAGTCATGATAAAGCCATTAGCAATGCTTGGTTAAAAGTTGTAAAATGACGTAAAGAAACATATACATAAGTTTGACGATTCTCAAATAAACTAAAGATTTTCAATTTTGATCGTTTTTTTGCAAATTTTGAACACTATGCGCCGTCTCAGTTACAAATCATGTTGATCGCATTAAAATAATATTGAAATAATGGCTTTGTCATAATATTTAAGTATTTTAGTTTTTTGTTAGCGCAGTTATTGAGACTAGAATATAACACACTCAGGTACGAAGTTAGTCTGATGTAATTCTGTTTCGGTTAGTAAAAAATAAGTGAAAACAATTCAAACAAGGCGTCGTGTTGTGTTGTAGCAATTTCAAATGTTAATAAAATAGCCGAAAAAGCGTAATTAGGATGTTGTTGGATGCAATAACATTCAATAACTCAACTTTCCCGGATATTCAACTCTCCCGAAACAACATTTTATAGCTTCATAGATTCTCACACCGATTTGATCAAAAGCAAAAATGGATTCAATGGATCGACGAAACAAGTGAGTCAATAAAGTGCTCGTTACATAATCAAAAAATTAAATAGACATATACATACTATGAAAGAATAAAATATAATTTGGCAATATTAATGGTATACTTTTTTAAATCAAGTAGTGATTAAATGTTTTATGAACATCTTCTAAAATTATAATTATGTACCTTTAAAAAATTTCGTAAGTTCGCTACCGTAGTTGAACTCATCTAAAAAGTTTTTTTAGCTGGAATAATAAATTATAATTAAGGATTAAACGACTTACCTGTAAGGAAGTTCAATCCAAATTATACGAAGTTGGACACGTCCTCCTAGATCACCATGTAGTAGTAATACTTCTGTCACTGTTTTGAGCGCATGTTTAAAGAAAATGATTCACCGCCTCTTATATCACACCACTTTTATGTCTCATTATACTTCTGAAGCATTCTGATCGCCGTTGGGTCGGGTATGTATCTATCATATAGGTAGTTTACCTTTGATAGTGTGATTCACTTTGTGAGACACATAAGGGTGGGTTGATCTAGGAGGACGTGTCCAACTTCGTATAATTATTTAGCAAGTGCAACTAAGATTTTGAACTTGAATATTTAGCAAGTAATCTTGTAGGACATTGACGCCCAATGGGTGTTGCCGGTACTTGGATATTTAGCAAGTACTTTATTAGCACCCGTAAGGTGTTACTGGCACTTGATTATTTAGCAAGAGCCCACATTTTTTATGCCCAAAATAACGTTTAGGTTCCGTTAAATTTTAATATAGGTTTACTTTATCGAGCCGATAAGAAAAATTGCTTATATTCGAGTCGATAAAAAGTTGTTTATTTACCGAATTCGATAGTGCTATGAGTCATGAATGGTATGTTTTAAGGCAGGCAATTTACGGCCGCGTCGCCGAAGAAAATAATATAATTTTAGGCAATGCGGGGTCTAGACTAACAGCCTACACCCCCTAGACCATCTCATAGCTATTTCTACTACCCTTGTTTACTTGTATGAACTAAAAAAAAATAATTAGGGAATAAAAGGTTATTTACTTACTTGATTCATATGTATAGAGTTTCTTTTCAAGTTTTTTTCATTTTCCGCCTTTTCTTGACCCTTTCCTCACAACCTATTTTTTTTTCTTTACCCATTTCCGCGAATTTTATATAAAATATTGTCTGCTAAATTTACACTGCTGCTCGTACCAGCGCAAGAAGTATAATGAGACATAAAAGTGGTGTGATATAAGAGGCGGTGAATCATTTTCTTTAAACATGCGCTCAAAACAGTGACAGAAGTATTACTACTACATGGTGATCTAGGAGGACGTGTCCAACTGAAGTATAATACAAGTTAGACCTTCTAAAGATACCAAAATATTTACTTTATTTTTATTTTTAGAATTTTCACAAATAATTATACTTCCTAACACTTTTAGAATAATTATTATATAATAATTTTTGGTATACTAATATAATTTAAACCCATGTAACAAATACACGGGTTTACGGTATTCTCCGATTGTGGCAGCACCGGCGGAGAATGCACCAAGCCTATAGAGATATATTTTTCACAGATGGTAAAGTAATAATATAAATAAAACAGAAAATACTCACCTACCTATACAGCATCAAATGCTTTGTAGTTGAAATTTGCCACTCTACCCCTCTCAAAACATGAGTAATCTTCATTAAATGATCATCGATTACATTGGCATAATGATAGGTGGGGTATCCATCCGATTTTATAATAACAGGATCTCCTTCGTTAAGAGAAACATTGTAGCTAATATTGCCATAAATTAAATCATCAAATGATTCTTCTTTATTACTGATCTGAATTAAATACGTTTATATAAGTATAGTAAGTATAAACCATAAACCCATTAAATTAGAGAGGTAACTTGAAAAAAAGTGTGTTGGAAAGCTAACTATCGTTTTGATTGGTCCATTTGAAGTGAAAGAGAAGTTTCCTAGGTTTGCACGGTTGCTCTACCGCCGCGAAGTAGTACCATAGTTTAAGGAAAAGAGTAGTTGCACTCTCGCAAATATTTTCTGCCAGTTTTTGCAAGCTGTCGAATATCGGCAGGTTGCAAAGCGTTTCAGTTGAATTCCGTCCGTCGAGCTGCGAGGTTCGAGCGTTGCGTTCCAGCACAGAGACGGATTGATAAAAAATGAGTGCATTACTGTGTGCTGCTATTAATTGTAGTAATAATTCAAAAAATTGTTCTTTGAGTTTTTTTAGATTTCCATCGGATATAAATCGGCAAGCTAATAGTAATTATCAATTAACATTTAATTATATTTGGTTATTTTAGAAGCTGAGATATTATGTAATTAATTAAATGTTATTATTTTTTTAGCAAGTGGGCAGATTTTAAAAATAGTTTTTTAGATATACAGGTAGTCTCAAATATGCGCATGAAAATATTTTTTGGTCAGGGGATTTGCCATAAAATTTTCATTCCAATAATAGTTTACGAGATAATTTATATAGATTTATTTTTGAAACAATTTTTAGAGTAAATATTTTGTACATCTAAAGTCTCCGCATGTTACGGGCGAGAATTAAGGGGCTCAGTTCATTAGGGTGAGTTAATGTATCAGGACTGTGGGCACTCACCTTTATTCCCGTTCTGGACTCGTACCTGTTGATTTTTTGCTTGAACAAAACACTTGAGGATAGCGCGCGCTTGGAGGTGTACACTGTGTACTCGGCCGATCTTGTCACTCTCTCGTCACGCTGCGTATTCGACTACGGCTACGTACCCACTAAGGTTTTTCGGGTAAAGGATGGGAGGAAGGGATAGAATCCAACATACCGCCCACCAAAATGAAATATTTTCCATTTTCGTTTGAGAATAGTAAAGTAAAAAAAAAGTGAAAAAATGCGGTATGTTTAAAAGAAAGTAAGAGTGAAATTTATGAAGTTAAATTTAGAGGAAATTTATAAAAATGCATTATTGGGGTTAATGCATGAGTGTAATTTAATTAAATATTAAGAGAGTTTACATTTGTTATAGAGTAGAGAAAAGTAATTAAATAAGATATGTTAATTATGTTTATAATGAGATTATGTTTTTTTTTGCGATTATGTTTTTTTTGCGATTATGTTTTTTTTTAGAGAGTAAATTTTAATTATGAGATTTGCAGTAAGGCAGTGGGCATATCTTTGTCACTGGTCTTTTAAGAATGCCTTTTGCTGTTTTTAAAGTAACCACGCGTGTAACACGATCATGGCCCGGGTGAATCTCTAAGACTCTTCCAATGCTCCATTTGAGCGGAATAAGATTATCATCCTTTATTAAAACAACCGAGTTTATTTCTATTGGAATAGTAGAGTCATTCCATTTAGCTCTTTGTAAAAGTGTTTGAAGGTATTCTTTAGACCATCGGCTCCAAAAGCTTTGGTGCAAGCGTGATATCAACTGCCAGCGAGAGAGATGATTTAATTTTATCCCGGAAAGATCATCTTAAAAAATGTCCTGGAGTAAGAACTGACAAATCATTAGGATCAGAGCTTTGTGGACACAATGGACGAGAATTAAGCACTGCTTCTATTTGAACCAGTAGCGTATAAAATTCCTCATACGTGAGCAATTGGTCACCAATGACCCTTTTAATGTGAGTTTTTACAGACTTTATTCTTGCTTCCCACAGGCCACCAAAATGAGGCGCGCTTGGAGGATTGAAGTGCCAGGAAATTTGTTCTTGCTCAGCGGCGGATTTTAGCATATTAATCAGTTCTCTAGAAGCTCCGACAAAGTTCGTTCCACAATCGGAATAAATATGATTGCAGCGACCTCTACGAGAAATGAATCGACGCATTGCACCCAGAAAAGTCTCGGAGGAAAGGTCGGAAACCAGTTCTAAGTGCAAAGCTTTCGTGGCCATGCACACAAATAAGCAAATATAGGCTTTACAGGACTTAGCACCTCGTGCACGATATCTTAATAAAGAGAATGGACCACCATAGTCGCATCCAACTTCAGAGAAAGGTTTTACTTGAGAAAGTCTTACAGCAGGAATATCTCCCATAATAGGAGGCTGAGGCATTACTGGATTAGCGCGAAAGCATTGAGGACATTTAAAGAGAACACTACGAATTGTTTTTCTAGCAGAAACAATCCAGTATTGTTGAGCGAGAATATAGTGAAGAGTTTGGGGACCGGGATGCAAATAGAGTTTATGAGTATATTCTATGAGTAGAGTAGTAAATTTATGATTATTGGGTAAGAGTGCGGGATGTTTTTGAGAGAAATTTAGAGAAGCATTGCGCAAGCGACCACCAACTCTAAGAATTCCATTGGTGTCGATAAAGGGGGTCAATTTTCTTAAGTATTTAGGTAGAGATTTGCAATTATTTATTAAGAGAATTTCCCTAGCATAATATTGTGATTGAACACATTTAATAATACATTCTAGAGTTTCATTTATTTCAAATTTCGAGAGAGGAGAGGTTTTACGAGATTTAGAATGTCGAGTATTATAGAGAAAGCGTCTGCAAAACGTGACAATATTTATAATTTTAGAGAAAGAAGAGAACTTTTCAAAGAGAGTATCAAACAATGAGGGCTGTGAAGTACATGTCAATATAACTTTTCGTTGTTCTTCTTCAGTTTCAGGAAAGTAAAATTGATTGTGGCCAATAAGATTCCGGTGGCTTAGCCATGGAGGTCCCGCCCACCATAAGGCATTGTCGAGTAACTCGCTAGGTTGAAGACCACGAGAACCTGGATCAGCGGGGTTGTCTTTGGAGACTACATGACGCCAACAAGAAGGAGGTAATTTCTCTTGAATTTGGGAAACTCGATTGCTTACAAAGGTGTTCCACTTATATGGTTCACTTTTAAGCCAATGCAAAACAACCATCGAGTCGGACCATGCAATCGTACTAACATTAATAAGTTTATTAGAAAGAGAAGTTCTAACGAAATCAATTAACCTGGTCAGAAGTAAGGCTGCACAGAGTTCCAGTCTTGGAATTGAGATTTTTTTGAGTGGAGCTACTTTGCCTTTAGCGCAGACAAAATTTGTTTTTACAGAGTTATCTGGAAGAATTATCCTAAAATAAATTACTGCACAATAGCCTTTTTCACTAGCATCACAAAAACCATGTACTTCCAGGGATAAATATTTGAGAGTGAGAAAATATCGAGGAACTTTGAGAGAGAAAATACAAGGTAATTCTTGAACGAGTTGATGCCAAGATGTAGCAATGTTATTGGGAGCAGGATCATCCCAATTTATACCTAACTTCCAGAAATCTTGTATAATCAGTTTTAGGTGAAGAGTGAGAGGAACTAACATGCCACAAGGATCGAATATGCTTGCGAGTTGTGAAAGAATATTGCGTTTGTTACAGATTTTGTTTGTCAAGGACAACGCTGGTGAATCAAAGAAAAATTCATCTGTAGAGGGATTCCAGTTTAGTCCTAGAACTTTAGAGGAAGAAAGAGAATTTATATTTAAAGAGAGAGAAGACTTTAAACACCACGGCACTGGAATTAAGTTTCATGTGACCTTGAACAGATTAGTTCACATGGTAGCGACCGATGAATCACTCCCAAACATTCGTGGCGTTTACATTACTTACTTATTAACCTTATTGTAGGTAAATTAAATAAAAATAACCTGTTATAAATTTAAGTAAAGTCCACGAACTAATGTCTATTTTGAAAAGAGCTACTAAGTGTCACTAGAAAATTGCTATGACGAAATCAGCCATCCTGATTGCAATTTTATTGAAAAATCGCTTTTTATTCAAAATCTGAGCAAGATAGGTATAGGAAACCCTACACAGAAAAAAATAACTTGGAGTAATTAGATAAGATTTATTATCTGATGAGTAATTTACTGAATTATATGTGTATGTTTTTGGATTCAGATAAAGCAGTAGTCAAATTTACTAGATACGTTATGCACAAGAATCATTTTTTTCTTCTAACACAATATTTTCTCGCTCAAATTAAACTTTATTTGAATTATATTATACAACTTACTAATTATTAAAAACACATAAATCGTTTGTTTATGCTTATTAATTTTAATAGTGTAGTTTAACGAAATAGGACCTAATAACTTTTGAAACAAGTGTTGTTTAGTACTATTGTCTTTTTGTGTAGACCTGACAGAAAACTTTTTTATTTGACTCAAATTTATTTTATATCGTTTGTGTTTCAACACAATGTTTTATTAAAGTAAGACATTATTTTGTTTAAAACAATCAAAAAACTTGTAGACGAGCGTTTGTGAAATTATTTAAGTTAGATAAGTTTTAAAGCACGCTAGCAATCTAAAAACATAACTTATGTGTCCGAAAAAATAATTTGTTATATTAACAAATTAATGTTTGAATTAGACAAGGTTCTTAGCTACTCCAGATAGTGATACGGAATAATGGAGACTATTTATTTTTACGCTTAATAAAAAATATAATTAAAACAGATCGTAACTTCTTTCAGCCCTTTCGTCAAGATTTTAGGCACTGCGTCATTTATTTCCATCTAACAGCGTTCGCATCGTCTTAAATGTTTAATTAATATATTGAAGAAATTCGATTGTTTTACCAAAGTCTATATATTACAATATATAGGAACAATCCTGGATTGATTACTTGACAGAACTATACAAATAAAAGAAATAGAGGTTGAACTAAATACACCCGAAATAATGACCAACGACAACGTACAGATTGAGGCAGCCGATATAATTACATCCCTTCGAAAGCTAAAGAATATGAAGAGCCCAGGGCAAGATGATATCCCAAACGAATAACTTAAATATGGCGGCCAAAGTCTCATACAGCAGCTAACATCCCTGATTCAAAAAATTCTTTACCAACACAGAATACCCGATGAATGGCGAACCAGCACCATCTTGATGTTTAAAAGAGGAGATAAGAAGCTGCCCTCAAACTATAGAGGCATAAATCTTCTAAGCACCACACTAAAACTTACGACAAAAGTGATGACAACCAAAATAAACGACTTAACATGCTTAGCAGATGAACAGTAAGGTTTTAGATCGGGCAGATCATGCACAGACGCGGTTTTTGTCATAAGACAGACAACAGAAAAATCAATCGAATATAACAAACCAGCGTATATGTGTTTTATTGATTTAGAAAAAGCGTTCGACCGTGTGCAGCTAAGAGACGTTGTACACCTTCTTTACAATAGGCAAATCCCACACAACCTCGTTAAAACCATACAAAACATATATGAAGCGAACCAAATTCAAGCTAAAATTAACGGGGTCCTGACCGAACCAATAAATGTAGGCTGTGGTATCCGACACGGTGACTCCCTGAGCCCTCTTCTTTTCAACATCATTATGGACGAAATAATAGGAAATGTACGTTTACTGAAGGGATACAGTATGGGCGACCAGGAAATTACTATTCTATGCTATGCCGATGACGCCGTATTGGTAGCTGAAAAGGAGAACAATCTACAGCGCTTATTACATCGATTTAATTGCACTGCCAAATCACTTAATATGATAATATCGACCCAGAAAACTAAATGCATGACGACATCAAAAGTACCACTAAGATGCAAACTGGAAGTCGAGGGCAATGTTATTCAGAAAGAGATGAAGTTTAAGTATCTAGGCATAGAAATCTCAGGATATGGTGATATAGAAGCAGAGATGCGAGAACGGACAACGAAGGCAACCAGAATAGCAGGATACCTGAATGATACAATATGGCGAAATAAAAACTTTGAGGTGGAGACTAAAGCGAGAATTTACAAGGCAACGGTACGACCAATAATGACATACACTGCAGAAACTCGACCTGATACAGCGAAAACTAAACAACTACTAGAAACAACCGAAATGAGAGTACTACGCAGAATAGCTGGAAAGACGCTTCTGGACAGGGAGAGAAATGAAAGCATAAGAAGAGCGTGCAAAGTGGAAAATGTAAATGAGTGGGTACTCAGCAGAAAGGAAGAATGGAACGAGCATATCAGCAGAATGGACAACAGAAGGATAGTGAGAGTTGCACGCGACAAATCACCGCTAGGTCGCAGAAGCTTAGGACGTCCACGAAAACGATGCAGCGACAACTTGTCAGTCTGACCGGTAGAGACGACGAAACCAAACAGGCGATTCGCCTAGTATGAAGAAGGAAGAAGAAGAAGAAGAAGATATAGAAATAACCAGTCTATATTAAAAAGTATATTATAGATTTTGATTTTACTGTGTCAAATGTGTAATTAGGTAATAATGGAAGAAAAACAAGATTATTGATTGAGTGGGACCGCGAAGAAATCGTGAAAGATTTTGTGGGTTGTAATTTCCAATTTTATTTCAATAATTATTATAATTATTAATTTTAAGACTAATGCAACATAAAACGATAAATGCAAAACTCATGAATTCTATCTTTTAGTAAATTTAAAGGCAGGTTTATATAACATCGGTTCTAATCATAAGAACATTTATAAACATAAGAATTAAATCAAGCGTTTATTTATTTATACACCAATCATAATTATCAATAGCCGTCCATACAGAAATTTTCATGTTTTCTAGATAAAATCATTCCTGAAATTACTCGAATAAAATTTGCAGATAACTGTGTATAATAATATATTATGTACTTATAATAGTAAATTATTTCCAAGTGGAAAATTATTTCCTTCCCTGATCATGGAATGAATTTATTCAAATAAAATATGCAAGTCGTGGCAACTTTTCTAAAGACAACGCAATAAAGAAACTACTAACGAGCTGACAGATGATATTTCTTCAAGTAATTATCTATAAAGTAATAGAGAAGTATCCGAGATTTACTAATTTATATTTATTTTTTTAGGCGCTAGAGCTAAGATTGTTATGCAATTTCTGGCCTATATTTTTCCAACAATAAAGATCCGAAAGGAAAAACCAGCAGGACGGTGGAAGCTCCCTCGCTTAGAAGTTACTGAAGGATAACCATAAACCCTGAATCTACATAAGAACTTTCTCTAAGTACGCATGTGTGCTTATCTACCCTAGCAAATTCACTTTCTGGTTTAGTAAAAAACTTTTCTAATGTAGGTGATAAATTAGTTTTTCACCCCAATATATTATGTACACCAGCACATTTATTTTGTATTTGATAAAATAAAAGTATTTACTACAACATGCGATTTTTCTAAATTAGTACTTCTTCCTATGTACCTTAGTGAATTACCTCCTCATTTTTTGATAAAACGTTTGTTTATCACACAAACTATATTTTTCATCTGTTTTCAACTATACTAAATTTTCTTTTGTAGTACATAATATTTTATTTGAAAAAACTAACGACTTCATTTCAAACACAAAAATGTTTATTAATTCTTAACAATAATTATTTTATAAATTACATAATAGGGTTATTTATATTAGGAGAGAAATTCTAGTCAAAATATTTAGATACGGTAAATTAGGTTTTGTCTGTCCCTATAGTGCTTAAGTATTTTATCTAATCTACACAAGTTTTTTTTTCTGTGTAATATAGTTTGAAAGAGCATTTAAATCTGCTTCGACTTATTTTATGTAAAATAAATATTTAAAATAGACCAGCAATTTTTGATACCCCTGTATACATTTAAGGAAGCAATCAAATTTTTTAGTAAAGTATATTTCTCTGGCTTGAAAGTCAGCACAAGAATTAATTCTGAAAAGTAATGTACAAGGTGTTGACAAACTTTTTTATTACAGCATGCATATTTAAATATCTTTAAACATCTCAAAAACCAAAGCTTTTAAACATATTAAACCCTTATAATAAATACCTTATTTTATGTTGAAGAATCCAAAAATGAAATAAAATACCGGGTATGTTCTATAAGAAAAAATATAACTTTGGTATGGATCTTAGTTCTGACACACCCTGTACAATTCAAAATAATTTTAAATTATGCATATTGCCTTCCCACATATACCCATAAAATATTGTGTTCCTACATCTTTCCGTTTTCGTATATTCCACCGAGGCGAATGAGGTGCGTCTCCCTGTATATATGTCATTAGGCCATTTAAAAAAAAATGGATGAGGCGATAATTGACGCCTCATTTATACAGGGTGTTTCAAAAAACATGTGCCATCTCTCGTGGGGAGATTCCTCACGTAAAAATAAGATTTATTTTTCATATCAACATAGGTCTGATTCTGCTTAGCTTCGTAGCTACAGCTTAATATTTTTTTTGATTTATTATAGATTTCTTCCAAGCACTTTTAGTGATTCGAATGAAATTTTGAGGTTAAAAGTTACTACGTTATATAAAGTGCTACATAATTTAATGCTAAAAAAGTGTTGATAAATTAATCAAGGACGTGCATATGGGTTATCACTGGAATATTTTTCAAAAAAAAACATGTGCGCCACTGACTTTTATTCTTTTGATATCAAAATTGTGTGTGCCGTTTAATGCTAATTAAAAGTTATCTCTTGATATTTTGGCGAATTCGGCCTCCTTGATGAGATAAACACAATTTTATTAATCACAATTAATAAAATTAAAATAAAATTAATAAATTATATATTTTATATAATTTATTATTAAATATTATTTCTATTAGTTATTATTACTATTAGTCCAACCAACAGTAATTTCAAATAAAAAATAATGGTATTTAAGATAATAACAAAAAACCTAATTTTAAAAAGTTTTAACATCCTGTAACTCTAAGACTATGCATTTGCATACCCATGTTTATACAAACTTTTTTCATATTTTTTCATGAGGAATCAATGCGTTCTTAATTAAAACTTTCGCAGGTTATTGATATTAATTTTTTTTAAAGGTTGCTATTAGACTTGGATCGAGGCAAATTAATAAAATTTCGTTTATCTCATCAAGGAGGCCGAAATCGACAAAATATCAAGAGACGAACTTTTAATAGGAATTAAGGTTGTCGCCCACTAGATCGCTGCGCGGCGCGGCGCTGGGAAGAGAATTTTTTCCGGCTGCGAAGGAACTGCGCCCACTATAGCGCGCTTTTGAAACGCGGCAACGCATGCAACATGATTAGCGATTATTCGAACTTTGGACGTTTTTGATTGGACAGCTAGCTATATAAAATTAACCAAAAAATCCGTAAAATAATATGCATACTTAAAGCCGTTAAATTGGAACTTTTTAAAATCTATGATACATTTATGACGTAATAATGTCGAAAAAAATGTCCGAAATCGATGGATGAAACCTAGGCTTAAAAAAAATCCACATCGATATTTAGCGTCGATGCCCCAGCACTACAATGACCTTCCAACCCTTCCAACCAAACTGCGCCGTCCGCCGCGCCACTCATTCTACCGGGTGTTTTTCAAAAGTGGCTCACCTCTATAACGTTTTTATTTTTTCAGATAAAAAATAACAAGATTTTGTACTTTAGTATAGAACATAAATCAGGATTGATTGATGTATTAAAGTACCAATTCATAGGAACTTAATCATTGAATAGGATACTACACAGGCCAGCTAACAAGTTTGCATAATTTAATTCTCTAGTGATTTTCAAAATGAATGTTTTAAGAAAAAACACATACTGTTAGCTTAAATACCCCTAAGATATTTTTTATGCGAAAATAATAAAAAACTAACCTTAAATCTAATACAATGCGGCTCGCCTTTTTTAATACGGACTTCCACTTCCTCCTTTAACAAGTCGCGACATTTGTTATCATATTTAGGTATCTCTTGCATTTTCAGGGCTTCTTTTCTCAATAGATTAAGTCTCCTTTCAGTACAAAAACATGGATAAGCTGAACCAGTGTTGAGCAATAATTTTATATGATCCCTAAAATGTCATATTATCAGAAAAAAAAAATAATAAAGTTAAACAAAACATTTTACTTGTATAACTGAAGCCTTTCTGATTGAATATAAGGACCAGAACAGCCACCCTGCAGTGGCCCTTCATCTACTTCTATTCCAGCCCAAGATAAATCTTCTTGTAATTTATCCGCAGCTCTAGGAATTGTTCTAGTTCGATCTGTATCTTCGATGCGTAGAATAAAAACGCCATTGTGCTTTTTAGCAAAAAGGTAATTGTACAAAGCTGTTCGTAAACCTCCCAAATGTAAATAACCTAAAATTAAAAAAAATAAGTCCATTTATTTTACACTGGCTTATTAATATAAATAAATTACCTGTAGGACTAGGTGCAAATCTAACTCTCACTTGTCCATTGGAATAAAATCGCAGATTTATTTTAGAGAATAGCTTACATTTAAGGCTTTTTAACCTATTTGGAAAACGTCTAATAAACATACTATCTATAAACAAGTCCTTGTTAATTTTTACCGATCGATTTATTTCTCTACGATTACTATTTACCAACTTACACTTATGCAAATTTTTAATTAATAACTGTTAATTGTTTTGATTCCAGTTTTAATCATGAACTATTTAGAAGTTTTTTAGTCGCATTTTGACAGATGGTTGTTTATGCAGAATTTTGAGGTTAATTTAGAAACTGTGAATAGAATCAGCCAAAAAATAACGGCACTGCTAATCAAATGGTTTCTTTTTATTAACAAATTATTACTTAGTAATTACTTTTTCAAAATGGTATGTAGAATTGTCTTAAAAGAAGATAAATAACTAAAGAAAATGTTTATCCTCTGAATCTGTCAAAACTGATTGATTTTCTAACCTATTTTTAATAAATAATTTCTAATTTTTAGCATAAACTTAAGTCCTCACAACGAGAAAAAGTGAAAAAGTTTATATCGTTCACTCAAACAGGTGAGAACACGGCAATTTATTGTTTAACACAAAATGACTGGAAACTAGACCTTGCTAGCGACAACTATTTTCAAAACCCGGATGCTTATTACAAGGAGCCCCGAAGCGTAGACAAGAAGAAATTAGAATCTTTATATAACAGATATAAGGATCCTACCGAACCAGACAAGATTACTGTAGATGGTATTATGAAGTTTCTCGATGATTTAGGTTTACCTCCGGAATCAAAACTTGTACTGATAATTGCTTGGAAATTTAAGGCTGCCACACAGTGCGAATTCTCAAGAGATGAATTTATAAACGGAATGACGGAGTTAGGTTGTGACAGTATTGATAAGTTAAAGCAAAGACTTTCGACATTAGAAAATGAGTTAAAAGACAGCTATAAATTTAAGGATTTTTACCAATTTACCTTTAATTTTGCTAAAAATCCAAATCAAAAAGGATTAGATTTAGATATGGCAATTGCCTATTGGAACATAGTATTAAAAGGAAAATTTAAATTTCTAGATCTCTGGTGCACATTTCTTCAGGTAATATAGATGTTTAAGTATTCTTAGAACATGGTTCATAACATTTACCTTTAGACCTATACAGGGTGTCCCAATATTCCGTTGACATAGAACTACTATGTATATTTAGAATCAAAATAAGTACATTGGACAGAATTTACCTCTATACAAAAGTGCATCATTTGTCTGTTAGGGGGCATCAAACTTTAAAAAAATAAACATATTTTTTAAGATATTTTAAGAACCATTATTCTGATTTGAATGAGATTTGAGGTGCCTATGTTTTGCTAAGCGCTTTAACATTTGACTTAAAACAGACACAAAAATCAAGGAAAAATACGGGAAGGGTGAAAACTACCCTCACCACTTCATAAAAAATTTTAGTAGATATATTTTCCAGTTCCACCAAGGACGTTTTTTTTTGTAAAATGGTTCTAGTATTTACTACATTTTTTGTCCCTTGTAAAAAAACGCTAGATTGCATATTTTTTGAGAAAAAAATAAGACTTTTTTCAAAGCAGATGTAATAAATATACAAGGAGTTTCAATATTTCCTGAACAACTACATATTTTTTAAATCAAAAGATGTTAATGGCACACAATTTACCTACCTCTAGACAGAAGTGCTTTATTTGTCTGTTAGAGGGCATCAATCGAAAATAAAGCTGAATATTCATTAATTTAAAATTTTTGAAGCATATTGTCAAAAATATAATTTGTGATAGTACAGTACGTCTGTCCGTTCTGTAGCTTCTGTAGCGGGGTATCCGTGATAGGGGAAACGATATTCTCTCGATGTTTTTCGTAAAAAATAGACGACGCGTCCCATCAATAAAAATTCAACAAATTTGCAAGTAGCCAATAAAATGAGTGGGCGGAGCGATTTGCGGTGACGCACTCGTTAAATCGACGTATAAAATATATTGCTGTTTATTTAAATTTTTTTGTTTGCATTCCTTTCATAGACACAGATCCAGCAGATGTACTGTAACATAACATTCCATATTTTCGCCAACTAGATTATTAGCACCAATTAGCACATACTAGATTTTATGTGCCTGCATAGCTTGATGTGACAAGAAACATTTTTTTAAGCCAGCTTAAATCAGAATAACAGTTCTTAAGATATGTTAAAAAATTACGAAATTATAAAAAAATAAACCTGAAATAGCGTGTTTCAAATATATTTTATTTACATTCAAAACAGTTCAAATTTATTATATGGATGCTATTTAATTGTACTACATGTCTGTAGCTATATTGCCTATAATGATAATTAATTTTTAAACTGATGTGCTGGGTGTAAATGACACTCTCTTTTGCGCTCCACCTTTGTGCTAGGCTAACGCTCTCCCCAGAAAGTGTGGATGATGCCATCAACTTTCGGTAGCGCTTGCGCCGTTATAGTTGCTCGGAAGAAATTTAACATTTAAAATTAGGTCCACAGATTTTATAAGAACGTCAGTAAGTGGATGAACATACGAAAAAAAATATTTCTAATTTCGATTTTTGTCAAGCTAATAGCACAGATTAGGTATCCTATAAGTATACAGATAAAAATCTTCCCTAATTCGTGGTACGAAAATTGTTTTTTATGACGATGAGCAAACGAGTAAATTATCTTGTGCGCAAAAATAAACTCCCGTTTAAACAGCGTAATAACAGGGCCGGTCACAACGCCGGTCAGGCGCTGTGCGCAATTTTAGAGGCCATAAGTGGGCGTGCTTGTGCGCAATCTAGTAACCTAACTAGTGCGCGTCTCCGAAAATTGGAACCACGAAAAACAATGCTTTTGACGATAAGTTTATAATCTGTATAATATGTGCTGATAGCATTTTACCGTGTGTGCATCGGTTCGAAACGTCGAGGGCGTCATCCTGTAGCCCGTCCCCAATTATGCTGATATCGACCCACATTTTTCTTCAGTATCAAATCGTTAGTCCCACCCTGATGAAGATGTAAATGAAACGTGTCGTATCGTTGATTGAAAGAATTGGGAAGATACGCAACCTAATGGGCAAATTTGTGGCAAAGCTAATTTGATTTCTCCGTACGTCTCAAGTACTGTACGGTGGAGACAACAACCGCTCTGCGGTCAAAGCATAAAACACTTATTTTCTCTAATTCGGTCAGCGAAAGCATATCGAAGTCGGTGTGGATCTGAAAGCGACAGTGTTAATATTAAAATGTGTAATATCTGTTATACGTTTGACGAAAATATCTTTGGATGAAAAATCCGCGTTTATGTATTGAAAATTTATTCGTGTTTAACATAGAATAAACAACAAAAATAAAAACTCTTTTATAGGTACTGAATATGTCGTATGATCGCAAAAAATTCGTTTAGTTGGCTTGGAAATGACGATTATTGACATATATGATAATATTTTATATATTAAATAATAGTATTTTTCATTTTCTAGTCAACTCTGACGCCGTTCTTTGTTTAATCATGTAATATTATATTAAATTGTTTAATGATAGAAAATCCGTTTTACTAACATATTGTACCCAAAATCCGTAAATCTACGGATTAATCAGTAGTTTTGGCAACACTGTCTCCGGCAACCACTCACTCTGTCGACTAAAAGCAGAACTACGGTACAGTTTTCTTTATCCGCTGCGCTGTAAACGACTATCAGCTCGCAGCGGCGCACGGTGGGGCCGATTGAAGAATCGTTGGCCAAAACCTTCAAAGATATATGAATCAACCAAAAATATATAGAATTTAACAGTTTTTACTTAATTGAATTTCTAGGTAGTCAATCTTCAAAATTTTAGTTAATTAAATTATAGTTCACGTATATACCCAGCATATTAGCTCATCAATATAATGTGAGAAAAAATACCCGGATGACAAAACTTTACACTTTTGCCTTGCAAGCCATTTCGAATATTTTTGTCTTGTGGCATGTCTGTGTGTCTGTCTGTCTGTTTATCGGTCTGTTTGATATATTTTGTTATCCGTATGTAACCAACAACTTTGATAAAAAAGTAAATATTGTTTTTGGATTCAAGTTAAGTAAAGAAGTACTAAAAGTAAAAAAATAATTATTTTCAATCGTGGTCTCACATGTCTCAAAATTAGTAGTCGGCACGTAATCAAGAAAGTATGGGCTAGATTTTTCAAGTGCCTATCTATATCGGCTAGCATCTAAAAATTAATTTCGGATGATGAGGGGGTTCCAAAAATTTTAATAACCATTTCGGGGGAAGGGTGGTTTTGGGTGCCGGATTTTTTTTCTCCTTCTATTTTTGGATTGGAACAACTAAAAGATTTTAAATTTATCGTAATGTTATGTGTTTAAAAATAATTTGTATAAATGCTTAAATTTTTAAAATCGGTTCATTATTTTAGTACATATCATAGTTTGAATTTACGTGCGGATATTTTAATAAGTTAAGCCGCCATCTTGAAATTTTAAACTGTCATATTTAGACTAAAACGCAATATTTTTAAACATATTGCCTTACTTCAAATCTCCATGTTGTTCCATTAAAAAGATAAAAAAGGAGTGGGGACATTGTATATTATCTAAGCCTCGATCTAAGCCTTAATTCAGTTAAAACCCACAAAATTTGTAGATTTGAGGTGGGGTGGGACTGAAGGGTCTAGGACTCTTGGATCCCCTAACAATGTGCTTGATTACAGGCGATTCATGAGTATCAGATTTTATTAAAATCACACGAACTTAATCTAAATAAATCATAAAGACCTATAGTATCTATTACTCAAAGTACCAGGGACATACTTACATTTAAAAATATTTTTTTTTAAAGTTGCGCAAAGTTGCGCAAGATGGTAACAAATACTTGAAGGGTAATGTCCAATCTTTCAAAAAACATCAGCCAATAAATTGGGCAACTTTGGGCACTCAACAAAACTCAAGGTTAAATAGCATATTTTATTTTTTATTTTATACTAATTTATTAATTAATTTAGTATGCATCAGTGGAAAAGTTTTTTTTTTCAAAATATAGCTAGAAATAGTCAAGTAGTATTGTACTTTTATAAAAAATGCAAAAAATTAATTGTATTCAAAAATTAACCAAGAAATTTTACCTACAAATTGCATTTATTATACACGGTAGAACTAAACCTTCGACATTACTGCCCTTCACTGGTTACAGATCTGCATCCAATTTTTTTTTCTGTGCGTTATATAATATTTCGGTCTTTTCTGTATTCTATGGTCATCAAAACTTTTTAAAAAAGCAACTTCTGTTTTATAAGGTTCTGGCCGCAAAAATGGCAATCGGCCCCACTGTGCGGCGCAGAACTAAACTAAATCTCAAATCTCGGACAGGTTGCCGCTGCGCCAGCTACATCAGCAACGCCAGCTACATCTCGGACAGCTTTTGTGCCACGAAATCGCCCATAAGGTTGGGCTTTTTTTATTTTTTCAATCATCGGTCGTATCCAAATTTGCAAGGTGGGAACGTGTGCACCGTTGCGTCGCTCATATAACCTATCCACCAAATTTGGTCGCGATCGGACGACTTGTGACACGTGTCGTACACGGTCGACTTGGCCGTGGTCCAATCTATTGACATACAAAATTTAATTTAAATCGGACGATTTTTTAATTTGATTAATTGATATTGGGGTTTCATAGTGCATGAAACGTCGTCAATACAGGGTGTCCCAGGCTGAGCGTGCATTAGAATTTTCTAGAGAACTACAACATCAAGATCGGAGATTTTTTGCACATTACTGTTTCACAACGAGATCTATCAACTATTTTTTTTAATATGGCGGCACTTCCGGAAATACCGGAAGTTGACACCAACTTTCTTATTTTAAATGGGTACCCCTCTGTTTTATTACGTACTTAAATTCTCTGTAAAATTTTATGAATTTTGATATCAAAAACTCTATACCTAACATTAACCGTTTTTTGGAAAAAAATTATTTAAAATTTTTGGACGAAAAAAACTGCCTGTCAAAAAATTCGGTATAGCCTAAACGACAAATTTAGTGATTACCACAGCCACTTGTCATAAAGAGAAGACGTGATGACTTTTATCATAAATCATTTTTTTGAAATGGAAACCTACTTTTTTTGTTTCGCTAATGAAAACTTTTTGATTATACATGTTCCTGTACCTAAAATAAGTCGTTAAGTTATTTAAGATTTAGTTTTAAAGCGTATTTTTCTTGATTTTATCTAGCTTCCATTGACATTAAGTCAGAAAATTTACTTCCTTCTGTCAAAAAACTGTTTATTTGATATTCGTATATTATAAATACTACTGGTAAAACTTTACAAAGTGTATTTATAAAAATATATCTCATATTTTAGTGATAGCTAATAGCAGTATGACATATGACATGGCCAAATATAGTTTTACATCGCGTGACATTTAAAGTCTTATCCATACTAATATATAAAATCCTTAAGTGACTGACATACTTATTAATCACGATCCTGCTCAAACCACTCAACGTAAGAAGCTCAATTTTGGCATACAGGTTGATTCTAGGGTGTAGAGGTTCGATAATAAGGGATTTTTCGAAATTCCAGTTCTAAGGGGGTGAAACAACACCTCAAATATTACAATATTTTTTTATTTAAAAAACGGTCAAGTTTCCGAAAAAACGCTTAAACCGGTATATTTTATTTTGTTTTTTTACATATTTTAAGATTTTTTAAAAATGTATACAGGGTGTTTCGAAAAATCTGGTCATTGATTAATCACGCTCCTGCTTAAAGCGCTTGACGTAAAAAGCTGATTTTTGGAAAACAGATTGACTTTAGGGTGTAGAGGTTCGATAAGAAGGGATTTTTCGAAACTGGAATTCTAAGGGGGTGAAACTATCCCTCAAATATTAAAATATTTTTTATTTAAAAACCGGTGAGTTTTTCGGAAAAAACTCTTAAACACGTATATTTTATTTTGTTGTTTTACATATTTTAAGATTTTTTATAAATTTATACAGGGTGTTTCATAAAATATGACCATTGAGTAATCACGATTCTGCTTAAACTGCTTGACATTTAAAGCTGATTTTTGAGAAACGGATTGACTGTGTCTCGAATCTCAAATTCCAAGAGGGTGAAAACGCCCCTCAAATATTACAATATTTGTTATTTAAAAAACGGTTAGTCTTTCGAGAAAACGCTTGGACAAGCATAATTTATTTGGTTTTTTTACATATTTTGATTTTTTTTTAAAAATCATACAGGGTGTTCCAAAAAGTTGGGTAATTTCTTAACCACGATTCTGCTTAAACTGCTTGACGTAAAAAGCTTATTTCTGGCAAACGGATTTTTTGAAAGTCAAATTCCAACGAGATGAAACTACCCCTCAAATATTACCAAGTTATATAATAATAACGCCATATTGTTTTTTCCCATGCTGACAAAAATGTGAGAAAATTTTATCCAGTTTGTATGTTAATGGAAATTCTTGCTTTGCTTTATCATCACCATTACAAATGATTAATTCGACGCGAACGAAGTCGCTGGTACACGCTAGTAGACATATAAGCTACTGGTTAAAAAACAAAAAAATATACCCTTTAAAACTAAATCTTAAATAACTTAAAAACGATTTATTTTAGGTATAGGAACATCTATAATCAAAAAGTAGCGAATTAAAAGACCTTTTCACTAGTGAAATAAAAAAAGTGATTTTCCCTTTGAAAAAAATGATTTATGATAATGTTCTAATCGCTAATTCCATGACAGCTACGGCTAATATTATGTGACATTGGAACAATTTAATTATTGAAACAGCCACATGTCTTCTCTTTAGGCCACAGTGGCTGTGGTAATCACTAAATTTATCGTTTAGGCTATACAGATTTTTTTGACTTTCAGTTTTTTTCTTCCAAAAATTTTTAATATTTTTTTCTCAAAAACGGTTAATGTTAGGTATAGAGTGTTTGATTTCAAAATTCATAAAATTTTACAGAAAATTTAAATATGTAATAAAAAATGGGGGTACCCATTTAAAATAAGAAAATTGCTGTCAACTTCCGGTATTTCCGGAAGGGCCGCCATATTGAAAATATTTTTAATCGATAGATCTCGTTGTGAAACAGTGATGCACAAAAAATGTCCGATATATTGTTGTTCTCTAGAAACTTCTAATGCACGCTCAGCCTGGGACACCCTGTATATCATGAAGAGATGCTCTTTGAGCCCTCTACATTCCGAGTTTCAGACCCCTAGCTCACATAGGGCCCGGGCTCACATAGGGCCCGAGTTACGACACTCGCACGTCAAGTTGGGCCCTATGTGAGCTGAGACTTGAGTTATTGATATTTTGTCTTCAAATTGTTGTTTTTTTTTTAGGAAAATCATAAAATATTCAAACCCCTAGCTCACATAGGGCCCGAGTTACGACACTCGCACGTCAAGTTGGGCCCTATGTGAGCTGAGACTTGAGTTATTGATATTTTGTCTTCAAATTGTTGTTTTTTTTTAGGAAAATCATAAAAGATCAATACCAAAAGATACTTGGAATTTGCTTCTAGACTTTGCTCAACAAA
This sequence comes from Sitophilus oryzae, assembly GCF_002938485.1. Taxonomy (NCBI): domain Eukaryota; kingdom Metazoa; phylum Arthropoda; class Insecta; order Coleoptera; family Curculionidae; genus Sitophilus; species Sitophilus oryzae. The sequence continues at coordinate 1,421,747 of NW_022146734.1, read as the reverse complement.
TAGCAGATGATATGAGCAACTATGACGAAGAAGGTGCCTGGCCTGTATTAATAGATGATTTCGTAGAGTGGGCCACAACAAAAGCAAAAGAAAATCAGCCTCATAGCACTAGCCAACTTGAATAACATAGTATATTTTACTGATTTTTATTACTTTTTGCGTTGGTACTTTTTATGTGTACTTCTTAGATTTTTCTTGCTTAACAGTTGAGTTAGAACTTTTTAAAAAAACATAATTAAGAAATGTACATAGCTAATATGGACAACTGAAGTGAAAATCTATCAGAAAGTGAAAGTGTTGACCGTATTTATATTCTGAACAGGAGTAATAACTGCATAATTATTATTGGTGGAATAAAAAAGTTGCATATAAATATGTTGAAATTCAAATTTATTTAAAAATTTCAACATTTTTCAAAGATGTTTCAATAAATATACATAAAAGTATAAATAAAATTCTTATACATAATATATATTTTTCTGCCAAATGTAAAATTAAATATATACCATTTTGGGTACTGTTTTGTTTTATATTTATTCTTGAATTATTAAATATTTAAAGGGCTGATAATAGTTCCTTGTTTCTTTATATTTTGTTTCTTTATAATTGGTAATTATTAAATTTGACTAAGGAATTTCATTCTCTCTATTAGCAAAAACTGCTGTTACTTAACTCAATTTTGTACATTCTCGAGAAATTTGTACATGTATCGGAAAAAATATATATTTAATGATTAATAATGCTGTAGATATGTACCACTTTTTCTAATAATGGTTACGTATTTTTGTCTACATCTTTATAAGGCGTAATTTCTAAATTTTAATATTAATAGGATTTTCATCGATTTGTCGTAAATTGTAGAATAATTTGAAATGAGAACGTTTATTTTATTAAATTATCTTATATGTATTCCATAAGCGTGAGTATACATGCATTAGTCATGCGTCGTCCGTCATTTTTTTAACCAGTTTTATTGGTATATTTCAGATATGACAGATCGTACTTCGACGTGATTGGAGTGACGGAATGACGCGTGAGTGATGCATACCGTGCTGGCAACTGTTACTTTTGGGTCGGTATTTACATGTGTGAAAGTAAATTGCATAGGGATCTTATTAAGTCGGAGTGAGAAAAATGCGACGGTGTACTGTTGCGGCGTTGCCGGTATGCCTTTCCCTATCAAGTAAAGTAAAATCACGACCATAAACCACTTATTTTCAAAATACTTTTTTTAAATATAATTAGATAAAATCATTAGATATGTTTCTGAGCATCTGAAATGGAATTATAAGGATATCGTTATGGTATTGTTGGGTGTGATATCGTAGTTGTGTATTTTTATAACGAAAAAACGTCAGTAATCGCGATAATTTAAAAACTTAACTTTTAACACATAACACGCCATAACTTAAGAACCACTTTAGAAACTTTTTTTTTATTTTGAAGATCGGATCTTTTACAATATGATTAAATAAGAAAAATTCGACAAGGTACTTGACAAAAAATACTCAAACATTTTAAATAACCCATCCATTTACTTTTAGTGCATAGCAATTTTCAGCAATCGTGTAACTTTTTTTATTTATAAAGATTTTCACATACAGTCTGCGAAGAAAATATAGCAGAAATATTAAGAAAGTTTTTGAAAAAAACTACAATCAGTTATTTGTAATAGATTTCGATTAGATAGCGCAACGACTGTCGAACACTAACTCAATTCCACTTATTTTTACCAAAAATGCAAGTGTTTCTAACTTGCACTTAAAAAATTTTAAGCTATAGGGAAAATTACAACGACTGGTTAATAAATAAACAAATAAAATATCACGAGACGTAATTAAGTCGTGAAGCTGAACACTGAAAAGTACTGACACTGACAGAGGTATTTTTTGTTATCGACCGATATTGGGTCGACCGGTCAACTGCGACAAATCTGCTATATCCCCTTCCACGTCTCTTAGCAATGTGTACAGTTTCTCTGTTTATTTCATACGTTTAGCAATGTGTTTACTGTTCTCTCTTTGTTCAGTACATTATGAACGCATTGTACTCTTCTTATATACGGAAATATCGACCCAAGACTAACCTTTGCCAGCGCTTGGTATATACTCGCCTTAATTAACAGCCGCTGATAAATTTTTGATTATCAGTTGTTTCTTCTATACAGGCATTAAATGAATAAGTGCGGAAAAATGTAGGAATTGATTTCTTTTTAAACAATATTAGGCCCTTTTTATATAAAATTAGATTAGCCGGATACACGCAAGGGATTTTTGAGCGTTCGATCCCGCAGTCCAGACATGACAATCCATACCCGCCGACTGGGTCGTTCAGAGTAGAGGTTCCCATTTTCGTGTGTTTTACAGGGTTTCTCGCTTAAAGAAGCAATTTTCACATTAATTTGCTACGGTTTTATTAAACTAAAGATGTAATACACATATTTGTCCCAGCCTTGTTAGTTCCTGAAATACAGCGCGAATTTGAAAATATTGCCTTCGTATCTCAGATATCTTATAACCTTTGAATAAGAAGACTAAAGCGTAGTTTACACGGGATAGAAAATTGCGATAGAACTTGCTAGAGTAACTTGCAATAGTGTTTACATTTAAGCAAATTTTAAAGCAATTTCTTGCAACAAGTACTTTCTAGGCATATGTTTTGAGCAAGAAATTGCATGCACGTATACACGGTATAGTATATATTACACAAGTATATTGTTTAGAAGAAAAATGTCGCGCCGTAAAAAGAGAGCTGCAGCCACTGCTCGTCTTTTTGCAATTTTACGCAAACAGTCAAGAAAATCTAGAAAAAGAATATATGGGTTAAAGAATGGATTGCCAGAAGGCCTAGTCTTGGAGCTCACGCGATGTTATTAAAAAAAATAAGAAATGAAGACCCAAAGCATTTAAACAATTTTCTGCGAATGTCAGAAGTCGATTTTACTTTTTCTTTTTATAATATTGTTCCGCTCCTGGTTTGCTTTGGTAAGAATATTATGTAGCTTCCGCTGAATCTCAGCCTCAGTTGTGTTGAATTTGTCAGCTATAAATTTGATTACTTTTTGCTTTTTAGCTTTATCTCTGTAAATTTTCGATTTTTTTGCCACAATTGCGGAAATCCTTAATATATATCTCTATCTATATTATAAATTAATCAAAGTGATGGTATGTTCTTTCAACCACATTCTCCATTTTAATATCGTTATTTAACACGCCTTCGAAAATCACTTGCACCAAAAACTTTCAACAAGACGGAAATAAATTTTAACTTGCCAGAGCACTCTCCCAACCTGTTTACACTTGCAAGCGTCTTTCGTCGCAACCACTTCCCCGCCAGTTTTGTGACTTGCTGGGAGAGTGCTTTCGGATACTGTTTACATTATGCAAGTTTGGTAGAAGTGCTCTCAGACATATACTTGCGATAATTTACTTGCCCGTGTAAACTACGCTTAAGGAAGGAGCATAATGCTATTCATGTATTCATGCATGGTGGGCGGAAAAAGGACTCTAGGGTGGGGATCCTTGACAGTTCTGTTTGACGATTCATTTGACACATTTGAATTTGATTTGAAATTTTGTGGATTTCTCAGTCTTTACGGAGCTTATTTTATGTTATTTATTATTTATTCTACTACTGATAGTTGTATAAAGGTAGTAAATCTAGATGGAAATTGTGGCAGAACTTAAATTAACAGTGACACTATCGCGATTTATCGAAAAACACTCTAAAATAGTTGTGTAGCGTGCGGTAGATCTCGGCAAAAATCGAGTGAAATAATGGAACAACTTTTCGCTATTAAGTGACTATATAATATACATACGTGTAGTAAACCGATCATTTATGAAATTCACTTAAATTAACTAATTATATATTTTTAATTGTATTTTTGCTTTTATTTACTACTTGTCAAAGATTAGATGTCAAAGAATTTAGATACGTCAATTTGACTTACCTGCTTCAGTAGCGTATCGGATGGTTGTGTTAATAAATAATTATTAACACTTATCTATTTTTATTATAATAATATGTTTTTATAACAATTTTATAACTACCAATATTTATTCACAACGTAAAATAAAAAAAATATTGAGTCTACCCCACGTCTACCCTATATCATAGTTTTACATTTTTTAAATAAAATTAGAACGGCTCTGATAAACCTGAATTTAAGTCGGCCATATTTGAGTCGCATCGCGGTGGTCTTAAGATTTTTGATATGCTCCTTCCTTAGTCTTCTTATTCAAAGCTTATAACTTACCGAAAAGATGAAAACTGAGTCCCATAGAGTTTTTCGCGTAGAATTCAATGGCATAAGGAGATTTTCGCTGGGAGCTGTCATTCTTGAAATAGACTTAAAATTATGTTTTTTTAATGGGATACCCTGTATATTATTTGTTTTTATTTGTCTTTGTTATGATCTTTCTAAAAATATAATATACTCTACGCTTATTCTCATAAACAAGGTGAAAAATTCGTCGACTTCAAATTTCGTTTATGGCTATTCCACGCTAGTTTCTGCGTAGAATTATTGTATAATTATTATTAATAATTATCTTAATGCTGCACAAATTTATTTTCAGTGCAGTTTAATCAGATAACAACATGAAAAACTGGTTAAATTAAATAAAATAAAATAATATTCTTTTAAACTACGTTGATTTCCGTTAAAAAGTTAAATAATGCATTTTTTTACCTTAGTTATGAAATGAGAATAGAGCATATTATAGCGCGTTCTCACGACTCTCGTGTACTTGGCAAGTATTTTTTATTGGCTTACAGGGTCTGGCGGGAGTGAGACGTAGCTCCTATAATAAATAACTTAGAAATTCTGTATAGATGCTCGATGTACCGTGTATACCCTGTATACCAATCTACATAAATATAAAATGCTAATGTCTATCTGTCGTCTCTACTGAAGTAACGACTTGCTCTAGAAAGTTGTTTTTTTTACTAAAAGATATCTAATTGGCTCTTCTAAAAACTGTCGTCGCCGAATTTTTTGTTTTTCATTTAATTAAAAAAAAAGTAAAAAGTATTTTTCTTCCTGATGTCGTGGCGGATGCGCCAGGATTCAACTAGTAACAAATATTTGTCAAGTAGACGAGTAGTGAGAATGCGCCTTTATATTTTTAGAAACCATATAACAAGGCAAATAAAATAAAAAAAAATGACGCCGGGAGGCACGTATATACTAAAATATGTTAATAAAAAGTTGGTAGGCAGTCCTTTTAGTTTCAAAGTAAAGGAATCTCAAAAACTGCGACTTTGACTGATTTTTATGTTATTACAAATTTTGTTGCAAATATTATTCCTAATCTTAAATTGAAAACCGCGTTTCGCTAGCTACTGTAATTTTGGAGTTTAATTGTTATTTTGGGGTTTTTAAAATTTTTAACCCCCTCCCATACCTCCTTACCAACCCACCACCCCAACCAAAAACTAATGGCCAGATTCTCGGGTGCCACAGTATTTTTGTGCCGACTATACCTGTTGGTATGGTCGCCTAAAATTACAAAAAAATTTGAGTCGTATTTCGAAAATGTGAATGAAAATGAAAAGTTATAGGCATAGATAAATGCAACAAGTTTAGATTGGAAAGCCCGTAAAAATTTTAGGTCGCTAAATTATTTTGGATCGCGACCGTTATACGCGATCTGGCGCTGCTATAGCGATCGCTAAGAACAACGGCGAACAAAAACAGAAATAATTTTCTCTTGTCAAAGTCAGAATCTTCAAAAATCATAATAATCTTTCAAAATCTAAACCGCTCTCATTAAAGAAATTCCGAAAAGTGTTTATAGCGTCCATTTTCAAAGTAATTATTGCTATCTTGTGAGTTTAATTCAAATTTTATTTACTCCAACCGGTGATAATTGTGAAAAAGTGGCATTAAAAACTTAAAAAGCTGTGCTGTGAACTGTGAACTGCAAAAATCGTGGATCGTGGCATAACGTCGGTTTCTAATGTTTCATAGGTATTTCATACATGCGTCCTTATATAAAATAAAGTTTCTTGTATGCAACACACTGTATTTTATTTATAAAATTAAACGAAAATAATAATAAATTTGAATAAACAATATTTGGGCGATATAATTCCGGAAAAAGCCGAACCGCTCCGAAATTTTCAAAAGTTTTGGGTCGCGACCGTTACAAGAATAGCGCCAAATAGTGTTTACATTGTCCTTATGGGCCCTTTCCAATCTAATGATTATAGGATAACCGAGAAACAAGGGGAGTCGAAAAATGTTTAAAATTTTAAAGTTCGTAACTAAGTGGGCTAGGGCAAATCTGTGTGTAGCATCTTTATTTTTATGAAAAAGTAGCACAGTAATGTGAAAACTGCATATTTGTAGCCATTTTAACTTCATATTGACTCATAAACCAGAAACCCCATAGAACACAAAAAATAGTAGTATAAGCTCTGTACAGCAGGTTAGAACTCCCAACTATGCGGACTGCTACATAACCGGTATTTCTCCGTGGTAGTTCACTAACCTGCAAATATTAATGAAAGATCTAGACTGCTGCGGAACAAATCTTTCACAAATCCCTTGCGTATATGAGCGGCTATTATATATTAGACCTGGCCTTCCCTAAAGCCGCGTATTTGCTTGTGCAGAATAAACCAAATTCACGCTAATAACCCCATTTTCGGAAATTTTTTACATCAATAAGTTGAAATTTGGGGTGGGTGTCAAGAATCAAGTCGCGTTTTTAGATGGTTTTTAGCATAGTTTTTAGGTAGTTTGATTATTTGAGTATGTCATATAAAGGGTGTTCAAAAAGCTACTCCACTTGTAAATTTTACACTACTACCGTATTACCAAATATTTACTACCATATGTTGCATAAACGATCTGAACCTACGAAATCCTATGTAAATTTTAAAAATGATGAATAAGTTTTTCCCATTATAATTTACAGAAAAAAATATTGGAAAAGTTTGAAAGAACTCCTTAAAATGAAGCAAATTGTTCATTTTGAATAATTTATATGAATTTGTTTTTCAGTTATGAGTGATAAAAAATACTGAATTAGGCAAAAAATTAAAAATAATCCGGTTCTGGCCAAACATATACAGGGTGTCCCAGGCTGAGCGCGCATTAGAAATTTCTAGAGAACTACAACCTAGATCGGAGATTTTTTGCACATCATTGTTTTACAACGAGATCTATCGATTAAAAATATTTTCAATATGCCGGCACTTCCGGAAATACCGGAAGTTGACAGAAACTTTCTTATTTTAAATGGGTGCCCCCATTTTTTATTACATACTTAAATTATCTGTAAAATTCTATGAATATTGATATTAAACACTTTGTGCCTTACATTAACCGTTTTTGATAAAAAAAAATATTTAAAATTTTTTGACAAAAAAAACTACCTGTCTAAAAAATGTGTATAGCCTAAAAGTCAAATTTAGTGATTACCACAGCCACTGTGACATAAAGAAAAGACATGGGGCTATCTATTTCAAAAATTAAATTGTTCAAATGTCATAAAATAATGGCGGTAGCTGTCATGGAATTGCGCGATTAAAAATTTATCATAAATCATTTTTTTCAAATGGAAACCCACTTTTTTTATTTCACTAATGAAAAGGTTTTTCCATTCGTTACTTTTTAACTATACATGTTCCTATACCTAAAATAAATCGGTTTTAAGTTATTTAAGATTTAATTTGAAAACGTACATTTTTCTTGATTTTATCCAGCTTCCTGTGACATTAAGTATCAAACGGTCAGACAGTTTATTTCCATCTGTCAGAAAACGAATTTTTTGAAATACTTATATTACAAATACTGTCTGTTTAAGAGTTTAAAAAGTGTATTTATAAAAATATATCGTATTTTCGCTCTTTAGTGATATCTAAAGTTGATATTATTAATAATATTTCATATGATCGAAAAAAAAAACAGCTCACAGTTGGCTCGGAAATGATGCTTCTTTTTGAACAAAGCGTCACAATATGACATGGCCAAATCTACTGTTTTACATCACTTGACGTTTAAAGTGATAGGCTACTGGTTAAAATCAAGAAAAAATATACGCTATAAAGTAAATCTTAAATATCTTAAAAACGATTTATTTTAGGTATAGGAAGATGTATAGTCAAAAAGTAACGAATTGAAAAGCCTTTTCACTAGTGAAATAAAAAAGTGGGTTTCTATTTGAAAAAAATAATTTATGATAATTGTTTAATCGCTCAATTCTATGACAGCTGCGGCCATTATTATGACATTCGTATAATTTAATTTTTGAAATAGATAGCCACATGTTTTCTCTTAATGGCACAGTGGCTGTGGTAATCACTTAATTTGACGTTTAAGGTATACACATATTTTTGACAGGAAGTTTTTTTCGTTGAAAATTTTTAAATATTTTTTTCTCAAAATCGGTGAATGTTAGATATAGAGTGTTTAGTATCAAAATTCATAAAATTTTACAGAAAATTTAAGTATGTAATAAAAAATGGGGGCACCCATTTAAAATAAGAAAGTTGCTGTCAACCTCTGGTATTTCCGGAAGTTCCGCCATATTGAAAATATTTTTAATCGATAGATCTCGTTGTGAAACTATGATATGCAAAAAATCTCCGAGATAGATGTTGTAGTTCTCTAGAAACTTCTAATGGACGCTCAGCCTGGGACACCCTGTATAACAATTATAACTTATGTCACAATATGATAAATCTATTATGATTTTCTTCTACAGAGATCTGTCAAAAATATCCGAATATAAGTTATATTCTCTATGAAAAGTTTCTTCACTGCTTCAAATGAAAATTTATTTATTAAACACTAAACAATTCAGGAAATTAAGTACTTGTTCATTTTAAAATGGAGAAAATTTTGACACTATCTCTTGATAATAATAAAATATCTTGATAAAATGGCAACATTCTTACAATTAACAAGAAAGAAAACCAATGGTTCTCAAAATTTAAGCAAAAAATAATTTTTTTTATTTTCAAAGTAAAATATCTCGATTATTTTGGATTTATTTGAAAAACGGCAAAGAGAAATTATGTTTCTTTATCGATATCTACCAGCTCTGAAAATATTTGCACTTATTTAAGAGTCACAATGTATATAAAAGAAAATAGAGAACTTTTATAAATTGTTTTTAAAATTTACATGGGATTTTTTATGTTCTAGTCGACGATGCAACAGATGGTATAGTAGAGCAGTGTAATACAAAAAATACAAAATTCAGTATTTGTAATTTTATTAGGAGACTGCATAATATTAAATTGGTAAAAAACGCAGTGGGCGTCTATCAACATTTTCAACAATAATTGACTTTCATCTGTTTATTGAAATGTGTATTGTAATTTTGGTTTTTATCACCTCGCATAAGTAAATAACTTTATTTTTCGAAAAAGAGCGATCAACTCCCATTTTTTGTACATATTTATTTATGCCCTGTAGACGCTACTTTTTTCAAACTGGTAAACCTGCAGTTCAGGAGTTCACCTATGTGCAATATGATATACTATGATATACTTTTTGTGGTATGCTTATATTAAAAAAAAGTTGCCTATTTATAATATTTAAAACCTAAATTATGTTGCCAATTTTTGATTATTTCTTTTTTTTTATTGCATAGTTTTAACTATTTATTTATAATTTTAGCTTTTTCTGATATCAGTATTTTATTATTGTTGTTATTCTTGAACTCATTTTTTTTACTAACTAACTCTTACTTATAAATATTATCTTATTTCTTTAACTACACTCAGGTGCAAAAAAATCAACGGAAAATGTTTTCGTCGAGTTTAAAGTGTTGTTTTTTTTTACTTTAGACCTATTTTCATGATTTTTTTAGCAAACTATATAAATCTATTAACTTTAATTCATAAACTCTGTTTTTTATAAGCTTTAGTATTAGGCTTATTATACAGGGTTAATTGAAGGGTTGTTTTTTACCTTAACTTTAAAACATCCTGTGCAATAATTTCGTTAGTAACTTTTCCTAAAACATTATTTTCGATCAGAACCATGTCTCCTGAGCATTTTGTTTTTTGACTTGTCAACACATGCCTTGGCTAATTTTTAAGAGCGAAATGAACTTGCCACCAACAATTTGCAACTTTTTTAACTGTCGTTATGATATTATTTTTTAATATCACGAAGTAGCTTTGGTGACTATTGTCATAATGTCATATTGACACTGATTAGAGCTCTATGTTAAAATTTAAAAAAAATGTTAAAAAGTAGCGATACAGGCTTAGTTTTAATAAATCTCAGCAACACTAACAGAACTAAGGATATTAAAAAAAAATGGCACTGGGAGGCACGTATAGCCGCCCATACTAAAATATGTTAATAAAAAGTGGGCAGGCAGTTCTTTTACTTTCAATTATCTCAAAAACTGCGACATTGACTGATTTTGATGTTATTACAAATTTTGTTGCAAATATTATTCCTAATCTTAAATTGAAAACCGCGTTTCGCTAGCTACTGTAATTTTGGAGTCACGATTTTTAAAAATGTTTAACCCCCTCCCATACCCCCTTACCAACCGACAGACAGACAGACACCATGAAAATATTTTGTATTTAGGTCATTTATGACCCAAATAACTCATTTTGAGTGAAATTAAAAAAACTTCTCTATAACTGTTTGTAGACGTCGGTTCATACTGTTAATGAGGATGCAAATATATTGTGTTATGTTTTCCCATTTTTCTTCAAGGACCAAGCGAATATTCATAATTTCGGCCATTTTCAACAAGATCAATGACTTTAGCACAATCTTCGATACTAAGAACCATATTCAATCGTATACAACAATAATCACCAAAGAAGTTCACCGTTGTTATGAAGAATAACATGAAAAAATAACGATAATTGAAAAAATTGCAAAATTATTATGCAAGTTCATTTTGCTCTTAAAAATTTACCATGGCATGTGTTGACATGAATCAAAAAACAAAATATTTAGGAGACTATGTTCTGACCGAAAAATAATTAGTGATGGGATAACTCGAGCGAAAATTCGCTCGAGTACTCGATTATTGAAATAACCGACATCGCTCGATTATGAACGAGCGATGCAAGTGACGAGTACCAAGCGACAAACGCAAGCGATCCTAGAGTGAAATAAATTGAAATCCAATTTTAATGTGACCTACTCGATAAAAAGCCGAGCGAATTTTCTACATACGTTGCAGGTAGCAAATTTATACGACGCCGTATATACCGGGTGCGTCTCAAAAGTGGTTCACCCCTATTACTTTTTTATTTTTTTAGATAAAAAAAATGAGATTTGGTATGTTAGTATATGACATAAATTAGGATTGATTGACGTATTCAATTGTTTTCTGTCGCTTCCTATTTCACCGGAAATGACTACAATTTTTGATTTTTAAATGACAACCTCGGTATTTTTTTTACTTTATTCGATAGAAAATGACATTCTAAATAGAATGACGTATCATATGTCAACTTTTGACATATTCGCTTAAAAACAAATTGTATTTTAAATTTCAATCTGGAGTGCCATGGCTGTGTTAAAAACACTAATTTTTAATCAAGGATCCTTGGAAAAATAGATTTGATCGTCTAATGTTTTTAATGTCTTGCCCTGGCCGGTTAAAAGATGCCCAAATCGTATTTTTGATCATATCTCAATTTTTTTCAAATGGAACGAGGGTGGATCATTAGCATATTTCGAAAAACATTTTTTTTACGAATAATTTGATACCACACACTTGGTACTTCGAGTCAAATTGTCGTTATGAACCGCATGTTACAATTTCAAATAAACCATATGCGAAAATGTCAAAAGTTGACATGTGATATGTCATTCTATTCAGAGTGTAATTTTCTACCGAATAAAGTAAAAAAATACCGAGGGTGCGATTTAAAAATCAAAATTTGTAGCCATTTCCGATGAAACCGGAAGTGACCGAAAACAATTGAATATGTCAATCAGTTCTAATTTATGTCATGTACTAACATACCAAATCTCGTTGTTTTATCTGAAAAAAATAAAAAGTTATAGGGGTGATCCACTTTTGAGACGCACCCGGTATATTTATTTGTTGCGTATCTGAGAGACAAAATTTTACGACCTACATCGACAATGCTTCGAAATAAACTAAATTAGGCGATCTAGCGAATCGCTCGCCGCTTACTACTTGCCGTTCATTACCGAAAGGATATGTGCCCTGCGCACGCAGCTTACTGCTTGGCGTTAACGAGTACTTACACCATAGACAAACTAACAAAAGCAAGACGCGTCAACGCTGTACTGCAAAACGGTAACAAGTTTGATAAGAGTTTATTACCGCGCTTGCGTCAACTGGCCTTTTAGACGAGGACGGTTTACTTATGGATTGTGTATTTTGTAGTAGCCTTTTAGACAAGGATGTTTAATTAAAAAGCGTTTATTAAAATCAAATAAATTTATTTCCATCGGTAAAATAAACAATAATTTCTGGACATAACAGATATAAAAACAAAAGTTAAATAAACGAAAACGTATTTCTCTTATTAAAATAACAAAAAAGATGATAAAAAAAACAGTTATGGTAAACGAAATAAAAGCATTATTCTTCAAAAGGTACAAAAAAATAATTATGTATATTATAATATTAATAATAGGAACAACAAGAAACATCTTAAAAATATAAAACTTTTTCAAATATAAAACAAAAACATAAACTTCACATTTTCACAAGAATTTGCAAAAATATTAACATTTCGAGTCTATTATAAAATATAAAGCACGAAAATTCAAATCATAAAAAGATTAAAAAGATAAAGATTCTTATAACTTACAGTCAATTTGTAGGACCTTCGTTTTGTCTACGTTAGCGATGTAATCACAATAATATGTAAATCACAGTAATTATTATGTTCTTCATAAATGTAAAATGTATTAAATTATTTGTTTTCGTTTTGTACGCTAATAAAATAATAGTAATAACCAAACAAAACGCAAAATCAGGAATTCAACAGTTCGTTCAAGGATGGTTCAAGGCAAAAACGTTTTTCGTTTTATTTAGGTTAGGTTTGACGAGTGCGACTGCGCGATGATTTCTGACTCAGCTGGCCAGCGCAAAAACAATAATTCGACTTCCTCAATCCTTTGAAAAGTCTTGCTTTTGTTAGTTTGTCTATGACTTACACCATGCGACGGACAAAAAAACCGTATTTTTAAATACGAGCGATATTTCGCTCGAGTTATCACTCGGTTATTGCAATCGCTTGATACTCGAGTACTCGATTATTGAAATTAATCGGTTTTTCCCATCACTAAAAATAATGTTTTAGGAAATTTTGCTCACAAAATTATTACACAGGGTGTTTCAAAGATAAAAAACGTTATGGGAATTTGAAAATGTATAATCAGGATTAACCATTTTGGAACAAGCAAAAAGTTTTATGAAGAATGTATTTTTCTCAAAATATCAATAATAAAAAAGTGTTTCCTCTTGTAAAGACGATCCGGTTACTTATACTGTAATTAAGGAAATATTGTACATTAAGGAACACCATGTATATTTAAATAATTATTTGAAACTCTACAGCCTGTTTAGTAGTAACAAACAGTAGTCATTTTTTGGATGTCTTATGACGAAATCATATATTCTTTGGCTGGGCATAATATATTGAAAAAGTGCATTAAGAACTCCGAGAAGCGCAGGTATACCAACCAAACATAAAAAAGAAGTAATAATTTAATTAAAACTAACACTCAGAAGAACGGTAGATTTGTGAAAATATTTTCTGTAGATATTATATGTAAATAGACAAAAAAAATAGTTTACATGATATTTACAGTGAAACTGTGTCTTGTTAGAATATGATTGAACTGTTTCTAAAATAAAGTGAAATCTTGTTATAATGCTTCTTTCATTATCGGTCTATACAGGGTGTCCCAGAAATAAGTGCAAATATTTAAACTGGTAGTATATTTCGGCCTCAGAAACACGCCTATGAGGTATTTTTTGCGAAAAGAAAATTTGGCATTTTTTTTAGTTTTAAGTCAAAAAACATAATTTCTTGATAATATGGCAACATAGGTAGTAGCTTAAATTTACATGAAAGAAAATTCAGAAAAGATCCAGTGGTTCTCAAAATTTTAGCAAAAAATCAGTTTTTTTTTGTAAATTTTTCAAAGTAAAATAACTCGATTATTTTGGACTTATTTGGAAAACGGTAAAGAGAAAAAATGTCTCTTTTCACCAGATCTACCACCCCTTAAAATACTTGCACTTATTTCTGGGACACTTTTCATGGCCCCAAATGGCCGGAAAATCAGTTTTTCAAAATGTCTGTCAACATAAATATGCAATATACTAATTATCTGAAGCTTAGCTAATTGCCTACAAAAATGGTCCTTATCATTTTTTACGTGGAATTAGTAGCTTTCGAGATATTCCGCCTCGAAGATCCCTGAATTTTATCTCCAAGTTTTAACGGCTCCGGATATTTCATAAGCGTATCATTGATTGATAAAACAATTTGTTTAATATCTCCAAAAATCATATACCTATGGGTATTTAGCCACTGCAAGAAAATCTACAAAATAAAATAGTTATTTTTGTAAACACTGTTGCGTTAATCCAATGTAATCGCAAAACATTTTCCGATGACGTCATCAATAATATCGACATTGACATTAAAGTCTATAAATCTGACTAAATGAAATTTTGGCAAAAATGTTTAAATTTGTTGTATAGTTTAAGATACCGAGCAGCTCTTCATTTTACTTTATAGAGCAAATGATTGTAACATATTTTATTTAGATTAAAGCTGCAAAAATTAGTTTAAACCGAATTTTATTATCGCTATGTTGGTCACATTGTTCCGTGTTCAGCAATGTTGTCCTTTATTATTTAACAATTATCCTAATGTCAATCATTATTTTGTATCATATCGTGTTGTTGAATCTTTATGAGCAATTCTTGTTTTTTGCCTATTTTCGCAGTCTTTTTTTAAAAATTGCACTTTTAAGCACAAACAGTTCTTTTAAGAACTAAATTTTCGAGTTTTTGTATTGCATTTCTTGAAATTGTGTGTTGAAAATATGCCGAAGCATTTAAACAGTCGAAGCAAAGAGCTTGTAACTTCCCTGAAACAATTTGAACGAGAACGTGACAATAAAGGTCCTTTATTATTACCCTTGACTGCAGTCAGAGAAGTAAGTTTGATAGATAAGCACATTATACCACTTTCAAAGTTAGTTTTTATTAAATTCTGTGATTATTAGTTTATGCATTAATAGAACCCTCTTACTTGTTATTACCGCACTTATGGCGTTGTAATAATCTAAGAGAGCTGACTACATAAAAAACCTTATCATCGTTACATGGCTAATTTTTTGTGTGAAGTATCCTTTTGTGCAGCCATTATGAAATAGTCATGTCTGCCAGCGCGATCCCGGGGCTTAAAGCGGGGGCGGCCAATCGAAAGGGTGAAATTTTGACACTAAAAATATTATAAGATACATGAGTTATAATTGCGAAAATAGCTTTTATTTATTATTAAGAAACGTGGAAAATTGTTGGCAGACATTTTTCTAGTCACTAAAATGCCGACAGACAACGCGAAAGAGGCATGGAATTTTAAAAATTATTAAAAAATGAAATTTGAAGAATGAAAAAAATTATGGCATATTTGCATGCCGATTGGTGAAATGTTATATTTACTTATTTTAAAAGCCGTATGCCAAAGGGCAGACAAAAAGATCGTGGCTCAATCAGCTGCAAACAGTTATCAAAAGCGCCATATTACTCTAGCGCTTTATTCAGGGAACGCTGGCCGCCTCATCCGTTTAAGTATAAATAAATCATATAATATACGATTATATTATAAATATATTTTTTTATTATTTCAATAACGATTTTTTTGTCTGCCTTTTGCATACGGCTTTTTAAATTAATTAACAATAAACATGACATTCCACCAACCGACATGCATGTATACGATGATTTTCTTTTGTCAAAAATATATGCCTCTTTCGCGTTGTCTGTCGGCATTTCAGCCACGAGAAAAATGTCTGTCAACAATTTTACACGTTTCCTAATAATAAATAAAAGCTATTTGGCAATTATAACTCGCGTACCTAATAATATTTTTAGTGTCAAAATTTCTCCGTTTCGATTGGCCGCCCCCGCTTTAAGCCCCGGGATCGCGCTGGCAGACATGACTATTTCGCAATGGCTACACAAAAGGATACTTCACACAAAAAATTAGCCATGTAACTGATAAGGTTTTTTATGTAGCCAGCTCTCGGTCTATAACGGCACCGGAAATTTCATAAGTGTATCATTGATTGATAAAACAAATTGTTTAATAACTCGGCTAAAATTTAATATTTACTATTTTTTGATGTTTCAAAGTCCATTTAAAAGAGTGAATCAACAGCTATCACATTTTGGAACTTGTTTGAATTTTGTCATGTTTTATGATAATAAAAGAACCCGGCAAACAAACATTCCTTAACCCAAAAATTTTCAGATTATCAATCAAGAAAAACAGGGTCGAAACCAAACCAATCAAAACTCATTGGTACAACTAAATATACCAGCAAAATTTCATGGTGCGCGGGGAAGAATAGAAAAATCGGTTTCAATAGGTTGTAAGAAATACTTGTGCGATATTTGTTACGTTCCTGTTAACTTTGCTAAGTCTGTAATTCAAAGTAAAATTTAATAGGTGTTCTATGGAAGGCGCAGGTATTTCATGAAATGACTAGGTAAAGTATGTACAGGGTGGACCATTTTGGTTGTTTCTATAGGGTATCTAGAAAACCGTGAGAAATATTCAAATTTTGATACTGCAGTCTCGGGTTCTTTTTTTGAAAAAATCACAATGGCGCAAACGGATCGTGGCTATCTTGATCGGTTTCGAAACTACAGGGGGATTCTCAAATTTTGTACTTTTTGAAGATGGTCGATAGTTTGTTTATTTCAGCAACTACGCAAAAATGAATTAAACATTCTAAAGGCACTTTTCTGTGTAGAATGCAGTGGAGTAGTCAGACTTTTTTCGAGAAAAATATTTTTTTAGATATTAACTATACTTTTGTTTTTTTAAATAGAACCCCCTGTATATTTTTAAATTTCCTGATTCAGCTTGGCATAGGCTTCTCGAAAATATATAACAGATTTATTTTCACTATTAACTTTAATATTCCAATTTATTTAAAGATATCGATTTTCCTCTTGGTAGGTCATCCAAGTATTAAAGGAAACAATCGAATATCTACTTTCAAATTAATCCATGTATAGTAATTAATTAATAAAATAATAAAATTAAAATAAAAACAATACGAAGCAAATAAAAAGTGTGACAGAAACAAAAGAACATATTTTAATATAACCTCAACAGGTTATTTCAATCGGGCTTCTCAGTTAACATAAAAAAATAAAAACACAATGACTACATTAAATGTTCAAACTTAATATTTAATATATTGATTTTCTTCATCTTCTTTCTGATAATTTCTCGGACGCGGTTTTTGAAAAGATCCAAAATTTGATTAAACTATCTTCTAACCTTTTAAAAATGGCTGGGTTTGGTTGCTCGTGCTCAGGATACCGGTCACAATATAAATCAGCTGCCATTTGATTATGTTTGTTAGACTCAATATAACTTTCTAACATATTATGTTTCTCAAAATTTTCAAATTTACTCATTTTTTATTTTTTAAAATACACACATTTCAATCTGTTGAAATGAAATGTCACGCATCCAATCAAAGGTATGTTCCGATCATCATAACAGCCGTTTACTTTGTTACTCGGCGCGGCCTACTACTAACTGGATATTTAAAAAAAATTAAATGTTGAGGTTAATAGTGAAAATAAATATAGAGTGTTATATATTTTCGAGAAGTCCATGGCAAGCTAAATCAGAAAATTTAAAAATATACAGGGGGTTCTGTTTAAAAAAACATAAGTATAATTTTAAATAGATTTCCAAAAAAGTCTGACTACGCCACTGCATTCTACACAGAAAAGTGCCTTTAGAATGTATAATTCATTTTTCCGTCGTTGCTGAAATAACCAAACTATCAAACATTTTCAAAAAGTACAAAATTTGAGAAGTAGTAGCTGTACCCTGTAGCTTCGAAGCCGATCAAGATAGCCACGATCCGTTTGCGCCATAATAATTTTTTCAAAAAAAGAACCCGAGACTGCAGTATCAAAATTTGAATATTTCTAACGGTTTCCTAGATACCCTATAGAAACAACCAAAATAGTCCACTCTGTACATAAAAACATTTAAATTTCATACATAAAATACTGAAATGGTTAGTCACTTTATAGAATACCTAGGTTTTATACAGCCGCCTTATTGATATACTTTGCCGGTAACATATATAGGGTGTTTCAAAAAACATGTGCCATCTCTCGTAGACAGATTCTACACGTAAAAATTAGATTTACTTTTCATATCAACATAGGTCCAATTCTGCTTTGTTTCGTAGCTACAGAGTGTTAAAATCTTAATATATTTTCGATTTGATATAATTTTCTTTAAGTACTTTTAGCGCTTCGAATGAAATTTTGAAGGTAAAAGTTACTATAAATGTCTTAAAGCTAAAAAAGTGTCAACATATTCACCAGAGACGTGCATGTCACCAGGGATGTGCATGTGCGTTGTCACAGGAATATTTTTCTGAAAAAAGCATGCACGCCACACCCTTTCTTCTGTTGTTAACTAAATAATGTAAGCAGTTTAATGCCGATTAAGTGTTGATCGAAAAGTCTAATAGCAACCTTTAAAAAAAGTTAATACCATTAACTTGCGAAAGTTTTAAATAAGTACTCATTGATTCCTCATAAAAAAATATGAAAAAAAATCCTATAAACATGGGTATGGAAATGCATAGTTTTAGAATTACAGGATGTTAAAACTTTTTAAAATTAGTTTTTCTGTAATAATTATCTTAAATACCATTATTTTTTTTTATTTGAAATGGCTGTAGGTTTGACTATTAGTAAAAATATTATCATAAAATGTTATCATAAATTAGACAAAATATATAATTTAATAATTTTATTTTAATTTTATTAATTGTGATTAATAAAATTGCGTCTATATCACCAAGGATGCCGAATTCGACAAAATATCAAGAGATAACTTTTAATTGGCATTAAACGGCCTACATAATTTTGATATCAAAAGAAAACAAGTCAATGGCGCACATGTTTTTCCTGAAAAATATTCCAGTGATAACCCTAAAATAATTAATTAAATTTAGTTTAATTAATTAAATTTGATTTAATTAACTTTTTTAACATTAAAATATGTACCTAACACTTATAGTAACTTTTACCCTGAAAATTTCATTAGAATCACTAAAAGTTTCAAAATACTTTTAGTGAAAGATTATTAAGACTTTAACACCCTGTAGCTATGAAACCAAGCAGAATCGGACCTATGTTGATATGGAA
Source organism: Sitophilus oryzae (assembly GCF_002938485.1). NCBI lineage: Eukaryota > Metazoa > Arthropoda > Insecta > Coleoptera > Curculionidae > Sitophilus > Sitophilus oryzae. Next base: position 1,402,326 of record NW_022146734.1, on the reverse strand, counting down.
AATAAATTTTATTTTTACGTGGGGAATCTCCCCACCAGAGATGGCACATGTTTTTTGAAACACCCTGTATAAATAAAACACATACGGTAAAATGAAATATATATATATATATTTTACATTCGATATATTATATAAGTAGATGAAAATGACAAAATGTAGACTTACAAGTTGATAAATAACATGTTAGCTTTTATTGTTTTTAAAATATAAAAACGACAGCTCGTATAATTTTGGATCAGAGTTATAACACGTTAAGACAACGTCTTTAAACCAGTGACAAAGATGTTTCAGTTTGGAGCGATTCGTCACGGCTATAAACGCTCCCTTTTCCATGGAATGTTGATGGGAGTCAAACAAAGTCACCTAAAAATATTCATAAATTACTAAAAATATCGTACCTCGTAAACTTCGGCAGCATATTCTGCACATAAAAATAAGTAAAAAAGTTCGTCTAAATGTATGTCCTAAAATGCTTAGTTTCGGAGATACATAGGTATGTGTGTAGAAGCTTCATTTATATTTCGATTTTTTCCAAATAATATCAGAACTAACGTCAATATTTGATGGAAAATTGGCGGCTGGGAGTTTCTTGACACGAGAAATTTGATTTTGATGTCAATATGACTCCGACTTGTAGAGGTCGCCACCTACATATTTTAAACTCAAGTTGTTTGAAAAGTAATAACTTTTCGTCCGTACCTGTATAAAACTACTGAATAAAAAAATATACATTTACAAAGTTTTTTTGCGTAAAAAAAGATCTCTTGGTAAAAATCGTTGAAATGGTTTTCGAGATATTTGGAATTGAAATTATCAATACCCTGTCATTATTGACATAAATTAAACATGTTGACTAAATAGTTATTAAACTGAAATCGTAAATTTGAAATGTTTTTGTGTCGAAAGTTCAACAGTAACTGTTTTATCACCATTTTTTCGAAGAAAAATTTATGATTAATTTAAAAAAATTATAAGTTCTCAAATTTATCATTTCTCAACATGTTTATTTTTTGTCAATAATGACATGTATTGACTGTTTCCATTTTAAATATCTTGAGAACGGTTGCGCCTGGCGATTTTTACCAAGAGACATTTTTTACGTAAAAAATCACGGAAATATATATTTTTTCACTCAGTAGTTTTATACAGACACGGACGAAAAGTTATTACTCTTCAAGCCAGTGAAAAAATATGTAGGTGGCGCCCTCTACAAGTAGTAGTCATATTCACATCAAAATCAAATTTCTTATGTAAAAAAACTCCCAGAAACCAATTTTTATTGAAATATTGGTGTTACTTCAGAAATTATATAGAAAAAATCGAAAAAAAAATGAAACTTCTACACCCTGTATCTCCGAAAGTAAGCATTTTAGAACATACATTTATACGAACTTTTTTACTTATTTTTATCTGCAGAATATGCTGGCAAAGTTTTCGACAAAGTTCGATACAGTTCGGATTACCCTGTATATTTGAAATTGACAGAAAAAGATTTTTAAAACAAACATTTAAAATGTACAAGGTGTTACCATACATTAAAAAAGTGAAGTTAATTCTTTTTAACTTTTTGATCGTTTTTTGTTTATTTTTAATTCCCTTTGTGTCGGTTCAGGTAAAGTCTTACTGCAATAGGCAAGACTTACTGTCTGGGTTCTATGTTGAAACAGAAACAGGACTGTCCTTGAATCCGCTATGAGAATGACATACAGATCTCTGTCAGGTTTATTGTTTATCTTGAGCCATTCAAGATAATGCACTTTTATATTTTCACATAGGGACCTGGATAATCGTTGCATATAGATTGAACTTCTCTGAAACAAAATGAGAAATGTTTATTGCCACCTATATCTACTTATACTACCTATACATATTACAGGCCATGTATATGTTCACCGCAATATTAGTAAGTCTTTCCTTATAAACATAATAATACCTAATATAAAATATAACTATAGGCTTGGTGCATTTCAACCGATTTCTTAAATTCCGACGGTAGCGCTCGGTACGACCGAAATCAGAACTGTCCGACTAACTGTATTTCACGCCGTCCGCGTCCCGGTTATTGTTGGTGCTGATCAGCTGATCACATTGAAATAATATTGAAATCGTGGCTAGGTCGTAATATTTAAGTATTTTGGTTTTTACTAGTACTGTTATCGAAACTATAAAATTCTCAGGTAAGAAATGTGTATGATGTAACACTGTTTTTGGGTAGTTACATTTCCTAGTAACTTTACTCCTTGACAAATCCTTTGTTATTTTCCTGACACTTTATATGACCTTGTTCTCGCGTCCCGTGACCACTGACGTAGCTGTATAGTCGTGTTCTAAAACTAGGCAAAGTATAGTCGTAGCACTCGCTATAGTTTCACAGAGATGTATTTAGGGAAATATAAGTTCACAATAAAATAAAATAAAAAAAATTGATCATCGAGTAAAAGTTTGCTTAAAAACAGAATATTTTCACATTTCGTGTAAGTAACAATTTTTCTGTATCTGAAACACAATTTTTTGAATTATTACTACAACCAATAGCAGCACACAGTAAGGCCAGAGTAAGGTAAGGCGCTCATTCTTTGTCAAACCGTCTCTGTGCTGGGACGCAACGCTCGAACCTCGCAGGTCGACGGACGGAACTCAACTGAAACGCTCTGCAATCTGCCGATATTCGACAGATTGTAAAAACTAACAGAAAATATTTGGGAGAGTGCAACTACTCTTTTCCTTCTGCTATGGTCACATCATACAAAGGGCGTTGCGTTGAGTTAGTCGCGTTATGTCAATTTCAAATCATAATAAAATTGCCGAAAAACTGCAATAACAATAACACTAAATACAACTCTCCTGGAACAACATTTTACAGTTTCTCAGCTTTATCCCACAGATTTTATCAAAAGCAAAAATGAATTAAGGCAGTTTGACGAAACAAGTGAGTAAACAAAGTGGCCATTTCATAATTAAAAAAGTAAATAAGCATATATTTGAGGATAAAATATAATTTGATCAATATTAATGGTATACTTCTTTTTAATCAACTAGTGTTAATTTTATGAACGTCTTCTACAATTATAATTATATACCTTTAAAAACATTCGTAACAAACCACAATATAAACTCAGTTATGTCCCAACTAGCAAAGCCGTATTAGTATACTAGCAATATGCTAGCAGTAAATGTGCGCTATTTAATCTCGTGTATTTGTATAAGTCGGTATTTTAAGGAATTCCGCTATAGTGTTAGCACCGTCGGAGAAGGCCACAAGCCTATACAAAATTATATTTAAACATAAAAAATTAGAATTAAATTTTTACCCACTCAACCAAATTAAAAGTTTGGTCTTCTGTATATTTAAGTGCCTCTGGAACATTGAGATTTAAGTGTTTCAGTAATTTCTTCACCTTCAGTTCTTCATGAATCTTATTTCCTTCTAACATACTGGTAGCCAATAGGTAGATCAGTTTTTTGTTAGTCCCACATTCTGGTTCATTGATCTGAAAAAAAAATGAAATTTTAGAAGGCTTTAAATAGTGCAATTAAAAATATGCACTGTCGAACATAAAATTGGGGTCACCAAGTAATTTGCATTTATTTTAGAATTGAAATGGTCCATTTAGAAGAAATTACGTGCGCATCTCTGGGACAACGTGGAAAAACCTCAATATAATCAAAAGCATTTTCTGGGTTGGGAAAGAAGTTTCCAGAAATATATTCTGTAGTATACATACATATGGTCATGTCATTCTATTCAAAATGTCATTTTCTATCGAATAAAGTAAAAAAATACCGTGGGTGCCATTTAAAAATCAAAAGTTGTAGTCATTTCCGGTGAAACAGGAAATGACCAAAAACAATTGAATACGTCAATCAATCCTAATTTATGTCATATATTAACATACCAAACCTCGATTTTTTATCTGAAAAAATAAAATAGTTATAGGGGTGAGCCACTTTTGAAATGCACCCGGTATGCGTGCTCAAATAAGCACGCGATATAATAAATTATATATTGTATTCTTAGTGCAGAAAAATTAAATTATAGGTTTTGTATAATTACAAATGATTGTTAAACATAAAGGAAAATAATTATAGTATTTAAATTAATGCTCAATTTATAACGTGTCATTGTAATGATGATATTTTCTATCAATATATCTGTAGACCCAATTATCTTACATTCAAATATTGTCTATACCTTTGTGACCGGGTTCATTTCTCCAAATAACCATATATGTTGTATCGTGGACTGAGGTCGGCCTATACATTTAGTGTACAGGGTGGCTCGAATTCGACGCTCATCATTGGGATTTCGGAAACCGTAAGAGATACAGGATCGGTTAGATGGAGGCAAAGTTGCGCAATTTGATGCTCAATAAAATGCCGTATTGCATTTTGAAAAATTTTGAATACTTCCGAATATATTCGAAAAAAAAAACGGAATTTTCAATTTAGTTTTTTATTGTTTCCTGGCTTTATTTGTTAAGATAACTTAAAATGAAAAACACTTTTTTATTGCCACTTTTTCTGCTCTATAACACTATAAGTGATTAAATATTGACTCTGACGTTTCGGCTTCTGGCGACCATCATCAACTTAATTTTTTTAAATACGGACCTGATTTTTTTTGAATTTAATTAAATCCTTTCATCACTCCTAAACACTATATACAGGGTGCTACAAATACGAGGTACGAGTATTGGTATCTCGAAAACCGAAATAGATACGAAGATGGTTAAATTGGGGCAAAGTTGCATCTTGGGATATTCACCAAGATGCTATCAAAAATGTTTTAAAAATTTCAAGGATTGGTGAGTTTTTTGGAAAAAACGGATTTTTTTGAATATCAATTTTATTTTTTCCTGCCGTTATTTTTTAGAAAATCAAAAAATGAATTGCACATTCTCATAGCCACTCTATTAGGACTATCTGATAGTACTTTTAGATTTTCAAATTAGCTGATAATTTGTGAGATACAGAGGCTAACTTAATTTTTTTAAATACGGACCTGCATTTTTTAATTCAGATTTTGAAAGAACTCGGTCTCCTGAGTACAATAATATGACGCACTTTATACTTTTTTTTTTGTTTTGGGTACCTTAACAACAACAAAACTATTTCATTATTATTTAAAATAATTTCAAGTCCGACTCTGGTTTTTTAAATTATTTAATTTGATTATATTCATCGCAACAATATTGATCAGCGCTAATTAGCATTGAATAAGGTCATTAAAATAATCCAGGTCAGCAATTTAAAGATATTATTTTTAACTTTTTTTATTGTGAATTTGAAATCTCAGTGTTACGACCTAATAATATGCATAATATTCGTGGTTATTATAAATAAATCAACTTCTAACAAACTACTTTCTAATGCTTTACATGTTTGAAAGGGTTACCACCCTTCCTATTGCACAAATTTATTATTCGTTCAGTTTTATTTATAGCTCTTTGAACATATCTTCTTGATATACTTCCGAATGCATTTTGTTCTTTATACTTTATTGTAAATGTTGAAAAATATTAATTTGATTTGGTTTGAATTTTTAAAATTTTTGTTGAATTTGATTTTCCGTATTCAATGTTTTACCCCACGTCATTGTTAAGTTTGAAGGTTTATCAATATTGTAACGATTAATATATATTTAAAAAAAACAGAGCCAGACTTGAAATTAGTTTAAATAAATTGTGTTCAAATGTCCGAAACAAAAAAAAAGTATAAAGTGTGGCATATCATTGTACTCAGGAGACCGAGTTCTTTGAAAAACTGAAATAAAAAATGCAGGTCCGTATTTAAAAAAAAATAAGTCGGCCTCTGTATCTCACAAACTATCAGCTAATTTGAAAATCTAAAAATACCATCAGATAGTCCTAATAAAGTGGCTATGAGAATGTGTAATTAGTTTTTTGATTTTCGATAAAGTAACGACAGGAAAAAATAAAATTGATTTTCAAAAAAATCAGTTTTTTCCAAAAAACTCAGCAATCCTTGAAATTTTTGAAAGTTTTTTGATGGCATCTTGGCGAACATCCCAAGGCGCAACTTTGCCCCAATTTAACCATCCTCGTATCTATTACGGTTTCCGAGATACCAATGCTCGTACCTCGAATTTCTAGCACCCTGTATAGTCACTTTGATATTTGCCGATGTTTCATACAGAAAATTCCATCACCAGAATATTTTATGCAAAAAAATAAAAAATAATACAGCATTTCATTGAGCAATACGGCATTTTATTGAGCATCAAATTGCGCAACTTTGCCTCCATTTAACCGATCCTGTATCTCTTACGGTTTCCGAAATCCCAATGATGAGCGTCGAATTCGAGCCACCCTGTGCAGGCACCAGTGCTATCACAAATCGTTTAAAAAACGATTTAAATCAAAGATCAAAAATACATTTAATTTGGACAAATGACTTAAATCAAAGATACTTTTGTCAATAAGAAAATATTTAGAATGAAAATCTTTTTTAGATTTAGATCTTTTTTTGTGATTTAGATCTTTTTAGAAAGTATTTAAGATATTTTATGTTTTTAATGTATTTAAATCATCAAGATTTTTGGGTTGTATTATTATTATTTCTCTTTTATTGAAGTTCAAAACAGCATAGTTGGATTCTTTGGAATAATGATCAAGGTTTTTTTTGCCATGCTCTTTTACTTGTGAATTCCAGGCAGAGTACGGCACTCCTTTCATTTTATTTAATAAAATAAGTAGGGCTATTGACAAATTTAGCGTTTGATTTACATAACATATTCTCCTCAAATTTCCCAAAATATTGCTTCTGTTGCATGTCGGGCCCATTCGAGCAATGCCGTCTCTAATAGAACAGCCTTGGGGAGAGATTTATGATGTGACGCTAGTTAGATACTACCGATTAAATTACGGATAATTAAATATGTTGTAGAATACATGGAAAACATAATTATTCCTCAGATTTTTGGTTTGTATTTTAAAAATGAGATAATTTACATGAAATATACATAATATTCAATTAATAACTACAACATATACACCTATTTATAGTAATAAATACTTTGGCAAATAAACTATGAACCGTACAAATGCAGCAAATGTTTTACAATGTACAAATAATGTATAGGTACATAAGATAATGGGTAAAATGTAAAGATATTTTAAATTTTGATGTATTATTATTTGCATTCACAAAATTTATATGTATATTTTGCAAGTATCAATGTTCGAAAAATTATATTTACAAATAATACAATATTATCTAAAAAAAGGCGTCAGCGATGGCTATGAAATGAAGATCGCTGGCATTTTATATGTAAAATTATTCTAAAATTTTTGATTTTCTTGGGATTTTTAGGTTCGGGAAAAACGCTGATTTAAGTTTTCATTTGGGTTTTCATTATTTTTATTTGGTTTAAAAAAACGTTTCGGCTAACTATAGCCTTCATCAGTGTTGTTTCATATGAGAAAAATAGTGTCGAATATAATCCAAAAAATTACATATACAAAATAAGTCACACCTCATAATATTTACTGCAATTAATAAACTAATATAAACTTATCAAAAGATGACCACATATTTTTTAAAATTATTATTCTTAACACTAAAATTATCTACATTGACTATGGAGTACGCAGTAAACATTATGTGCGTGGTGTGAATATTTTATATGCAATTTTTTGGATTATATATTCGACACTATTTTTTTCATATGACACAACACTGATGAAGGCTATAATGTTAGCCGAAACGTTTTTTTTTTTTAAACCAAATAAAAATAATGAAAAACCAAATGAAAACTTAATCAGCGTTTTTCCCGAACCTAAATCCCAAGAAAATCAAAAAATTTAGAATATTTAGAAACAAGGTTCAAGAATATCCAATTTTCCAAGATTGTAAAATTCTAGTTAATTATTTTATGTGTACAGTTATTTAGGGAATGTCATCGATGTTCATTTCCAAGCCAACTAGACGCCGATTTTTTTCGATGATACGGTATAATTCTTACGTAAAATGTAAATAACATTAGACCAATTAAAACAAAGAAATATGAATTTCTTAGTATTTTTAGTAACACCTTTATTCTTAAAACTTAATTTTGTATTATGCAAATATACAAATTTTATTGTTATTTTATTCATATTGTATTCAGTCATCACTTAAATATTTGATATTAATTTGGTATTATAAATAATCAACACTATTCATTAAAAATTACTGAACAAATATATGTTATGCTTGACATACATTATATATTATCAAACAAAAACACATTCTTCTTTTAAACTGTATCATTCTTGTTTTTACAAAAATCTTTTTTAATTTTGAACTCAAAATAATAATCTTTTTCATGATCTTTAATACACATATTCTTTATTTTTCCCTAGATCATTATACCTGCTTACGTGTTTGAATCTATTGAAGCTGAACCAACAACACTTGAAGTGGAGATTCCACAATATGAATAAAATAAACATAATTGTCCAATTTTCTTTACTACCATCCTGGGAGAATATTATTTTTATATTTATTAAAGATATTTTCAATATAATTCTCTTGATTTATAACTCGTACCCACTTTTCTTGCTCTTCCGGACACTTTAGGCTGTCTAGCATAACTATCCTTTCCACCAGGAACACAACAAAGATGAGGCATAGCACCAAAAACACACTCCACTTAAGCTTTATTGATGAATTGTTAGAGTCTTAAAAAACACACACAAAAATCACGATAAATAAAAAAATTATGGGCACTTTTAGGTTAAAGCACTTAACAAAACGTGTAATATTTCGTGTTTTTTTATGAGAAACAGAGTGACCATCATAGTAACCATATATCTGGTAGTAGTTTAAGTCACTTAAACACCAAAATAATTAGTTTTTTGCACTAAAATAACAAATAATACCAAAAATCAACCGACAAAATATGAATACAGAATCTAATCCAATATCTAAGTATGTACAGCTGATGAAGTAAACAAAAGTCCGCCCGTGGGCTGATCTTTTATAGAAGGCATTGATTCGAGGTAATCACAATAAAAAATATTTTTAACGCAACGTAGGTTCCTTTATTTCATTTAAATTGTTTGTTATACAGTTGACCAAAATAAAATATTACCTCTTCAACTTTGTTGAACGAACTTGGGTTGTTACACTACAATATCTTAGGTTAACAACCACTTTGTTTATGCATAAGTTGACCAATTTGACCATTGTCAAATGTAATTTGTTGTGCTGTCTACACTACTACGTTATAGTACCTTAAAAGTAAGTCTTAATGTCCCCGAAATGTATTTTTGTAATTTAAAACTGGTTTGAATGAGGCAAAAGCCTAAGGTTCAGGAAATACAAAATAATAGGATGATAACTTAAGGTAGGTTGGCATTTGCCTGGTTTTGCATTGGTACCTGTTTAGTTTTAATTGAAAAGTAGATGCAGTTTTTCTTAAATTACTTAAAATGAGATTCGCCAAAATTGTTCAAATTTAGCACGTGTATTCATCATACACAGACTCGAGCACAGACCTTTAAGAAATCTATTTACAACTTCATTGTAAAATTAACAGGGGGCTAATATCTGGACAGTTTAAAATTTGCATGCAATTTTCTATGTTTTCAACGACAATGCACCCCTCGGTATATTTTACCATATTTAAAAACTACGGAATTGGGTCCGTTTCACTTTAGGGCTGTCAAAATTAACAAAACAAAAAAAAAACAAAACAATTTTACAAAAAAATGCGATTTTTTGTAAAATAAGCGAGAAAAATTTTTTAACGTCAAAAATATTTTTACGCTTTTTCATAGCTTTTCGTGCAATAGTTTACGCGCAATTTCGGCAGTATTAGTTTAGTTTGCTGTTGTTATATAGTTTCATTGCCCTAATTAACTCAAACTGTACATTTACTCTATACATTTATTACAAACAAATAAAGAAAATCAATGAATATCTAAAAATCGATCGGATATTTCGCGTGCAATCTATAAATACAAAAAAACTCACAACAAAGACTAACCAACGCAATCAAAACGGAAAAAAAACACATCACCACGGAATACTCTAATTAAAGTCTTTAAATTCAAATTCTACCAATAAAATTAATATCGTATGTTCATATCGTAGGATACTGGACGCACGAAAATCCGCAATTAAAATAATAATTTTTGTAAATTATGTATCTAAAATTTACCTACTAGAACTTTCGTGGCATGACACTTGGCGGCTATAAGTACCACAATTAACGTGCAAGCGTTGCTTCCATTCGTCTTGTTATGGACATTGTAATGGGACTGGGAGAATTTCGTTTCGAACCACATCACGCTAATAGTATCATCATAAACACTTTCCAGTTCGTATTGGGGAAAGAAGGGCAACTCTAGATTGCTGGAGACCATGATTGTATCATCTAAAATTTTGATTTGTACTGATGTGGGTAGATAGGTGAGTCTTGGAAATGTTCCTTATTATTCTGGCATATTTTGAAGGTGTCAGAACACTGACGTTGATAAGTGTGTTGTTTTTAGGTAAGGTTTTCTTACCTACACTAATAGTCTAGTCAAATTGTACTCAAAAAAGCCTATTGGGAGAAAGTTTTGGGGTAGTTCCGATTTCTTCTATTAATTACGTTTTTTGGGCTGCTCTATTCAAAATTAAAGTACCGGGTGACCAACTAAGGGTACGAACATAGTGGAGGCAGGTTTCTGCTTTCCGGCAACCAGCGCCGTCTCTGGGTACCTGTTCTTGACCACTCGCATTTTCAAATATCGCTCGCATCTCGCATCTCCTAAAAAGCCATATAACAATACACAGATGCGTAACTTTGCGTATATGCATCACGTGTATTGTATATGGCTATTTCGGAGATGCGAAATGGGTTCGGAAGTAGATAATTAAGAGGAAATTTACCTGATTAACTAACCTAACCTAACTAAACCATATTTTATTCTCGCCGGGGCCGCACATAGATGTATTTCATCTATAAACCTACTAAAAGTGATATTTTTTATTTTCATTTTTATCTTAACTGAATACAAATCTATAAATACTAAATGGAAGCACGTTTATTAGTTATTAGCTTTTTTAAGTCGTATGTTGACTATCAAATAAATAATATATTTCAGTTAGAAGTATGAATTATCTTGAGTGTATTCTGAATAATTTTCTAAGATTATAAAAATAGTGGAATTGTTTGTAGTGCTTTTTTTTTTGCAAAATTGTTCATAATAACTGTCATGATGGATACAGAACCAGCTTTGTTTGTTTGCTCTGTTCTGTTTTATGCCATATTTTTATTTTGGAACGTTTCCTTCTATTCTATTTCTTTATAATGTTTTATATTTAAAAAATCAGAGGCATTTTTTATAAGGTGTAAGACTATTCGGCAATATTCCGCATGGAAATTAGTATCCGTTCAATGCATAAAGTATAAAGTCTCCAGCATTGGAATATGTACAAAAATCTTTCCAATATTTGCCACTGCCAAAAAAAACATTGATTTAAATAGATTCTTAAAGGAAATAGTCTTTACCCTGTTAACACCCATCCTCGCTCAAATATCGTCTATAATATACAAATTACTTTCTTGTTCTGTTAGTCGGGAACTATTGTGAACTAAGGACCTAGTTCAAGGAACTATTGCTCTGGAGGAACTAGAACTAAGGAACTAGAATTCCCACCTCTAATCGAGATCTACCACCACTTAAAATACTTGCACTTATTTCTGGGATACCCTGTTTATAACAATACACGTGATGCGTATACGCAAAGTTGCCCGGAACGATGTCAAGAATAGAAAATCAGATTGACGCCGACTACCGGTAAGCAGCAAACCTGCTTTGCACTGTGTTCGCACCAAGAATGCTGTATCTCAGGAAACCATTTTCGTATAACTTTGAGAAAAAAATTCTAATAAGTAAATCAGATCAAGAGAAATCGCTGGAAATTATTTGAAGTTTCGAAAAATGTCCGCTAGGGACGTTTCTCTGATAACCAATCAGAAAACAGGGTTTTTCTCAAAAATATGCAGGTGAACAGGTATTTTAAATATTACTATGGTAATTATCGAGAAATTTGTAATTTTTTTGATATAGAGGCTTTTGCTCAATCTCATAAAATAAAGTGGTGGGGGAAGGTTAAACTTGCTTTTATTAAAATAAGGATAACTCTGGTTTGGGTTAGCCGATTTAAACGAACTAGGGCTCGTTTAAAAGAGCTTTTCTTCCTTAATGATCTTCAGTATAAATTTTGTTTCCATAAATATTTTCGTGGTAGCTAGGGGCGCTGTTTAACATCATAACAGATATTGCGCTTTCGTTTAACAGACAGAAACTTTTCAGATTTGGTATTGATTTTGTGTTTTTCATTATTTCTTCGACTCTGTTTTGTTATACTTTGTTACTTTGCTTTCTCTTGTTTTTTTAACTCAACCTGCTGTTTTACTTCTGCTTTGTCTTCAAGTATTTTTTTATATGGCGCAGAAGTTAATATTTCGCTTTTTTCTCCTTTCCTTTTCCTTAAAATTATTTTTCTCTGTAGATCATCAGTAACTGGAGAAATCAGACTGATGGCATTTTGGAAGGCTGTTGCTGTGGAGGGAATTGCCTCATAGTCGACTGACTGAAAGAAGTTCATTGTTTTGTCGGTAAATGTGGAGATTTCTACTTTTTTCCCACTTTTTTCATTGTTAACTTCAGGTATGGCGGGAATCAACCCATCAATGATTGAAGATGAAATATTTGTATCTTTATTAGGAGATTGGGGCGTCAAACTTAGGTAAAACTTCAACAGAAGAAGTTAGTTAGAAGTTTGTTGGATTTGATTTGTAGAAGCGGGAGGGAACTATTTTGTCAAATGAAGACTGGTTTTAGAGATCCGGAGTTTAAGCTAGTAGAAGGGGTTAGTGGAATGATTTTTAGGTTCATGGTTCTCTTTGGTTGTCGGCTTCTAATGATTCATAGTGTTCGAAGCAGGAAGAAAATCTAGTTCTGTAAAGATATTTTTGTTTAAGGGATATATCCTGTTTCATTGAAATGCAGATTGTGCCAATTCCATTCTACTAACTTAGAAAATGCGCTTGTAACTAAATCACTGATTTCTTGAACATGCTATTTTAAGCCTAGTCTTCCGTATTTGTTTCATCCAGACCTCACATGTTGCATTAAATGCACCTTTAAACGGTTTCATAATGCTCTGTCCAAAAGGATGCAGTTGGATTGGGTCGTGTGAGTGCAAACTTAGCATGTGACTGTGGTGTGCTTTTTGTTGTAAAATAACTTGGTAGATCCTTATGTGTGCTTATAGCCGTCCAATATTAAAAAGAATTGGGTTTCCTCAGTCGGATTAACTCCGATCCACGAATGCATTTAACCATTTTAAAATCCTTGGACGGTATTCTCCATCCACTTGGATGAGCGAGGCCAAAAATGCTTCCCAATCGGTGCATCTTTCGTAAGTTTAACATCCATTCTTTCCCTTAGAAAACAAATAAAGGTGGTATAAATTGGTCTCCCTGCAGCATTTAAACAAAGCATTATTGTTATATTTTTCCCTCTTTCACCAGATGTTAGTTTGCTTGACCTTTGTTTTTTTCCCTTTAATACAAACTTTTAGTGCGTTAGAATGTACCACAGACACGCCGGTTTCATCGCAGTTAAAAATCCTACTTGGGGAAAAAGGATTATTTCTTCATCAGGTTCTCCAGCTTCGCCAAAAAAGGCCTCCACTTTGTTGCTTGTTAAATCCTTTGCGCTCTCTGGAAGCGGCTAGTTGATTGAGCAGAACGCAACGAAAATTCTGGATGCCGGTTTTATAAACCCAATGATAAAATTTATTTCCTGCTGTCTTTTTGTTTTTACTAAATTGATGCTGTAATCAGAAATGCTCAACGAGATCATATACTAACTTTAAAAATACCTTTTGTTGACTGGTAAAAACGATTATTCAAATCCTTAAGTTGTCCCACTAGTTCATTTTTAAGTCAACATTAAATGTATTTTCAATCTTTCCTAATGTAGGTATCATTTAACGGCATTTCCTTTTCGGAGAGTCGTGACCCTGTCTCTAAAAAGAACTTTTTAGAACAGAGAAGTGGAACGCTGCCTCCCCTAATGCTATTTCCATGACAGTATACATGGTCCTGGCCTTTTCATGCTCGTTTCATCCCACTTTCCCTTTTGTTTGTTTGGCATGATTAATATGCCTGAAAGAAACAAATAATAGTAGTACTGACGGCTATAATCTGCCTATCACGATCAAAATTTTTTGTCCGGTACTGGGCAATGTACGGGTGTCCGATACTGGGGAAATGTCAGCGAAAAAATAAAATACGCATTGAACATAACCTAGAAATAATTTCGTCCGTTTGCGCATGTGGTTTATAGTCTCCAATAATGTAAGTTGTTATATGGCAACTACTAAACTTATTCGTGAAACACTAAACGTGGTTGCAAAGGGTCTAAAGTTCGAGTGGAATCTTGAAAACACCCACGTAAACACTTAATCACAAATATCTCCACAACGACATGAACTAAAGGAAATGGCGCGAAATGTGTAACGTACATATAGCGTTTTAACTGATTTTAATAGGGAGTTACAGCCAATTCATATAGAAACCAGAAAATCAAAAGTGTCCGGTACTGGGAACTGTCCGGCGCTGGGGCAATCTCCCCTAACATTAACACACATCACAAAACGTATTTACGTTTAAAAATTTATGACGTAATTTTTTTTAAGAAAACGCCCAAAATTCAGATGCATGAAAACTGAACTTAAACGTTTTGATATTTTGACGTAACCAATTTACCTCTTTTTGTTTCCTAGCCTACTATATACTATAATTCTTAGACTATATAGCCACTAAGAGGCAGCCTAACATGATTTGTTCTCTTAATATTTCCGATTAGAGAGAAGATAGAAAGTTGCGGTTTACGCGGATATTTTGGAAATTTTGCGCTCTATTTAACTGTGCGAAAAGAAATATAGCCTCCTATTTAATTTTTTTATGCAAAAGCGCAATATCTGTTATGATGTCAAACACCGCCCTCTAGCTACCACGAAAATTATGGAAACAAAATTGATACTGGAGATCATTAAGGAAGAAAAGCTCTTTTAAACGAGCCCTAGTTTGTTTAAATCGCGTAACCTAAACCAGAGTTATCCTTATTTTAATAAAAGCAAGTTTAACCTTCCCCCACCACTTTATTTTATGAAATAGAGCAAAATACTCTATATCAAAAAAAATACAAATTTCTCAATGATTACAATAGTAATATTTAAAATACCTGTTCACCTGCATATTTTTGAGGAAAACCCTGTTTTCTGATTGGCTATCAGAGAAACGCCCACTAGCGGACATTTTTCGAACTTGAAAATAATTTACAGCGGTTTCTCTTGGTCGATTTACTTATTAGATTTTTCCTAGAGTTATACGATAAGTAGTTTCTGAGATACAGCCGGCGTCCATTCTTAGGGTACGAACATAGTGGAGGCAGGTTTCTGCTTTCCGGCAACCAGCGCCGTCTCTGGGGACCTATTCTTGACCACTCGCATCTTCAAATATCGCTCGCATCTCGCCTCTCCGAAATAGCCATATACAATACACGTGATGCATATACGCAAAGTTACGCATCTGTGTATTGTTATATAACTTTTAGAAGATGCGGGCTGCAACATTGAAAGAATGATGCATCATTAGAACTGGCGCTAATTACCAGCGAAAACCTACCTCCCTATTCGCTCCCTATAATTAACCCTACTTACAATTTCCTATAATATTTGTTATTTAAGTTTTTTTCTCTGAGAAGAATTGTTCGGACTCAACAGCCAGTTGAAAATTAGCGGTTTTGGTTCTTTCCGCAAATACCTACTTTTGTACTCCAAACTTTTTAATTTATTATTATCTAAAGCATTATCTAAAAGTCTAGAACATTTTTTAGTTTTAAATTAAATGTCCTTATTATGACAATTATGCCAGCTCTTTGAATGAAGTAGCAGCACGACAATAAAAAATCAAAGTTAATATTGAATGATAGCAAAATCAATGCCCAAAGTCCAAACCGCTATTAAAACAATTCTTTATTTGTGACCGGTTTTGGCTGTTCCAGCCATCACCGCTAATCGTGTCGTCTACGGTAGCCTTTACATCATTTTATTTACCAAATGATTACCATTCTTAAAATCTCCCACTTATCGTACGAATATGCGCAATGATCTGTTGTTACGAACTTAAGAGTTATAAATATTTAATATGCTTTAGTTGCCCTCTAAGCAAGTGAACATGGAGAGTGTTAAAATTCTTTTACTTGCGGCGATCGCGTTGTTCAACTTGACCGGCAAAACCGAATCAGCAACTGGTGCCTCAGACAACAAAATCATCTGCTACTACAACAGTCATTCGTATCACAGGCAAGGTTCGTATTCATTTTCATCACACTTTCTTTTAAACTTAATTATCAAAACTATACTTAAGACATTTGAATGCTGAATTTTGAAATATAATTTCTTGGATTGACATTGTCTTTTAAGTAAAGTCATTGTCTACCGAGTAAAGACTTTTCAGTTTTAACTTGTTAACTACTTAAGCGATAACGTCGCATAAAATTCAAAATTGAAGACAATTGCCAGTACAAGTCAATTTTATTTATAGTATTTCCAAACTATAGGAATTTTTGATATACAGGATGAATCACTGTTAGAAAAATAATCTATGTTTTCTATCCGAGTACAGACTGTTTTTCACTCCAATCTTTTCTGTAAACTAGATCGTCAATGGTAGTGTATATTTTAAAAATATAGATGTACAGGGTGTCTCATTTTCGTGTGTTTATGGGGTTTCTCGTTTATGGGTAGAAATACACAAAATGCAGTTTTCACATTACTGCGCTATTTTCTTATGAAACTAAAGATGCAATACATATATTTATCCTAGACCTCTTAGTTCCAGAAATACAGGGCATATTTGAAATTGTTGCATTTTTCGACTCCCCTCGTATCAATAGTACACAGATTAGGGTAATATTAGATTATCTACTTGTTGACGACTACTGATATAGGAATTTTCTTCGACATACAGTAAAGTTTTTTTTTCTCGTAGTAATTCTGGTTTATAATAATTATAATATACTACTAATATTACTACTGCCGCAAAACCGTCCCATTACACACTGAAGATAATATAATATAATATAATATAATATAATATATGAAAATAGTTTTCTACATAATCTACATATATATTCTTATAGTACTTTACAAAGTACTATATAATATATAGTACGGAACGAAAAAATATCTTTTTCTTGGCTTGTTCGTGTATATCAGTCACATTGACTAATTCATTTTCAGGTAAATCTGTTACTAATTATGTCTGCCATTTATACTTATTTCAACAAATTAAACTAAAATTCAAGTTTTGTTCTTAACTTGCTTAATAGACATATGAAATTTTGATCATTATTACTTTTTTTCATGGTAACTATGAAATTATAACGTAATTGTATTAAAAATATGGGTAAAAATAGAAAAAGTTGGAATAAATTGCAAACTATTAAAAATAGATATATGACATACTTAATAAAAGAATGAAATGAAGAGTTTTGTAAAATCTATCAGAAAACATGATAATATATAGGATGTACCATTTAAAAAAATTGAATTTCTTAATTTTAATTGGTAGTTGAAATTCATAAATATATTTTGAACATCCTGTAGCATCTAACTAAATTATCTTTACATGCCTCTTTTTCTATATCTCTATAAAATTATCCTACCAAATTTGAGTTGTCCAACTTCAGAAACAATGTCATCACTGACAATTTTTTACCACATTGCAATTTTAACATTTGTTTAAACAAATTTAAAGATTACAAAAACTATTAACTTTAGATATATGTTTAACATTATAATATATAAAAAAGTTTTAAGGAATTTTACGCAAAATCTAAAAATCAAATAAAAAATAGGGTGTTTCATTTAAAAAAAACATATGTTATATTCGCCACACTTTTTTGAACCACCCTGTATACTCTATAATAATTTTAAAATGTGTATCTTAAGCGTCCCTAAAACTTTTATATATAATATTTTTTGTAAACCTCGAAACAAATGAGATAATGGACTTTACTCTATCGTTGACTCACCCTGTACATTTCGGAAGTACATTATACATTTTAGCCGACACGAACATCAAATTTCCACTACCAATAAAAAAAATATCGACTTATAAAAAAACATAATTTTGAGTCATATTTCGAAAATGACAGCTTCCAGTGAAACACTAATTACGTTGATTCTAGGTGAGAAACTCTCTGGAACACAGTTTTCACCTTTTTGATAAGTTATAAGTTAACCATATATTCTTCAAATTTATGAAGATAACCAAGATACGGAGGGGGTCGATAAATGCAACATTTTCAAATTCTCCCTGTATATTAGGGACTAAAAATGCTAGGATACATTTCCCTGTAACATCTTTAGTATCATAAAAAATTACCACAGTGATGTGAAAATCGCAACTTTAGATCTCTACCGTATGGATAAATACCATATAACACGAAAATGGGATTGTACAGGGTGATTCAGATATATTTTTACACTAAGTTTGAGTTTTTGAATGTATATACAGGGTGGCGCCTCTCATACGCCGCGGAGGCTCCAAGAAGAACGACAGTTCAATAATATTTTGAAGATATATAAATTCCCCACTGAACACCGGAAAAATATACTGGGTGTTCTATTTAAACTAAAGGAGTAACTTGCTTTTAAAAGTGACTAATGTTCCATATTAATTTTGTCTCACCCTCTATAACTTTTCGGGTCACATTTCAATTTGGTTTAACATACAATGGTTACTGTAATTAAATACCAGGCTATGCAATGTCAACAAAAATTTAGGTAGCTATTATCGAAATTTAAAATTTACTCTTCATTTTCACAAAATGTGAAATATGTCAAAATCCATAGATTTTAGGTATATGCTTCTTTAATAAAACTAGCCTTTATTTTTTCCTACAATCCGAAAATCAATTAATATAAAGGGTGTTCCATTAGAAAAAACACAACTTTGATGTGTACCTTTTCTTTGGGACACCCTGTATAATTCTATATATTTTTGTAAAATGCTTTCAGTTACACATGCTGTCAAAATTTCATTTCGATACCTACTACTGTTCTCCTTGAAACTTCCGTGGCGTATGAGAGGCGCCACCCTGTATTTTTATCGCCCAATGATATTTAGAAACACACTGTATAAAGAAACTTAACAACTGATTTAAATATTAGATAGCTTTATTTTATAATTTTCTTTAAATACTACAAATCAAGTAAACCATAATTGTGTTGATTTATTTTCCTGTAATCAACAACGACAAACTTATTCATCTCAGAATGCATATAAATTTTAAATTACAGGTAATTCTTATAAATCCATAAAAAAATAATACGTTTATGTAGATCGGGGTCTTCTAGTTCTGAATAAAATAAATAAATTTAATTTTTGTCAAGGTAATCTTGTCAGTTGCTTATGTATTAATACACTTTCATCTGCGGAGAAAATATGTAAATTTTATGTATTTTACATTGTTTTGAATATTACTAAAACGTGTCTCTATACCGGGTGCGTCTCGAACAACCCTATAACTTTTGGTTTGGGTTGGTCCCCATAACTTTTTTATTTTTTCAAATAACAAAACGAGATTTGGTACGCTAGTATATGACATAAATTAGGATTGATTGACGTATTCAATAGTTTTTGGTTCACTTCCTATTTCACCGGAAATTACTACAACATTTGATTTTTAAATGGCACTTATTTCCACTCTATTCGATAAAAAACGACACCCTGAAAAGAATGACATATCATATGTCAACTTCTGACATTTTCGCTCAAGAAATCGTATTTTAAATTTCAATCTAGAGTGCCATGGTTGTGTAAAAAACACTAATTTTTAATTAAGGAGCCTCGGAAAATAGACTTGATCGTCTAATGTTTTTCATGTCTTGTCCTGGCCAGTTAAAAGATGCTCAAATCGTATTTTTTATCATATCTCAATTTTTTCAAATCGAACAAGTGTGGTTCATTAGCATATTTGAAAAAGTATTTTTTACGAATAATTTGGTACCACACACTTGGTATTTCGAGTCAAATTGTGGTTATGAATTGCATGTTATAATTTCGAATAAATCATATGTGAAAGTATCAATAGTTGACATATGATATAATATATCATTTTATTCAGAGTGTAATTTTTTTTCGAATAAAGTAAAAAATTACCGAGGGTGTCATTTCCGGTGAAACAGGAAGTGAACCAAAAACAATTGTATACGTCAATCAATCCTAATTTATGTCCTATACTAACAAGCCAAAATTCGTTTTTTTATCTGAAAAAATAAAAAAGTTACACCCCTATAACCAAACCAAAACCAAACCAAGCCACTTTTGAGAATCACCAGGTATACATTGCTAGTAACGTTAAACAATTAAAATATTATTATATATAGCAAGATTTGTAATTACTTTCAATACTAACTAGATGTTTTCTGGTTTTTGTTCCTCTAAATTTGATCTCTATATTAGCGAGATCTTATATTTTTTATGGAACTTTAAGAATTGAATCAGCTAAGAAATCTACTAAAAATAAATGTTATTTTTACGCGATGAATCTTCCCACGAGAGATGGCACAGGTTTTTGAAACACCCTGTATAAGAATGTTATTAAGCATAAGCAACATTTATTCGATTAATTTATCTTCGTAGACGAGAAACAAGATTAAAATGCGTACTGACATAATTTCAGTTAATAGAAGAACGATTAATCTACTTGTTTATATTAATTAATATTATTCCAATTTTATTTCAAAGAATTATAGAATAATATTTATAGTGAAATAAGAAAAGAATTAATAATAAAATGATTTTATTTTGTATTTTACTTTTCTATTTCTAAAGGTGTCACGAGACTAGGTATCCCCTAAAAAGAATCTTTTTGTTGTAGAAAAATATTTTTTCTTGGCAGATAATGATCTGCCATTTTTTGAATTTCGGCAACTAGACTTTTATAGGATTATAGCCTAGTTTTCATGCATCCAAATGTTATCCTACAAATTTCTTAGTTAATAATGAAAACGTCCGAAATTCGTCGCACGTTTTAATCTAACAGCTAGCAACATAAAATTAGCCGAGAAATGTGTAAGATAATATTTGAACGTATAAAAACCTTAAATTCGAACTTTTTAAAATCTATAACATAATTTTTTTCACATAAAAAAGTTTCTCAAAAGTGGCTTACCCCTATCATTTTTATATTTTATTCAGATAAAAAAACGAGATTTGCTATATGAATATATGACATAAATTATGATTGACTGAGTTAGTTTAATTGACTCAATTATTTTCGGTCACTTCTTGTTTCACTGGAAATTACTACAACTTTTGATTTTTAAATGATTTTGATTTTTGGTATCATCGGTATTTTTTTACATTATTTGATAGAGCATTACATTAGAATGACATATCATATGGCAACTTTTGACACTGTCAATTAAAAAACGGAGGATATAGCAGATTTGTCGCAGTCGAGCGGCCGACCCAATCAATACCTCTGTCAGTACTTAAAGTTCTAGGGAAAGGTGTACGTCATGCGTTCAGTTTCACGATTTAATTACGTCTCGTGATACTTTATTTGTTTATTTATTAACGAGTCGTTGTAATTTTCCCTATATCTTGAAAATTTTTAAGTGCAAGTTATAAACACTTGCATTTTTGGTAATAATAAGTGGAATTGAGTTGGTGTTCGACAGTGGTCGCGCTATTAGAACTCTCAATTCAAAAATCGATATATCTCGAAATCTATTAGAAATAAATTGACTGTAGTTTTATCAAAAACTTTCTTAATAATTCTGCTATATTTTCTTCGCAGACAATATGTGAAAATCCTTATAAATAAAAAAAGTTACACGATTGCTGAAAATTGCTATGCACTAAAGGCAAATGGATGGGTTACTTACAATTTTTGAATGGAAAAAACAACCTTATCGAATTTTTCTTATTTAAACATATTGTAAAAGATCCAATCTTCAAAATAATAAAAAAATTTCAATATCTAAAGTGGTTCTTAAGTTATGGCGTGTTATGTGTTAAAAAGTTAAGTTTTTAAATGATCGCGATTACTGACGTTTTCTCGTTATAAAAAAATGGACACCCTAACGATATCCTTATAATTCGATTTCAGATGCTCAGAAACATATCTAATGATTTTATCTAGTTATCGTGATTTTACTTTACTTGATAGGGAAAGGCGTACCGGCAACGCCGCAACAGCACACTGTCGCATTTCTCTCACTCGATGCGATTTACTTCCGCACATGTAAATACCGACCCAAAAGTAACAGTTGCCAGCACGGTATTCATATATTTTATATCACAATTCATGTATATAATGTATATCACAATATTTTCATGTTTTTCTTAATTTTCTCTAAAACGGTATGAGAATTAAAAAAAAACTTGGAAAAGTATAAACGGGATTAAACCATTTTAGAACAAACCACAATTTTTGTGAAGATGCATTTTTCTCAAAATGTCAACAATAAAAAAGTTTTTCCTCTTGTAAAGACAATACAATTCCTCTTGTACAGGACATACTGTGTGTACAGGACATACTGAGTGCCGTGGCTATAAATGTAACGATAATTTGTTTCGAAATATCAAGTACCTATGTGGTATCAAATTATTCGTAAAAAATGCTTTTTCCAAATATGCTAATGATCCAACCTCTTTCCATTTGAAAAAGTTGAGTTACATTTGAAAATACGATTTTATGTACGTATTACGTATACGGGTATATTTTAACCGACCAGGAAGTCACAAAAAAAAATATATTTTTCCATAGCTCCTTGATTCAAAATGAATGATTTTAACACAGTCATGGCACTCTAGATTGAAATTTAAAATGCTATTTTTTTCTAATTTCAATGTAAAAGAAAATGCCAAAAGTTAACATATTATGATATGTCATTCTATTCAGAATGTCATTTTCTATCCTATCATATAAAGTAAAAAAGTACAGGGGTACCATATAAAAATCAAAAGTTGTAGTCATTTCCGGTGAAACAGGAAGTGACGGAAAGTAATTGCCATAAGTCAATCAATCCCGATTTATGCCATATACATACCAAATTTCGTTTTATTTTCTGAAAAAATAAAAAAAGTTATAGGGGTGGGCCACTATTGAGAAACACCTGTATAGTATGTCCCCGGATAGTTTTTATAAGTGGAAACCATTTTTTATTATTAACACTTTGAGAAAAATGCATTCTTTATAAAATATTTTGCTTGCGCTTAAATTATTAATCCGGTTTGTACTTTTTCAAACCTCCATACCATTTTAGCAAAACTAAAAAAAATATATAAAAATGCACTTGATTTTTCTCCTAAAAAGTCCTAAAATTCAAAAGGCATTTTTATGGTAATATCATTTTGTTTTCATTCTTTGATAGTTGGTTATTATTAATTTTGATTAACGTCATATTTTTTTGCTGTTGTCTTTGAATAAATAGCTGTTAACTATAACAAGTAACAACCTTTTTCGTAACATTGAATTAAATAAATGTTGTGCTTCTTTAATTTAGTAATTTTAGTACAGCCAAAAATATAACGTTAATCAAAATTGATAATAGCCAACTATCAAAGAATTTTATTACCATAGAAGTGCTTGTTGATTTTTAGGACTAACTTTCCGAAACGTTAAGCATTTTTTTGTCCGTTAGGCTAATTTGTTTAATGGTAGACCACTGTTGACAATTATGCCGGGACCCCATTAAGCCACACGCCACGCGACGCCACGTTATCCCACAAGAGCTGAAGTGAGCCGACGTGTTGCGACGTGGGAAAGAATGTACACATGAGATCTGGGGCAGACGATACAAGTGTGATAGCGTGGGATGGCGTGGGGTGGCGTGACGTGCGGTGGCGAGTTGCCTAGTGTGTACGCAATACATGTAATTAAATGGAAAAACATACGCACAGACATCTTCATGACGTGGCGTGGCGTGGCTTGGCGTGTGGCCTAATGGGGTCCCGGCTTTAGTCTCCATTGGATTAAGGCCAGCAGTGTTTACAAAAAATAACTATTTTAAACATAATAACGTTTTTTTAATGTGTTAAAACAATTTTTATTTATTCAATATATTTTATTTGTTACGATCAGAAAATTAGACAGTTTTGAGAAACAGTGCACAATTAACTGTGGCATTAGGTTATCATAAATGATAAAAGCGTTTGAAGAAATAGTGACACATGCACAGTTGAAAATAAGTAAATATGTTATAGTTCATAAATGTTTATGGATATAAACAATAATAATTGTTATACCTACTTATAATCGTATACCGGGTAACAACAAATTTGTTGCACACCCAGTAATTTAATTGTTTTTCATCGTATACATTTGAAACTTGTGTAGAACATGTAGTTCATCAAAACTCACATTTTTCATTAAAAAATAGTTAGATATGAGCCCAACCGAAATATATTAATCACTGTATGTTTTATTACATACTGGTTCTCTTTTCTTCGCTAAAAGATCTCTTTTTAACGATAAATCACAAGTTGGTATTATCATTGGTATTATCTTTCAAAATAGAAACGTAGAGGAATTTTATTGTGATATATCGTTAAAGGGAGAATTTCAAACTCTATGTTAATGAACTCCATGAAAAGTGATATTCAACTGTTTTTTTAACAGATAAAGTGAGTTTTGATGAACTATATGTGGGCTCGAAGAATAGCAGGGTTGCCATCATTTTTTCAACGAATTTATAGTATTTTCCAAAATAAGCTATTCAAACATACAATATACACGGTGAGTCTTAAAAAAGTGCAAATATTTTGAGGGTAGTATACTTCGACCCTAGAAACGTCTAGGAGTTTTTTTTCATAAAAAGTTTAAAAATTCGGAAATTTTTAAAGTTTTTAGTTAAAAATACATATCTTGATAATATGGCAACATAGGTGTAGTAGATTAAATTAACAAGAAAGAAACTGAGAAAAGATCCATAGTTCTGAAAATTTAAGTGAAAATTATTTTTTTAATTATCTCGGTTAAAAAATATCTCGGGTATTTTGGACTTATGGTAAAGAGAAAATATGTTTTTATCTAAAACCCTGAATATATTTGCACTTATTTACGACTCACCTTATATATGCCGGGTGCTTCTCAAAAGTGGCTCACCCCTATAACATTTTTATTTTTCAAATAAAAAAACGAGATTTGAGCTATATTAGTATAAGACATAAATTAGGATTGATTGACGTATTCAATTGTTTTGGTCACTTCCTGTTTCACCGGAAATGACTACAACTTTGATTTTAAATAGCACCCTCAGTATTTTTTACTTTATTCGGACACGAGAGAAAGACACGAGAGAAAATGACATTCTGAATAGAATGACATATTATATGTCGACTTTTGACATTCTCGCTTAATAAAAAATCGTATTTTAAAATTAAATCTAGTGCCATGGCTATGTTAAAAACACTAATTCTTAATCAAGGAGCCTTGGAAAAATAGATTTGATTCTCTAATGATTTCAGTGTCTTGTCCTGACCAGTTAGAAAATGGCCAAATCGTATTTTTAATCATATCTCATTTTTTTCAAATAGAACGAGGGTGGCTCATTAACATATTTGGAAAAAGCATTTTTTTACGAATAATTTGATACCACACACTTGGTATTTCGAGTCAAATTTTGTTACGAACCACCAAGTTACAATTTGAAATAAACCATATGCGAAAATGTCAAAAGTTGACGCATATGATATGTCATTCTATTCAGAGTGTTATTTTCTATCGAATAAAGTAAAAAAAAAAAAATACCGAGGATGCCATTTAAAATTCAAAAGTTGTAGTAATTTCCCTTGAAACAGGAAGTGACCGAAAACAATTATTGAATACGTCAATTAATCTAATTTATGTCATATACTAACATACCAAATCTCGTTTTTTAACTGAAAAAAATAAAGAAGTTATAAGGGTGAGCCACTTTGAGACGCACACCCGGTATATAGGGTACCAGTATAATATACACTCACCGGCAAAAAAAAAACCGTCCACTAAAAACTAGTCCCAATTTCAAAGTTGGATTTCTCGCGAACCATTCATTAGATTTTGATGATTTTTGATGACAAAATCTAATGAGTGGTTCATCAACACGAAATGAGATCTACACTTGTCGGTTTTTGCCAGTAGTTACTATATTAAAATACTATGTTATTGTGAAACATAAATAATATAATCGAAAGTTGCCGGTTTTACAATATTTTAATTAAATTAAATTTATATTAATAAAATAGTATACACTATATTGCAGAATTTAAAGATAATATTAAAAATTCTTCTCCAAAACCTGGTGCTCTTGAAGGTTCTTGCTACTACCGCTGCTGAACCCTACAGGGTGTTACAAAGTTCGGCCAAAAAACTTCGTCTTATTGTTGTGCCCTGTATATGCTCAAAATAAATTCGGAATAAAAATTTCTGACGTAGCATCCGTTAAAAAGGAATTAATTTACAATTTAAAATAAAAATCATAAAAATATAATGAGTGGTTCGCGAGAAATCCAACTTTGAAATTGAGTCTAATTTTTACTTGCCGGTTTTTTTTTGCCGTGAGTTTATATTAAAATACTATGTTGTGTAAAACATAAATAATATAATCGAAAGTTGCCGGTTTTACAATATTTTAATTAAATTAAATTTATATTAATAAAATAGTATACACTATATTGCAGAATTTAAAGATAATATTAAAAATTCTTCTCCAAAACCTGGTGCTCTTGAAGGTTCTTCCTTCAATTCTTCCTTTATACAGGGCGAGTCTGAAATAAGTGCGAATATTTTTAGGGTAGTATAATTCGACCCTCGAAACACGATGCTTTTTTCGCGAAAAATTTTTTTCGAAAACTAGGATTTTTTTTTATGTTTTTTAGCTTTTTTAAATCAATAATAAATATTTTAGATAAAGTTTCTGAAGGTATTTGTCAAATTAGATACATTAAAAGCGTTAAAATGTAAACGCAAATTCGCATACGATTTCGAAACCATTTCCTCAAAGTTTACTTTTCACCTACCGCTGCAAATTTTTGCTAATAATATGCTGACGTTTTGAGTAACGCGAAAATGTTTAATTTGCATTAACACTAAAGGTAATTAGCATTAGCCTAATTCCAGTTATTGTTTATAACAATCTATAATAATTGACAGAAGCAGTAGTCTTTTAGCAATAAGAATATAAATGATATATTGGAACTGGGTTACTTTTGTTAATTTTACTGGGAGTTCACAAGAATATGTGAGTCTCTAACGGGACAAGGTATAAAATATCGTTATTATTACTTCATGAATTTAATTTAATTATCTTGATCCATTATATCAATGAATAAAATGGAAAGGCGTTAACAATATGCTTCCCTTTTGTTTTTTTTATTTTATTTCTCGGCTTAAATTTTATTAAAAGACTTTTTCGGTATTTTGGCTTCTTTCTTCTTGAAATATTTTAAATGTTTAAATGTAAGTTAAATAGAAAATCTTTAAAATATATATACAGGGTGAGTCTTAAATAAATGCAAATTTTTTAGTGGTAAAGGTATATTTCGACCCCAGAAACACGTCTTTTTAATTTTAAAGTATATCTCTCGCTTATTTTGGACTTGTTTGAAAAACAGTAAAGAGAGAGGTTTATCGAGATCTTTCTACCATCTGAAAATATTTACACTTATTTAAGACTCACCCTGTATATACCTGTTTCTCAAAAGTGGCTCACCCCTATAACTTTTTTTTCAGATAAGAAAAAACGAAATTTGGTATGTTAGTATATATGACATAGGTAAATTAGGATTGATTGACGTATTCAATTATTGTTTTCGGTTACTTCCCTGTTTCACCGGAAATGACTACAACATTTGATTTTAAATGACACACTCGGTATTTTCTTCTTCTTAACTTCTGCCTATCCTCTTTGGATGTTGGCTATCACATTGATCCATATTACTTTGTTCACTGCCGTTCTGAACAAAGCTGTTGACGTCAATTCGGTCCATGTTCGTAGATTTCGCAGCCACGATATTCGTCTGCGTCCCGCTGATCTTCTGCCTTCTATTTTCCCCTGCAGTATGAGTTGAAGTAGACGGTATTGTGTGACCAACGGATCTGTAGCTACGGGGTATCGGCGGGGGAACGCAGTTGTAAAAAAACACGCCCAATTTCATTCATAAAATAGGCATGGGCGTACGGTGTTATATGAAAATAATGTGTATCATAAATATAATACTCAGATTAATAATTTTTTTCAAAAAACTTTATGCTGTTTGAATCGTTACTGTTGAGTTAGCAGATAAACACTAAAAACTTTTATTAAAACTCCCTTAAATATTTTGAATCATTTTATTATTGTGTTGTTAATATAATAGAAGAAATAATTACAGTTGGGGGGTTGGAACCTTTGGTGTTACACAGCAAAATAAAACACTAAATCAGTACAATACACCAAAACACTTTTAATTTTACACTGGACGCACGTTTCGCTAACCATGTCTGCCATCAGCAGATGATCAAGACTGAGTTTTGAGGTATATTTATTTATATATCTGTACTAACTATATTTTTTTCTATAATACATAATTTTAGATATAACTATTTCCAGCAAAAAAAATCTTGAAAATGAGTTAACTTTGGAAGCGCAAAACAAAACATAATTTTACTCACCAGTAGATCCAATATTGCCAATTACACCAGATATGATATCGCTCCGCCAGCAGTTTTTAAAGGTTGGGTCATTGTCTACCCATATGTTTCATCCAAATAGATAATACTTGGCTATATTTTCGAATTTCGCGATATATATTTATATCTCTCTCTGCAATATAATGGGCCGCTCCATTAATATTTATCTGTTATTTTGACATTTACGCCAAAAAAAATTAATTTGATTTTAATAACCCTAAGCGTTTCCCTGTAAAAAGGAAAATTCGATTCTTCCTGCAATTTTTGCAAAAAAGCTTTCTAATTGCGGGGACGAGTTTGAATTCGAGATAAAATCTATTTATCAAATTCCTGACCAAGAAGAAAAGTCGTCGAGCTTTTCGACAGCAGTCTCACGTGGTCGTTTCTTTCCAGAGCTGGATATCATTTTTATCGAGGGATAGTTTTCCCTTTTTTTTATCTTCTGTGTGATTTTTTTATAGCCGATACGCTAACTCCGGTATAAAAGAAATATCCTGCTCAAGTTTACGTTTAAGCGGCAACTTAAGCGAACTCTCTGTAGCTTCTTCATCGCAAACCCTATTATGAACACAAGGAAATAAAACCAAATGAGATTTCATCCACGTTATTATTAACTTACCTATATAAATTAGCTATTATTTCTCTTGTCTGACTATGTAGCGTCTTACCCTTAACAAATTTGTTCCTTTTTAAAAGAAACACAAATATACGATCAAACTTGATATTAATAATTAAAAACTACGAACGAAAAACATTATAATAAGATAACAAAACAATAAAAACACAACTTAACTATCAAATATACGAAAAATATAGGAATAAAAGTTTAGGATAACCGGTATAAAATAATGAAATAAAGTAATAATGATCAAAAAATGACACCGCCACTGGATATTTCAATAAAGTATTCAATATTCCTACTCTTTTCAGAAGAGAGACCGTGAAGTTGGGGGATAAAGCAAGCGAATAGGAAAGGCGTAAAAGCCATGGCAACCGCGTGGTAACAAATCCTGTGACGTACTCTCGCCAATCATGTTCGATGAATAGGCGGCCATGCGCGGCGATGCCGGTTTGCCAATGATATCGTTGAAAAATCTTCAACTTTCATAATAAGCAGATTATACAGAATGAAAGAAATAAGTTAAATAAAACATATCGAACAATATGAACTACGTTAAAATTCCTTAGTAATATACGTCAGAATATATGCTAAACACATTATATATAATAAAAATATATTAAATTTATAGTTCATGTCTGGCAATTTTACAATTTTATAGATAAACGTGGCAATATCGATTTTTTTTTTCTCGCATTCCTTCCGTAGCTTCAGATCCGCTGGTCAAACAGTATTTCTCGTTCCGGATTCGGTATTTTACTTCATTTAATAGAAAAGACATTCTGAATAGAATGTCATATCATATATCAACTTTTGACATTTTTAATTAAAAAAAAATAAATTTCAATTTTGAGCCCCATAAATGTAACGACAATTTGTGTCTAAATACCAAATATGTGGTAACAAATTATTCGTTAAAAACGTTTTTCCAAATATGCTAATGAGCCATTCTCGTTCCATTTGAAAAAGTTGAGTTATGATTAAAAATTAAAAAATACGACATCTTTTTAACCGGCCAGGACAAGACACGAAAAAACATTAGACGATCAAATCTCTTTCCTCCTTGATTAAAAATTAGTGCTTTTAACACAGCCATAGCTCTAGATTGAAATTTAAAATACGATTTTTTTAAGTGAGAATGTCAAAAAAGTTGACATATATGATATGTCATTCCATTCAGCGTGCCTTTTTTTTTCTCGCATCGAATCATGTAAAAAATACCGAGGGTGCCTTTTTAAAAATCAAAAGCTCTAGTCATTTCCAGTGAAACAGGAAGTGACTGAAAACAACTAGTAAGTCAGTCAATCTGATTTATGTCATATACTAATGTACCAAATTTTCATTTTTTTATATTATATGAAAAAATAAAAAGTTATAGGAGTGACCCACTTTTTGAGAAGCACCCGGTAAAGAGAATAAAGGCAAAGAAAATCTACATTTTGATTTAATAGATGGGGAAATTAAAAATGAACATTTTTGTATTTATCGCTGCTATTGTATCAATGATATATAAAAAAGTGCCGTTGCACTAAAAAATGTATTTTATTTCATTGCTTCGCTAGTATACAAGGTCCGGCAATAGTGCGTAGGGCATCTGTAGCTCCTGGAATAAAAAACTTAGGAATTTTGTATATAAGTGGAAATCTAAAGTATGTTTAGATTTGCACTGTATATTATTGCATTTTTGGCTTCCTTTCAGATCACTTTATATAATTCTAAGGTATGAGAATATTTATTTCTATAGTTTCAGAGATATTAATAAATAAATAAAAAATATACATTTTTCAGCCTTTCTTAAAATAATTATTAAAAATATAAGAACTGTCTTGAAAACTGTCTTACTTTAAATGGTCTGTACTTACTTTGCTATAATTTTGGCATTCGTAAATCATACAGCATACAGGATGTTCAAAAGTCTACGCCAAACTTTCTAAAATATAAATTAATTTTTCTTCGGTTTTTTAAATAAAACACCCTCTACTTTTTTATATTTAATAGATGGGGAATTAAAAAAATGAACATTTTTTGTATTTAAAGTATTTCATAATTTTTAACGGTTTGGCAGATATTCGCGGTTTCATAATTTCATATAGCATTTTCCACAGTAAATTTTTATCAAAGCTACCCAATGATATTGCTCTCATATTTTACGGTTGAAGTTGAAAGAGCCATATGAAATAATACTGCGTATATCTGCCGAACTATTAAAGATTTTGAAATAAAATTATATTAAACTCTAAATAAAAAAAAATGTTCATTTATTAATTCTCCGTCTATTGAAAATATAATATACAGGGTGTTCCATTTAAAAAAAATATTTAATATTTTATTAAGTTTGGCGTAGAATCTTGAACACCCTGTATGATTTAAGATTACGATATTTACAGCAAAGTTAAGTATAGACCATCGAAAGTAAATACCTAATATAGTTTTGATTTCAGGACAGTTCTTCTATTTGTAATAATTCTTTTAAGGAAGGTTGAAAAAAGTATATTTTTTATTTATTTATTAATTATTTCTGAAACTCTCAAAATATATTCACTCATATCTTAGGATTATGTAAAGCGGTCAGCAAGGAAGCCAAAAATGCAATAATATACAAGTATACAGGGTGTTCCATTTAAAAAAATCATCCCGATTGAGCTCACACTTTTTTGAGCCATCCTATAGAAATAAAAATATTTTCCTGAAATACATCCTCGTCCATATTTTAGGTTTGGACTTAAACAAAATTCCCAACTTTTTTATTCTTGGAGCTACAGATGCCCGACGCACTATTGCCGGACCCTGTATTGGCTTGTATAGTTTATCACAGCTCCAACACAAACACGGTCTTACTCTTTCGTTGGCATTTTTACGGTATATATTTTTTCAACATGTCTAGTATTATTTTTAGACTCAATAACAAATAAGTTTTAGACTCAATAACAATGTGCTCAATTCCACTCAATTTTATCATATCGATATTGAGAGACGGAGTAGACAGCTAGGGTTTGGCAACTGCCCCACCTTGTCCCACCACGGCTAATAACGTGTCCCCATGTGTTCATCTCCAATATTTATCGGTCAAGAGGTCTGCTATTTAACATTATCTGTCAATTGAACTCAATCGACTGAGAAATATGTTATTTTAGAAAAAAAATAACAATTAGAAGCAAAATAGTAACTATGATGATTCATTTCATACATCATTGTAGATTCTGTTTATTTTTAAGTATTATTGAGTTTTGTGGTATATGGTATTTTACAGAATTGTTTAGATTAGATATAAAATGTTCGTATTGTTACATTGACCTTCAATGAAATCATTATAATTTCTATGTTCGACATTGGCAGAATTTTAAATTGTTTTCTAGAATTGGTTCTTACCAAAAAAATTGTAAATGTTGCCTTGAAATGTAGCGTTTTAAGTAATTTACTTCTTGTTTCCATATTTAAGTAAATTGTTATGCTCCAGCCGTAAACGGTTCTCCTTTTCAAGTTCATTTATATGAATTTTTAACAATCTAAATTGTACTTGTTAAATTTAATTTATTTTTATATTTTCTACTCTTGGTATTTATAATCCTTCGTTTCTGTGAATATGAAAATAATGTATACCAATCTTTGATAGTTTTCGCGATAAAAAATGAAACATGTGTAATTGGCAAAAACATGATCTTGAGTAAGCATTGGTTAAATAATAAATTTGGCATATTGAAAGCTAAAATTTGGTTTATAGGTTAAGGAAAATCGCCATATTCGATCTGTCTGAATCAACTGATTGCATATCAAACAGGGAGGACAGAAAAAATAATTATATCCATTTGTTATAAAATCGTTCAAATTATTGTTATTTTAAATGCAAGCCAAAAAATTGCTATTCAACGATATATCATGTCTCTATGCCTAAACCTTCTGGTTTTTTCACTAAAGTCATTTAAAAAAAAATAATAATTCTACTATAATTATTGTTTCGTTTAAAAAAATGGTGCCGGGAAGCACGTATAGCCGCCCATACTAAAAATATGTTAATAAAAAGTTGGTAGGCAGTTCTTTTAGTTTCAAAGTAAAGGATTTTTTCCAATTTTTTTTATCTCAAAAACTGCGACTTTGACTGATTTTGATATTATTACAAATTTTGTTCCAAATATTATTGCTAATCTTAAATTGAAAACCGCGTTTCGCTAGCTACTGTAATTTTGGAGTTACTATTTTTTTAAATTTTTAACCCCCTCCTATACCCTCTTACCAA
Organism: Sitophilus oryzae; assembly: GCF_002938485.1. Classification (NCBI taxonomy): domain Eukaryota; kingdom Metazoa; phylum Arthropoda; class Insecta; order Coleoptera; family Curculionidae; genus Sitophilus; species Sitophilus oryzae. Next base: position 1,368,728 of record NW_022146734.1, on the reverse strand, counting down.
CCCCCACCCCCACCAAAAACTAATGGCCAGATTCTCGGGTGCCACAGTATTTTTGTGCCAAATTTGGTTAAAATCGGTTTAGCGGTTTTTGATTTATCGTGTTACATACGGACAGACAGACAGACACCATGAAAATATTTTATATTTAGGTCATTTATGACCCAAATAACTCATTTTGAGTGAAATTAAAAAAAACTTTTTTTGTCGATCTTAATAGCCTACCATACCTATTGGTACGGTCGGCTAAAAAATCGTTACCATGACAAATATTCAAACTTTATAAGTATCAATTATTAGAGTTTACGTACTAAATTTCTAAAATTGTCATGGTAACGAAATTCTTGAAAGAAAACTGTAATAATAGAATTATTAATTTTTAAATAGCTCTACTTAAGAAAGAAGCTCTACTTTCTACCGGAAGATTTAGGTATAGGAACATGATATATCGTTGAAAAGCAATTTTATTAGTCTTTTGATTGCTTGAATAATGTACATAGGGTTGAATTTGAAATAAAACAAAGATTTGAGTAATTTTAGAACAAACGGAAATAAATAATATTTTTGCTCTCTCTATGTAATATCCAATCGGTTTATTTAGATAGAATATATCGACTTTCGTTAACTTATAACCCAAATTTGAAATTTTAAAATGTTTAATTCATGATTTTCCCAATGCTTATTGACGATCATGTTTTTATCAATTTTACACATGTTTTATTTCTTTTTATTAGAGATAGGTCTAGATTAGTATAATAGAAAAATTATGAGACATGAAAGTAGTTTCCAAAAATGTAATAATATACCTACTGGGCGTTCCATTTAAAATCAGAAAGATGCTACCACATTTGAATGATGCGGCAACACTGTAATGCTGAAAATATTTTAGAAAGATGGAGCAGGCGCCTCTATGTAAAAATACAAATTTTCAAAAAAATTCCACCACCGGTGCTCCATAAACGTCTAACGTGCCATCGCTATGAATCACCCTATATATTTATTTTTTCTCTTGCAGGCAACGGCAAATTCGACATACCTTTTCTCGAACCAGCCCTTCAGTTCTGCACCCATTTGATTTATGGATATGCGGGCATCAAAGAGGAAAACTTCAAGATTAGTCCGCTGGATGAGACTCTCGACATTAATAAACAAAACTACAGACAAATAACAGAACTGAAACGAAAATATCCCGGATTAAGGGTGCTGCTTTCGGTTGGAGGTGGTAGTGACATCTCTGGAGAGGGTAGCGAGAAAAATTTAAAATATAGAACATTGGTACGTATTGAACATTAGATGTAGAAATTCTAGTTCCTCCAGTGGAATAGTTCCTTGAACTAGGTCTTTAGTTCCTGACTAACTTATGGGCGATTTCGTGGTACAAAATATGTCCGAGATGTAGCTGGCGTTACCGTCAGCATGTTCGAGATTTAGTAATAATATATAGCTCTGCGCCGCTATGCGCTGATAGTCGTTTACAGCGCAACGGATAGAGAATATTGTACGATAGTTCCGCTTTCAGTTGATAAAGTGGGGAATTGCCGGAGACACTGTTGCCGGAGCTACGGATTAATCCGTAGATTTATGGATTTTGGGTACGGTACGTTAATAATACGGATTTTCTAAAATCCGTATTATTAAAATCTAAGAGTTTCATCGCATGACGGGCCCATAGTCCATAGCGGGCGATATAATTATAATAATAAAGAAATATTATGATTAAACCTAAATTTAATGAAAAGACATTGCTTTTTGTTTCATGTGTTCTTTTACATGAAATTAAAAATAATTCAGGATAGAAATATTTTATATTTAGTATATTTATTTTTGTTGTTTATTCTATGTTTAACACGAATGATTTTTTTTGTCAAACGTATTACAGATTTTAATCTGGCAACACTGTCGTTTTTAGTTCCGTTTGTAACGTAACGGTTCCAGCAACGTTCCGGTTGTAATGCAAACGTTTAACCTACTATTTTTTAGTGAAATACCCTATGTCGCAGTAACAATTCATAATACATACCTATTTAAAAAAATTCTTGTATAAATTGGATTTGAGTATTTTTTACGTTTAACTTTTTTTCGTAGCTTGAATCTGTAGAGAACCGTTTAGCCTTTGCCAATTCAGCGCAAGACCTAGTGAAAAATTATGGATTCGATGGACTTGATCTTGCCTGGGAATTCCCAGAAACTAAACCAAAGAAGATTCGTGGCAAGATTTGTAAGTAACTTATTAAAAAAAAACATTTTTCCCAAAATCAGATACCTATAAAATTTTAACATGTTTTACCTGTTCCGTTCTAAATTGATTTTTTGAATTGATAAATTAGATGTACATGAACATGTACATAATAGCAGTATGTTATAAATTAACATTTTAGGATACAATATACAGGGTGGCGCCTCTCATACGCCGCGGAAGCTCCAAGGAGAACGGTAGTTTATATCAAAATAAAGGGGCAGTAATTTTGGCAGCATATGCAGTGGCAAAGCGCTACTAGGTACCGCAAACCCCCGCTGCTGCGGAGGGGCTCAGGCCCAAAGAGGGCCCGAAACCTCTGAGGTCCGGGAATAAAATAATATAAATATAGAATAATTCCCAAAACGGGAATTCAATCAAATTTCGCGGGGGGCCATAATTTGTCCCTACGCCACTGAGCATATGTAGGTTAATTGAAAATTTGCATTTTATAAAAATATATAGAATTATACAGGATGTCCCCCAAAAAAGTTACACATCAAAGTTGTGTTTTTTTCTAATGGAACACCCTATATATTAACTGATTATAGGATTCTAGGAAAGAAATAAAGGTGAGTTTTATTAAAGAAGCATATACCTAAAATCTAAGGTTTTTGACATATTTCACATTTTGTGAAAATAAAGAGTAAATTTTAAATTTCGATAACAACTACCAGAGTAAATTCCAATTTAAATAGCTTTTTTTAACAATTTTTAAATTACGATAATTTAAAAATTGTTCTTTATTTCTAGAAAATGTTAAATATGTCAAAAACCATTTTGTCGTTCAAAAACAAACTGTCGTTCTCCTAGGAGCCTCCGCGGCGTATGAGAGGCGCCACCCTGTACAGGGTGGGTCAAATTCGACCCTTTTAAATGGAAACGCTCTTTTCTATAGAAGATAGACGAAAACTTATATCGGTGTCTGGAGCTCAATTTTCATCAAAAATATGATGGTGAAAATCGCACATCAATATCTGTTACCGTTTCGGAGTTACAGGGTGTTTTTCAAAAATATCCATTTTTAACAAGTCGCTGTAACTTTTTTAATATGGAAAATTTTGTATTTCTATGAAAACATTTTCAAATCACCTTTTTACGTAGAATTTAATGGTTTAAGTATAATTTTTTTAAAATTAATAATTGAAGAGTTATCAACAGAAAAATTGATTTTTTATTTGGGACACCCTCTATATTTTTAATTAACTGAATGGAATTTAAAATTACCTTTCCAAAAATATAGCACACTTGATATTTTGTTATAATCCCCTTCGAAATACAGAATTTTTCAAAGTTAGCCACTTTTAACTAGTAGGCTTTGAACCCCTTATTGATGATATGCCCTTAATGGAACTCGAAAACATATTTTTCCAGCAAGACGACTCACCGCCTCTGAACGCTGAAGTTATCAGCAAATTTTTGCAGCCAATTTCAAGAATAATTGAATAGCTAACCAAGATCCCAGCCGTTGGCCGTCGAGGCCGCCTAACTTAGTGCCCATGGATCTAATCCTATGGATATATTTGCGGAAGAATAAAGGTTCCTTATTCTTCCCGTATAATCTAGACAAGAATTAGAAATACTTTAGTTTATGAGAGGGTATTTTTCACTCCCACTGAGTTAATGAATTCCGCGAGAAATGTTCAAAAACTGCCCTGTCTGTCCATAACAGAAGTCGGTCGATATGTCGAACACCTGTAGCAAAATCTCATGTCTTGGTTTGCTATTAATTTTTTATAGTTATTAGATATAGTTTAAATGTGTTGACGTTGGTTAAATATATTTTAAATTGTTATAAAATTCTGCATCTCTCATAGCAAATATTACTTTTGTTTTAATTAATGTTCACAGCTAGAATTTTTTGCATTACAGCCAGTGCCGTTCAAAGCCTACTTATTTAAAAGCGGGCGAATTTTTATATGCTCTATATCTTGAAGAAGAAGAATCGAGCAAAATATCAAGTGTGTTATATTTTTGGAAAGGTAATTTTAAATACTTTTCAATAAATCAAAAATATACAGGGTGCCCCATATAAAAAATCAAATTTTCTGTTTGATAATTCTTAAATTATTAATTTTAAAAAAAATTATACTTAAACCATTAAATTGTACGTAAAAGGTGCTTTGGACACGTTTTCATAAAAATACAAAATTTTCCATAGCAAAAAAGTTACAGCGATTTGTTAAAATGCATATTTTGAAAAACCCCGTAACTCCGAAACGGTAACAGATATCGATATGCGGTTCTCACCATGATGTTTTTGATGATCAAGTCGGTGAGCTGTCAAAGAACACCGATAAAAGTTTTTGTCTTGTCTCCTATATAGAAAGGGTGTTTCCATTTAAAATGAAACGAATTCGACCCTGTACATGATACCATCATGTTTTTGATGATCAGAAGTCGGTCGATATGTCGAACACCTGTAGCAAAATCTCATGTCTTGGTTTGCTATTAATTTTTATAGTTATTAGATATAGTTTAAATGTGTTGACGTTGGTTAAATATATTTTAAATTGTTATAAAATTCTGCATCTCTCATAGCAAATATTACTTTCGTTTTAATTAATGCTCACAGCTAAAATTTTTTTGCATTAGAACCAGTGCCGTTCAAAGCCTACTTATTTAAAGCCGGGCGAATTTTTATATGCTCTATATCTTGAAGAGGAATCGAGCAAAATATCAAGTGTGTTATATTTCTGGAAAGGTAATTTTAAATACTTTTCAATAAATCAAAAATATACAGGATGCCCCATATAAAAAATCAAATTTTTTGTTGATAATTCTTAAATTATTAATTTTAAAAAAATTATACTTAAACCATTAAATTCTACGTAAAAAGGTGCTTTGGACACGTTTTCATAAAAATACAAAATTTTCCATAGCAAAAAAGTTACAGCGATTTGTTAAAAATGCATATTTTTAACAAAAAGAAAAACACACATATGCGGTTTTCACCATGATGTTTTTGACAAAAATTGAGCTCCAGACACCGATATTAGTTTTTGTCTATCTCCTATAGAAAAGGGTGTTTCCATTTAAAATGAAACGAATTCGACCCACCCTGTACATGATAGCAGTATGTTATTAATTAACATTTAGGATACAATATACAGAGATTTTTTTATTCTTCTCGAGTGATAGCCAACTTTTAAGTTTTTTGGCTACTTTCACTTAGTTGGCACAGTGTTCTTATTCATTTATGATTTATAATAACTTGTAAAAAATATCGGTTCATTACAACAGAATATCTTATTAAACATTTCTTTACAATTGAAGCCAGGGAAGAAACTCGATAAAATCTTTCTTATTTTATCTTACAGCCGGATGGTTCTCAAACTTGAAGCACAAGATTGTCGGCGAATCGGTTGTAGACGAAAAGGCTGAAGAGCACAAAGAACAATTCATCGCCTTAGTTAGGGAAATCAAGAATTTGTTCAGACACAATGGACTTCTCTTATCTGTTTCGGTACTGCCGAATGTCAACAGCACAGGTAAGAATATAAAAAAACAAGCTCAATCAAGCGTATTATGTTTTTATTTTTAAAGTAATTATAGGAGTAGGTTTTAAATAATTCATGGAATAAAATACAGAGTGGTCCAATAACAGGGGACGCCGGCTTTTGGTAAGGCTCTCATCCCGTGATGAGAGTAGGGTAGTCAGATTGTTATAGCGGATTTTCCGGGAGAGCAAAAAATAGCACGAGCTAAAAAGAAAAAAAAACGTCATAATACACCCCCATCACCACGATGATCATGATAATTAAAACATATTGATCTAGAAAAAAAATCAATTTTTTATCAAAAAGATTTTTTTATTTAATTATCAACTGAGATATAATTATTGGATTGGAATTATTTGAATTATTAATCAAAAGCTGTTAAAATTATTGTGCAATGAAGTTTGACGATGAATATCTTTTAAACGGTTAATTTAATCGACTATATAAGAAGCCATTTTTGTAGAGCAGTGAATTTCCTACAAAACAAATAATGATTTTTTGTTAACGAGTATAAAATTCATAAGGAAAATGAAAACTGCCTTAAAATAATCAAACTTCAGCCATTAATAACTTTCGAACGGTGAAGTTTGCGAAAAAATTGTAAGAAACCTTTTTTGTAGAGAATTCAATTTCCTACAAATATATGAGAAGAGATATTTCCAAATTCTAGATAGCGAAATATGATTTTTTCTTTTTAATAATAAGGAAAAAATAGAAAACTGAAAGGCGGAGGACTAAAATTAAGAGCTCATACTTGGAGAGAATTTTTTTGAGGTGTCTACCAACCTTTTTTTCAGTATTAAGTATTAAGAGAAAAAAAATTTTGACCCACGCTATACAGGGTGCTACAAATTCGAGGTACGAGCATTGCTATCTCGAAAACCGTAATAGATACGAAGATGGTTAAATTGGGGCAAAATTACTCCTTGGGCTGTTCACCAAGATGCAATCAATAAAGTTTTACAAATTTCAAGGATTGCTGAGTTTTTAAAAAATAACGGATTTTTTTGAAAACTAATTTTATTTTTTCCTGTCGTTACTTTTTAGAAAATCAAAAATCTAATTGCACATTCCCATAGCCATTTTAGTTATAGCTTTTGAATAGATCTTCTTATACTTTCGAATGCATTTTGTCCTCTTTATTGGAACTGCCAAGATGTGTTGATTTCACTTTTTTTGTAAAATTTGGACCTGTCGAATTACTTGACGTCGTCAGACGGTCCAGGTACCTCGCTGGCCATTATAATGCTCTACCATTTCCAATCCATCTTCCGGGGAAATGATTTGATTGTTTATATTACATTTTATTTATATTATTTTTTATTATTTTATTGCATTTGATTTTCCGTATTCAACCCACGTCACTGTTAAGTTTGAAAGCTTATCAATATTGTAACGATGAATATATTAAATATTTAAAAAAAAACAGAGCCGGACTTGAAATTAATTTAAATAAATTGTATCCAAATTTCCAAAACAAAAAAAAATTAAGTGTGGCATATCATTGTACTCAGGAGAGCGAGTTCTTTCAAAATCTGAAATAAAAAATGCAGGTCCGTATTTAAAAAATTAAGTTGGCCTCTGTATCTCACAAATTATCAGCTGATTTGAAAATCTAAAAATACTATCATATAGCCCTAATAAAGTGGCTATGAGAATGTGCAATTTGTTTTTTGATTTTCTAAAAAGTATCGACAGGAAAAAATAAAATTGATTTTCAAAAATATCCTTTTTTTTCCAAAAAAACTCAACAATCTTTGAAATTTTTAAAGCTTTTTTGATGGCATCTTCGTGAACATCCCAAAGCGCAACTTTGCGCCAATTTAACCATGTTCGTGTCTATTACGGTTACCGAGTTACCAATGCTCGTACCTCGAATTTGTAGCACCCTATATATACGCTATTGAAACTATAAAACACTCACGTACGAGTGTATGTATTTCACTTTATTCAATTTAAAATCTGAACCGAGTATGAACAACTGAAAATTTTTACTAAAAATTTACTTATAAATATTTGTGTCCTTAAATTCTTTCATTTTACGGTCCCAGGCTACAGCCGAAATTCTTTATTATGTTATGTTCTTCTGTTATACTATTTTATGAAAAATTATTAATATTCCAAAAATACATATTCTCAATTTCTACTCATGTGTCTTACTTTTAGCTAATATTATATACGTATATATTTTCGTTCTTATTTTTTAGTTTACTTTGATCCACGTCAAATCAGCCAAAACGTGGACTTTGTGACCTTGCAAGCCTTCGACTATAGAACTCCGGAAAGAAACCCCAAAGAACTAGACTATCCGGCACCTTTGTACGAAGCTTTAGACAGAAAATTTGACGAGAATGCTGACTATCAAGTACGATATTGGTAAGTAAAATTTCCTCACCAGAAACTATATTACCAAAATTAAAAAAATAATATCGACAGTGAACACACACACACACATTTTTGAACAAAAATGGCTCACCCTACTTGTGAAAATGTGCTCAAAAGAAAAAAAGGCTATACAGGGTACAGGTTGATTATACGAAAACGGAAAGATGTAGAAACAAAATATTTTATGGCTATACGTGGAGAAGCAATTTGCAAAATTTAAAATTATTTTGAAATATACAGGGTGTTTCAGAACTAAGATCCATACCAAAGTTATATTATTTTATATTTTTACACCCGATATTTTATTTCATTTTTGGATTCTTGTGCCCAAAAAAAGGCATTTATTATAAGGGTTAAATATGTTTAAAATCTTTGGTTTTTGAGATATTTAAAGTTATTTAAATATGCATGCTACAATAGAATAGATTATTAACACCCTGTACATTACTTTTCAGAATTAATTCTTGTGCTGAGTTTAAAGGTAAAGAAATAAACCTTACTAAAAAATGTTATTGCTTCCCTGAATTTATACAGGGATACTAAAAATTGCTGAAATATTTTAAAGATTTATTTTGTATAAAAACTTCGTTGTTTCAAATACAACACACTGTATTTTTTTAAATAAATCGAAGCAGATTTAAATGCTCTTTCAAACTATATTAGGGACTCCTATATCTATCTAGCTCAGATTTTGAATAAAAAGCGATTTTTCAATAAAATGACAATCAACCAAGGTTTTGCCATGGCAATTTTCTAGTGACAGTTAGTAACTATTTTCAAAATCGACAAAAGTTTACGGACATTATTATTTAGATTTATAACAGTTTACCTAAATTTGCCTACAATAGTTTATTTAATAAAAGTTATTACTATTTTATCAAGAAAAATAAAGCAGTACCTGCTGGCGGAACGAATGGATATGTTACTAGTGATTTTATTTTGTGAGGAAAATTGCTTCTTGGCCTCAAGGGCATCAGATCCAAATCCTTGAAGATATCCAAATAGGAATCTTTCTGATAAGCATTCCTTTGAAAAACTACTTGTCCTATTTCGCAGAGTATGTAGGTAATGTCTGGTAATGTAGTTCATAAAAAACATATTAAGCAGAAACCTGTGTTGGAAGTAGTTGGCTCTTTTGGAAAATCCAGATATCTACAAGTCATCTAAGTCAAAGAACTACTTCTTAATTTTTATTGATAGAAAAATAAATACATATTTAATAAATATTATTTATTAAACTAGTGTAGGTAAATTAAATAAAATTAAATTGGTATAAATTTAAATAAAGTCCATAAACTAATTTCGAATTTGAAAATAGCTATTAACTGTCACTAGAAACTTGACCGCCATGACGACACTAGCCCTCTTAGTTGCCATTTTATTGAAAAATTGCTCTTTATTCAAAATCTGAGCTAGATAGGTATAGGAAACCCAAATATAGTTTGAAAGAGCATTTGAATCTGCTTCGATATATTTAAAAAAATACAGGTTGTTATATTTGAAAAAACGAAGTTTTTATGTAAAATAAATATTTAAAATAAACCAACATTTTTTGATACCCCTGTATATATTAAACGAAGCAATCAAATTTTTCAGTAAAGTTTGTTTCTTTGGCTTAGAAGTCAGCACAAGAATTATTTCTGAAAAGCAATGTACAGGATGGTCGAAATTGGTCTGTTTTAGCAGAGGAAACCTATTTCCTGACTAGATAGAGCAAAACCGACATTGATGTCATGGGCTCGATTTCTCAGACACGTTTAATGGCGTAACCGCCTGTTGATATTTTCATTGCCAACTGAAATACGGGGTCTTTTTGATTTTTTTACCATTTTGAAAATTGCCCATAACTTTTTTATTTTGCGGAATAATAAAATTCACAAGTTTTTTTAACATCTGCAACACATAGTATAGACACGGCATATAAATCACACGGCAGGCTAACTCGCTTTGGTGGGAACGCTACGCGCATATCCTCGCGCACGCCGCCATTTGCGTTTCCATCAACAGAAAGTAACCAGTGTCGTAGTTTTTTCAGCGACAACATACAGTTACGGCAGATTCGAGTCAGTAGCGTGCGGCTTAATTTATTTTGATTTTTTCTTGAGTGATATATTTTGATTTTGCTGTTTTATTTTTGTTTATTATGTGATATATTTGGTTTTTCTAGTTTTATTTTCGTTTCTTATGTAATATAGTTGCCAATAGGTGCCCGGTGGCGTAGAGGTACAGGCTCTCGTCTACCAATCTCAAGGTAGTGGGTTCGAATCCCACACCCGGCATTTCATCAGCCGACAATTTTTATTAAAGTAAAAATAGTTTGGGTACCTAGGTCGACTCAGCCTTAAATGAGTGCTTGGGATTCACAATCCTGAGGTAATAATAGGCCGGTTGAAACGTAGTGCTAGCCACATTACCTTCCTTTGTATACCGAACGGCTCTAGTATGGCAAGCTGTACCTTGCTACTCCCAAGGCGTCAAACGCTATATACGGGAGCTATTATTATTATTATGTAATATAATTTGTTTTAGTAGTTTTATTTTTGTTGTTCAATAAAAGTTTCTTTCTGTTTCCTAGAGATCCTATTAGGTATGTATATATGTGATTAATTATTTTAACATATTTTAGTTGTGAAAAAAACAGTAGTATACATATTAGGACATTCAGCTAAATAGGAAGATCTAATTAAAAATCTTAACAAACTTTAATAGTAGTATGATTTAATGTTAAATATTTAGTAAAATAAAATTTAATGTTGTATCTAGAATCTAGACATTAAAAATTAAATTTAAAAATCATTATATTATTCATTTAAATATAATTATAAAAATAAATAAAATGAGTATATCGAAAATAAGTTAACAATACATTTTTAGGGCAAGAACATGGGCAATTGCAGCTAATAGAGAAGACTTGATTGAAGATATAAATAAGGCCCACAAAAGGTACAGCTTGTGTTCTGTTCACTTTGATTTTAAAATGTTTACCAATTCACTTTGTAACCGTATAAAATATAATGCGGTACCTACTTTGTTTTGGTTTGGTTTCTCAAAAAAGTTTCTCAAAAAAAATTGTGGATTTATTAATTTGTGAAATTTGAATATTAATAAAATTTGCTACGCCCATTGATGGGTATAATTTGTACGTAGCCTCTTTATATTGTTCAATAAATATTTTACTGGTATTTCTTTAATTCTTGTTTGTAACTCCTGGCATGTTTTTGTTAGTTGCATGTTTTTAATTTTAATTGTCTATTCGCTACAGTGAAACATTTAATTGATTTTTTCATTTTTACTTTTCGAGAAGTATGCGCGGTTAACGATTCATTTGTTTGGACAAAAGTATTGTAATAAAATTCAGTTTCAGTCAATTACAGTTTTTTTTAATACGACCCTGTAGTATTTTCTGAGAAATTTTTTGATACGTTTTAATCCGGCCCTGACTAGGAAACGATAATGGCGCCGACAAGGTCAAATTTTATAGAAATTTTAAACAATGGAATCTGAGCAGAGTTGGCGTGCCGATTGTTTTATGTGCCGTGGTATAGATATTAAAACTTTATAATATGCTGCAACCGCTGCCGCTGCAACTACACATACCTACTGTTTTTACGGTTCTCAGTTATGTAATTCTTTATCCAATTCTTAAAGAACTATTTTTTAAGGTGGTCTACATCTTACATGGTGGATAGGAAAACGAGATTTGGGACGCATATGTATATACATAAGTAGTATATGACATAAATCAGAATTGATAGACGTATTCAATTGATTTGTATTCAGTCCTGTTTCAACGTAAATAACTACCTACACCTTTTGATTTTTTAATGACACCCTTGGTATTTTTATTGCTTTATTTGATAGAAAATGACACTCTGAATAGAATGACATATCATATATCAATTTTTTACATTTTCGCATATGGTTTAACTGGAAATTGTAACATGCAGTTCATAACGACAATTTGACTCGAAATACGGTTAATTTAATTAAAAAAAAATTAAATTATTCTTAAAAAAATGTTTTTTTCTAAATATGATAATGAGCCACCCTCGTTCCATTTGAAAACATTGAGATATGGTTAAAAATACGATTTGGACATCAATCGATTAGGACGGCACACGAAAAACAATAGACTTAATTATTTTTTTTCCAATGATCCTTCATTAAAAATTAGGTTCAATATAGCCATAGCACTCTAGATTGAAATTTAAAATTCGATTTTTTTAAGCGTAAATGTCAAAAGTTGACATATGATGTGCCCTTAAATTCACAGCGTCATTTTCTATATCGAATAAAGTAAAAAAATACCGAAGGTGTCATTTAAAAATCAAAACTATTCATCGTAACGTACATTCGCTGCGAATGCACGTCCACACCTAAAGGGGCATTTGGACTTGAGCACGCAGGAGCTGAGCGTATGCGCACGGCATTCGTTCGCGCTCTCGACTCCGTTTAAATTAAAAATTAAAAACTAATTTTTTGACGAATGGAGTGATCCACTTGTGTGCGAACAGCCTTTGAGGTCGATAAAACGCCCTTGAGGGCCGACCAAAAACCGACACCAAACGGCTCGCGCACAGACAGATTCAGAGTGAGCATGCGCGCACAGCCGTTTACCCTTGAGCATTCGCGAAGGATCAGTGCGTGCGTGCTCAAGTCTAAACGCACCTTAAGAAACGTTTCGTCGCGTATGCAAACGAATAGTAACGTTCGTCAGGTCTGTCCTCGTCTTTAGAATTTTGACAATCTGTCAGTGAGTCACTGTCGAAATTAAAGAAATTTGACAAGCGATAATTCATAAATTATGAGATATAATTACCAGATATATAGGTATGTCCTAGCTATAGTAGGTATGTCCTTATATGATTAATAAGAAAGAATTAACATTCTTGTGCTTTATCCGCAACGAAGTTACAGGGGGGTCAAGTGTGCCGTGACTTGATGGAGAAACTTATGGTGTGGTTGACTTGGTGGGGTTCTAGATTTTCTTCAGCAGGTTCTATTCCGTAATTTATATCAAATACAGGGTGAGTTTCCTACGATGTTCTCTATGGGTATCTTGGAAACTACTGGAGATAGAGAGTCGGTTAAATGGGGAAAGAATTGCAGTTTTGTGGGGTCATAAATATGCGTCTTTCAGATTTATGAAAAAGTTCATGGCTTACTAGATATTTTGAAAAAAACAAATTTCGGCTATTTTAAAAATTGTCCCTAATTCCATTATAAGCTATTTTAGACTAATATGTTTCTTTATCGAGATCTACCACCCTTTAAAATACTTGCACTTATTTCTGGGATACCCTGTTTATAACAATACACGTGATGCGTATACGCAAAGTTGCGAACGATATCAAGAATAGGTACCCAGATTGGCGCTGGCTACCAGTAAGCGGCAAACCTGCTTGCACTGTGTTCGCACGCTAAGAATGGACGCCGGCTGTATCTCAGAAACTACTTATCGTATAACTTTGAGAAAAAAAATTCTAATAAGTAAATCGATCAAGAGAAATCGCTGGAAATTATTTTGAAGTTCGAAAAATGTCCGCTAGGGGGCGTTTCTCTGATAACCAATCAGAAAACAGGGTTTTTCTCAAAAATATGCAGGTGAACAGGTATTTTAAATATTACTATGGTAATTATCGAGAAATTTGTAATTTATTTGATATAGAGGATTTTGCTCAATCTCATAAAATAAAGTGGTGGGGGAAGGTTAAACTTGCTTTTATTAAAATAAGGATAACTCTGGTTTGGGTTAGCCGATTTAAACAAACTAGGGCTCGTTTAAAAGAGCTTTTCTTCCTTAATGATCTTCAGTATAAATTTTGTTTCCATAAATATTTTCGTGGTAGCTAGGGGCGCTGTTTGACATCATAACAGATATTGCGCTTTTGCATAGAAACTTTAAATAGGGGGTATATTTCTCTTTGCACAATTAAATAGAGCACAAAATTTCCAAAATATTAACGCAACCCGCAACTTCTATCTTCTCTCTAACGAGAGATATTAAGAAAATAAATCACATTAGGCTGTCGCCTAGGATTATAAGGTCTAAATATAATAGTAGTAGGAAACAAAAAAAGGTAAATTGGTTACGTCCAAATATCAAAACATATATTTTAATTTCATTTTAATACCATTTAATTGATATTTATCCATGTTCGTTTTTGATTCGATCCCATAAATTAAAACTCAGGTATATTGAATCCGATGACCTGGCTGGCCATGGAAATATGCCGCTCCAGCTAGCGTCTCCATCTACTAAAGTAAGTGATATCCAAGAAGCCTCACCCATTCATAGCAAAATAAGCGGCACAACTACATTAACTTCATCAACTATACCAACTGGATTCATGGTGATGAAATTGCAACAAATGCAATTTCATCATGATAGATCCCCTAACAAAATTGGCAATTCATCTCTTAGAAATTATGGCTAGTTCATTTCATTCAGATAATTAAAAAGTCCAATCATTCGCCATCCTTAAACATCCTTTTACATCCAAGTTACTTAAACATTTACCGACCAACGGTCTTGTTGCTGAACTACTTCCATCAAGGGTAGATTTGGACCAGTAATGCATATTGTTAAGATCCGAACCTTCGGTGCTATATGAAAAGTGACCCAAACGATAACATAAAGTGACCCAAACGACATAAATCTTATAATATAATAATAAACAACACAAGCAACAGGTAAAACAAGAAAACAAGTGAAATCAAGAACAAACTTGAATTGAAATTCGGCCGTTTTCTCTTAAAAGCAATATGGTAGCACAAAATTCCTAGAAATTTTAATAAAATTATTGATTGTCCGACTTTCGGACATTTTAATCTGAGAACTATCTACGTATAATTAACCAAAAAATTCGTAAAAATTATATGGTTGGCCGATAATGTTACATATTTATGTGACATTAACACACATCACAAAACGTATTTACGTTTAAAAATTTATGACGTAATTTTTTTAAAGAAAACGCCCGAAATTCAGATGCCTGAAAACTGAACTTAAACGTTTTGATATTTTGACGTAACCAATTTACCTCTTTTTGTTTTCTAGCCTACTACTATAATTCTTAGACTATATAATCCTAAGCGGCAGCCTAACATGATTTGTTCTCTTAATATCTCCGGTTAGAGAGAAGATAGAAAGTTGCGGTTTACGCGGATATTTTGGAAATGTTGCGCTCTATTTAACTGTGCGAAAAGAAATATAGCCTCCTATTTAATTTTTTTATGCAAAAGCGCAATATCTGTTATGATGTCAAACACCGCCCTGTAGCTACCACGAAAAAAATTATAGAAACAAAATTGATACTGGAGATCATTAAGGAAGAAAAGCTCTTTTAAACGAGCCCTAGTTTGTTTAAATCGGCTAAACCAAACCAGAGTTATCCTTATTTTAATAAAAGCAAGTTTAACCTTTCCCCACCACTTTATTTTATGAGATAGAGCCAAATACTCTATATCAAAAAAATTACAAATTTCTCGATGATTACAATAGTAATATTTAAAATACCTGTTCACCTGCATATTTTTGAGGAAAACCCTGTTTTCTGATTGGCTATCAGAGAAACGCCCCCTAGCGGACATTTTTCGAACTTGAAAATAATTTACAGCGGTTTCTCTTGGTCGATTTACTTATTAGATTTTTCCTAGAGTTATACGATAAGTAGTTTCTGAGATACAGCCGGCGTCCATTCTTAGTTGGCCACCCGGTACCTACTTACAATTTCCTATAATATTTGTTATTTAAGTTTTTTTCTCTGAAGAATTGTTCGGACTCAAGAGCCAGTTGAAAATTAGCGGTTTTGGTTCTTTCCGCAAATACCTACTTTTTGTACTCCAAAACTTTTAATTTATTATTATCTAAAGCTTTATCTAAAGTGTAGTACATTTTTTTTAGTTTTAAATTAAATGTCATATAGACAGTGATTTCAGCAATTATACCGCCTACGACAATAAAAAAATCAAAGTTAATGGTAACAGATGATAACCAAAATCAATGCCCAAAAGTCCAAACCGCTATTAAAACAATTCTTTATTTGTGACCGGTTTTGGCTGTTCAGCCATCACCATACAAATCATTAATCGTCTACGGTAGCCTTTACATCATTTTTACCAAATGATTACCATTCTTAAAATCTCCCACTTATCGTACGAATATGCGCAATGATCTGTTGTTACGAACTTAAGAGTTATAAATATTTAATATGCTTTAGTTGCCCTCTAAGCAAGTGAACATGGAGAGTGTTAAAATTCTTTTACTTGCGGCGATCGCGTTGTTCAACTTGACCGGCAAAACCGAATCAGCAACTGGTGCCTCAGACAACAAAATCATCTGCTACTACAACAGTCATTCGTATCACAGGCAAGGTTCGTATTCATTTTCATCACACTTTCTTTTAAACTTAATTATCAAAACTATACTTAAGACATTTGAATGCTGAATTTTGAAATATAATTTCTTGGATTGACATTGTCTTTTAAGTAAAGTCATTGTCTACCGAGTAAAAACTTTTCAGTTTTAACTTGATAACTACTTAAGCGATAACGTCGCATAAAATTTAAAATTGAAGACAATTGCCAGTACAAGTCAATTTTATATATAGTATTTCCAAACTATAGGACTTTTTGATATACAGGGTGAATCAATATTAGAAAAATAATCCATGTTTTCTATTTTAGATTTTCACTAAAATCTTTTCATATATCGTCAATGGTAGTGTATATTTTAAAAATATAGATGTACAGGGTGTCCCATTTTCGTGTGTTTTATGGGGTTTCTCGTTTATGGGTAGAAATACAAAAAATGCAGTTTTCACATCACTGCGCTACTTTCTTATGAAACTAAGGTGCAATACCTATATTTATCCTAGACCTAGACATACAGGGCATATTTGAAATTGTTGCATTTTTCGACTCCCCTCGTATCTCGGTTGTCACTTGACACTTGGATTTTCCATCGTGCGAATAGCCACAGATTAGGGTAATATGTAATATTAAATTAATCTAATTGTTGGCGACTACTACTGATATAGGAATTTTCGTTGACATACAGTAAAGTTTTTTTTTTCTCGTAGTAATTCTATTATTCGCCTCGGTTGCACTCATTCGCCTCGGTTGATTATACGCACACGGAAAGATGTAGAATCATAATTTTTTATGGGTATATGTAGAGAGGCAATGTGCAGAATTTAAAATTATTTTCATATGTACAGGTTGTGTCAGAACTAAGATCCATACCAAAGTTATATTTTTTCTTATGAAACACCCGGTATTTTATTTCATTTTTGGATTCTTGGGCATAAAATAAGGCATTTATTATAAGGGTTTAATATGTTTAAATGCTTTGGTTTTTGAGATATTTAAAGATATTCAAATATGCATGCTATAATAAAAAAGTTTGTCAGCACCCTGTACATTACTTTTCAGAGTTAATTCTACTGTACAAATAGGTATAGGAAACCCTAATACAGTTTGAAAGAGCACTTAAATCTGCTTCGACTTATTTAAAAAAAATCAGGGTGCTGTATTTGAAATAACGAAGTTTTTATGTAAAATAAATATTTAAAATAGACCAGCAATTTTTGATACCCCTGTATACATTTAAGGAAGCGATCAAGTTTTTTAGTAAAGTTTATTTCTCTGGCTTGAACATCAGCACAAGAATTAATTCTGAAAAGTAATGTACGAGGTGTTGACAAACTTTTTTATTATAGCATGCATATTTAAATATCTTTAAATATCTCAAAAACCAAAGCTTTTAAACATATTAAACCCTTATAATAAATGCCTTATTTTATGTCCAAGAATCCAATAATGAAATAAAATACCGGGTGTTCCGTAAGAAAAAAACATAACTTTGGTATGGATTTTAGTTCTGACACACCCTGTACATTTCAAAATAATTTTAAATTATGCACATTGTCTTCCCACGTATCCCCATAAAATATTTTGTTTTTATATCTTTCCGTTGAGGTACGCCACCCTGTAGAGTGTACCATTTAAAAAAATTGAAATTTCTTAATTTTAAGTAGTTGAAATTCATAAATATATTTTGAACATGCTGTAGCATCTATCTAAAATATCTTTACATGCGTCTTTTTCTATATCTCTATAAAATTATCCTACCAAATTTTAGTTGTCTAACTTCAGAAACAATGGCGTCACTGACAATTTTTACCACACTGCAATTCTAACATTTGTTTAAACAAATTTAAAGATTACAAAAACTATTAATTTTAGGTATATAACATTATATATAAAAAAGTTATGGAATTTTACGCAGAATCTAAAAATAAAATAAAAAATAGGGTGTTACATTAAAAAAACATATTCGCCACACTTTTTTGAAACACCCGCCTGTATACTCTATAATAATTTTAAAATGTGTACTTAACCTAACCTAACCGTCCCTATAATTTTTATATTTAATATTTTTTGTAAACCTCGATATAAATGAGATAATGGACTTTACTCTATCGTTGTCTCACCCTGTACATTCCGGAAGTGCATTATACATTTTAGCCGACCCGAACATCAAATTTCTATTACCAATAAAAAAATGTCGACTTATAAAAAACCATAATTTTGAGTCATATTTCGAAAATGGGAGCTGCCAGTGAAACACTAATTACGTTGGTTCTTCGTGAGAAACTCTCTGGAACACAGTTTTCACCTTTTTGATAAGTTATAAGATAACCATATATTCATTCGCAACCATATATTCTTCAAGTTTATGGAGATAACCAAGATACGGAGGGGGTCGATAAATGCATATTATGGACTAAAAATGCTAGGATACATTTCCCTGTAACATCTTTAGTACCCTAAAAAAGCACCACAGTGATGTGAAAATCGCAACTTTAGATCTCGACCATAAAACACGAAAATGGTTTTGCTTGTACAGGGTGATTCAGATATATTTTTACACTAAGTTTGAGTTTTTGAATGTTATATATTTTTGTTGTCCCGTGGATTTGTCATTTCCCATAACTTTATGTTGTGAGTGTATAAATCAAACCAAAGACCTCTTCCATTTGTACATGATATTTTTAGGAACACACTGTATAAAGAAACTTAAAAAATGATAGCTTTGTTTTATAATTTTCTTTAAATACTTCAAATCAAGTATAAACCATAATTGTGTTGATTTATTTTCTTTTAACCAGTAACGATAAACTAATTCATCTCAGAATGCATATAAATTTTAAATTATAGGTAATTCTTATAAATTCATAAAAAAATAATACATTATTAATATAGATCGGGGTCTTCTAGTTAATAAAATAAATAAATTTAATTTTTGTCAAGGTAATCTTGTCAGTTGGTTATGTATTAATACACTTTCATCTGCGGAGAAAATATGTAAATTTTATGTATTTTAACATTGTTTTGAATATTACTAAAACGTGTATCTATACTGGGTGCGTCTCAAAAGTGGCTCACTCATTGGGAAAAAGCATTTTTTTAAGAATTATTTGGTACCACCCACTTGATATTTCGAGTCAAATTGTCGTTTCGTTTGGTTGCTAAACCAAACCATATGCGAAAGTGTCAGAAGTTGACATATGATATATCCTTTTATTCGAGTGTCATTTTTTATGGAATAAATTAAAAAAATACCGACGGTATCATAAAACAATCAAAAGTTGTAGTCATTTCCGGTGAAACAGGAAGTGAACCAAAAACAATTGAATACGTCAATCAATCCTAATTTATGTCATATACTAACAAACCAAATTTCGTTTTTTATCTAAAAAAATAAAAAAGTTATAGGGGTGAACCACTTTTGAGAATCACCAGGTATACATTGCTAGTAACGTTAAAAAATTAAAATATTATCTACCTATATGTCCATATTAGCGAGATCTTATATTTTTTTACGAAAATTTAAGAATTGAATCAGCTAAGAAATCTACTAAAAATAAATATTATTTTTACGTGATGAATCTCCCCACGAGCGATCGCACATGTTTTTGAAACACCCTGTATAAGAATGTTACTAAGCATAAAAGCAACATTTATTCGATTAATTTATCTTCATAGAAGAGAAACAAGATTAAAATGCGTACTGACATAATTTCAGTTAATAGGGGAACGATTAATCTACTTGTTTATATTAATTAATAGTATACCTATATATTCCAATTTTATTTCAAAGAATTATACAATATTAATACAATAATATTTATACTGAAATAAGAAAAGAATAAATAAAAAAATAAATTTATTTTATATTTTTCTTTCCTACTTCAGAAGGTGCCACGGGGCGAGGTTTATCCCCTAAAAAATTAAGTGTTTTTGTTGTAGAAGAATATTTTTCTTAGCAGAGTTTAATAAGGATTAAAACTTTGTTTTCATGCATCCAAATGTTATCTTACAAATTTCTTGGTTAATTTTATATAGCTAGCTGTTAGATTATAATGTCGGAAGTTGAAATAATCGTTAAATTTCTCTTTAATTTTTACGAATTATATAGGAGATATACGAATTATATATTAGGAGATGCGAGACCTTGTCGTTGGTGGGGCTCCTAGTTCGGTGCTAGGGAGAATCCTCTCTAGCACTTTAGCTGAGTCTAAAGGTACCCACACACATTCCGGAAATCCTCAAAGGAAAAACTGCACAGGCCTGGCCTCCAGGATTGTAATAATTGGCCTGAATACACCCGCCTCCATACACGCGGAGGAAATCCTTCAGTTCAGTTCAGTTCGTATAGTATCAATATGGCGACATCAGACGATTGTCTTGCTATTCTCGGTCTTGTATTAGTCCTAAAACGCCGCGAAAATAGTATAAAAAAGCGTATTAATACAAAATTATGGTTCAAAGAATGGCTAAAAAGAAGGGAGCATTTTTCCCATATAAATCTTTCAGAATTGAAAATTTGCCCAAAAGATTGGCACAACTATCTGAGGAGGGATGAAGATACATATTTGAATCTTCTAGCTATGGTAGCACACCTCATTCATCATAAATAGCTATGAACTCTTCTAGAAATTCGCGAGACATATTGTTTTAATGGCTGGCACAATGCTACTAGTGTCAAATATTGATCTCTAAAAAGCTTTTCAACTGTCAGATCGCCACACACGGTCCGGTCGGCCTGTGCAGTTCCGGCCTGCACGGGATTTCCTATCTGTTTTTCAATTTTTATTACGGCGGCCTGTACAGTCCAAGAAAGAATGCGACGTTCTACACACACGCTCCGGTATCCCTTAAGGCCAGGCCTGTGCAGTTTTTCTTTTGAGGATTTCCGGAATGTGTGTGGGTACCTTATCTCACTGCCTTATCTCTGGCTGTAGTGTCGTGGCTAGGGAATTGCACCTCCCATTGACGGGACTACCCTGTCCGTCCTACCAGGCACCCTCTACTGTCTGTGGCCATGTATCACGGGCAGAGGGTGTGAGGTGTCTTTTGTGTGTTTCTCAAAAGTGGAGCCACTTTTGAGAATCACCTGGTACAGTATGTCATTGAAAAAGATGCATTCTTTATAAAATATTTTGCTTGCCCTTAAATTATTAATCCCGTTTATACTTTTCTAAATCTCCATACCATTTTAGCGAAAATAAAAAAAAATATAAAAATGCACTTAATTTTTTCTCCTATAGAAAGTCTTAAAGTTCAAAAGGCATTTTTATGATATTATCATTTTCTTTTCATTCTTTGACAGTTGATTATTATTAATTTTGGTTAATGTCATATTTTTTTGCGCTGTTGTCTTTGAATAAATAGCTGTTAACTATAACAAGTATCACCTTTTCCGTAACACTGAATTAAATAAATGTTGTGCTTCTTTAAAATTTTAGTACAGCCAAATATGACGTTAATCAAAATTGATAATAACCATCTATCAAAGAATGAGAGTGAAATGTTATTACCATAGAAATGCTTGTTGATTTTTAGGACTAACTTTCCGAAACATTAAGCATTTTTTGTCCGTTAGGCTAATTTGTTTTATTGGTAGACCACTACTGACAATTATACCGGGACCCCGCCACACGCCACACGACGCCACGTTATCCCACGTGGGCCCAAGTGAGCTCACGTGTTGCGACGTGGGAAAGAATGTACACATCAGATCTGGGACAGACGATACAAGTGTGATAGCGTGGGATGGCGTGGGGCGGCGCGACGTGCGGTGGCGAGTTGCCTAGTGTGTACACAATACATGTAATTAAATGGAAAAACATACGCACAGACATCTTCATGACGGAGCCGGTGTGGCGTGGCTTGGCGTGTGGCCTAATGGGGTCCCGGCTTTAGTTTCCGTTGGATTAACGCAGCAGTGTTTACAAAAAATATCTATTTTATTTCGTAGATTTTCTTGCCGTGGCAAAATACCCTTAAAATACCCATATAGGACTTTTTTGGAAAGATGAATCCGCCACATAGGTACAGACATTTTTAATGCATTTCTCTCGAAATATTAATAATAAAAAGTTTTTCTTCTTGTGAAGACGATCCTGGAACGTACTGTATAATGCTTTATACAGGGTCCGACAATAGTGCGTCAGGCATCTGTAGCTCCTAGAATAAAAAACTTGGGAATTTTGTTTCAGTGCAAACCTAAAGTATGTACCAGGATGTATTTCAGAAAAATATTTCAACTTCTATAGGGTGGCTCAAAAAAGTGTGAGTGGACCTGGATGATTTTTTTTAAATGGAACACCCTGTATATTATTGCATTTTTGGCTTCCTTTCAGATCACTTTACATAACCCTAAGAGATGAATAAATATATTTCGATAGTTTCAGAGATATTAAAAAATAAATCAAAAATATATATTTCATGGACAGTTTTGAGAAACAGTGCACAATTAACTGTGGCATTAGGTTATCATAAATGATAAAAGCGTTTGAAGAAATAGTGACACATGCACAGTTGAAAATAAGTAAATATGTTATAGTTCATAAATGTTTATGGATATAAACAATAATAATTGTTATACCTACTCATAATCGTATACCGGGTGACAACAAATTTGTTGCACACACAGTAATTTAACTGTTTTTCATCGTACACATTTGTAACTTGTGTAGAACATGTAGTTCATCAAAACTCACATTTTTCATTAAAAAATAGTTAGATATGAGCCCAACCGAAATATATTAATCACTGTATGTTTTATTACATACTGGTTCTCTTTTCTTCGCTTAAAATTCTCTTTTTAACGATAAATCACAAGTTGGTATTATCTTTCAAAATAGAAACGTAGAGGAATTTTATTGTTATATATCGTTAAAGGGAGAATTTCAAGCTCTATGTTAATGAACTCCGTGAAAAGTGATATTCAACTGTTTTTTTAACAGATAAAGTGAGTTTTGATGAACTATATGTGGGCTCGAAGAATAGCAGGGTTGCCATCATTTTTTCAACGAATTTATAGTATTTTCCAAAATAAGCTATTCAAACATACAATATACACGGTGAGTCTTAAAAAAGTGCAAATATTTTGAGGGGTAGTATACTTCGACCCTAGAAACGTCTAGGAGTTTTTTTTTTCGCAAAAAAAAGTTTAAAAATTCGGAATTTTATAAAAAAAATTTGGAAATTTTTTTGAAGTTTTAGTTAAAAAACATAATATCTTGATAATATGGCAACATAGGTGTAGTAGATTAAATTAACAAAAAAGAAAACCCAGAAAAGATCCATAGTTCTGAAAATTTAAGTGAAAATTATTTTTTTTTAATTATCTCGGTTAAAAAATATCTCGGGTATTTTGGACTTATGGTAAAGAGAAAATATGTTTTTTTTATCGAGATCTAAAAACCCTGAATATATTTGCACTTATTTACGAGTCACCTTATATACCGGGTGCGTCTCAAAAGTGGCTCACCCCTATAACATTTTTATTTTTTCAAATAAAAAACGAGATTTGGTATATTAGTATAAGACATAAATTAGGATTGATTGACGTATTCAATTGTTTTTGGTCACTTCCTGTTGCACCGGAAATGACTACAACTTTTGATTTTTAAATAGCACCCTCAGTATTTTTTTACTTTATTCGGACACGAGAGAGAAAGACACGAGAGAAAATGACATTCTGAATAGAATGACATATTATATGTCGACTTTTGACATTCTCGTTTAATAAAAAATCGTATTTTAAAATTAAATCTAGTGCCATGGCTATGTTAAAAACACTAATTCTTAATCAAGGAGCCTTGGAAAAATAGATTTGATTGTCTAATGATTTCAGTGTCTTGTCCTGACCAGTTAGAAAATGGCCAAATCGTATTTTTAATCATATCTCATTTTTTTCAAATGGAACGAGGGTGGCTCATTAACATATTTGGAAAAAGCATTTTTTTACGAATAATCTGATACCACACACTTGGTATTTCGAGTCAAATTTTTGTTACGAACCGCAAGTTACAATTTGAAATAAACCATATGCGAAAATGTCAAAAGTTGACATATGATATGTCATTCTATTCAGAGTGTTATTTTCTATCGAATAAAGTAAAAAAAAATACCGAGGATGCCATTTAAAATTCAAAAGTTGTAGTAATTTCCCTTGAAACAGGAAGTGACCGAAAACAATTATTGAATACGTCAATTAATCCTAATTTATGTCATATACTAACATACCAAATCTCGTTTTTTAACTGAAAAAATAAAGAAGTTATAAGGGTGAGCCACTTTTGAGACGCACCCGATATATAGGTAGTATAATATACACTCACCGGCAAAAAAAACCGGCCACTTAAAACTAGTCCCAATTTCAAAGTTGGATTTCTCGCGAACCACTCATTAGATTTTGATGATTTTTTTTTAATTGTAAATTAATTCTTTCTTAACGGATGCTACGTCAGAAATTTTTATTCCGAATTTATTTTGAGCATATACAGGGCACAACAATAAGACGAAGTTTTTTGCCCAAACTTTGTAACACCCTGTAGGGTGCAGCAGCTGTAGTAGCTATTGCTAAATCAAATGATATTGTAGCCTCATCTTTTGTGGGAATTTTGTTTTTTTAAATCAAGATATTATCTCTGTTTGTATTGGAGATACGCTGCTTTAAAACAAACGCCTTGAAGCTTTAAAAACAAATCAAACATCAGAGCGTAGGTAAGTTTAACCTGAAAACTAACTAAAACATGAAAATTAAAAAAAAGTAAAGAAATTTTAACGGACTCATATTTAGTGTCCACTCGCCTAATGAAATTTTCCGTTTCCATATACCGATTCCAGGCATCCTGGACTGTTGTTCGAAATAGGTATACCCAGAGTATCGGAGACATAACGTTGACTTCGGCCATCCTCAATTAAAGCCACAATACGAGCAACATTCGTTACAGACATTCGGTTTTTTTTTGCCGGTGAGTTTATATTAGAATACTATGTTGTGTAAAACATAAATAATATAATCGAAAGTTGCCGGTTTTAGAATATTTTAATTAAATTAAATTTATATTATTAGTATTTTAATAAAGCACGCTTTTAGATGTTTCTAAAAACTTTTAATAAGAGTAACTTTAACTCTACATATATGTTTCGGCTTGTTAGGCCTTTTTCAAGAGTTTTTTAAGAACTAATCGTCTAACTACACTGTAACTATATATATATTTGCTATGGGGGTGGGTTCAGAGAGTTTACAATAGGAGCAATAAAAAATGTGTTTAGAAATCCTTGTTGGTCGTTAACATTATTTTCGTTTTTAACAGATTTTAGTATTTCTAACTGTTCAATGTAATTTAAGCGTCTACCTTTTGTTTCTCTGTGTAGTAAGTTAATTGAGTTTTCATTAATTTTGTGATTATTTACTATACAATGAGTTGCAAGACCAGAACTATGCTGGAGATTATTAATATACTTTACATGTTCTTTAATCCTTATATCTACATTTCTACCTGTTTGGCCTATGTACACGGCATCACAATCATTGCAATCCACCCTATATACACCCGACTTATTTTTGACATTAGTTTTGTCTTTATTATTTAATAAAATTTGACCTAAATTTCTTTTATTTACGTTAATAGTTTTACATCCTATTTTATTGAGATTATTTGATATTTTGTTAGTTAAATTAGGAATGTAGTTTAAAAGTCCTAATTTCCTAGAAATTTAGATATAAGGATTAAAGAACATGTAAAGTCTATTAATAATCTCCAGCATAGTTCTGGTCTTGCAACTCATTGTATAGTAAATAATCACAAAATTAATGAAAACTCAATTAAGTTACTACACAGAGAAACAAAAGGTAGACGCTTAAATTACATTGAACAGTTAGAAATACTAAAATCTGTTAAAAACGAAAATAATGTTAACGACCAACAAGGATTTCTAAACACATTTTTTATTACCCCTATTGTAAACTCTCTGAACCCACCCCAATAGCAAATATATATATATAGTTACAGTGTAGTTAGACGATTAGTTCTTAAAAAACTCTTGAAAAAGGCCTAACAAGCCGAAACATATATGTAGAGTTAAAGTTACTCTTATTAAAAGTTTTTTGAAACATCTAAAAGCGTGCTTTATTAAAATACTAATATTTCAACGATGTTTCACAAGGAACCAACCACAGCTTCAGTACAATTTATTAAATTTATATTAATAAAATAGTATACGCTATATTGCAGAATTTAAAGATAATATTAAAAATTCTTCTCCAAAACCTGGTGCTCTTGAAGGTTCTTCCTTCAATTCTTCCTTTATACAGAGCGAGTCTGAAATAAGTGCGAATATTTTTAGGGTAGTATAATTCGACCCTCGAAACACGATGCTTTTTTCGCGAAAAATTTTTTTTCGAAAACTAGGATTTTTTTTTATGTTTTTTAGCTTTTTTAAATCAATAATAAATATTTTAGATAAAGTTTCTGAAGGTATTTGTCAAATTAGATACATTAAAAGCGTTAAAATATAAACGCAAATTCGCATACGATTTCGAAACCATTTCCTCAAAGTTTACTTTTCACCTACCGCTGCAAATTTTTGCTAATAATATGCTGACGTTTTGAGTAACGTGAAAATGTTTAATTTGCATTAACACTAAAGGTAATTAGCATTAGCCTAATTCCAGTTATTGTTTATAACAATCCATAATAATTGACAGAAGCAGTAGTCTTTTAGCAATAAGAATATAAATGATATATTGGAACTGGGTTACTTTTGTTAATTTTACTGGGAGTTCACAAGTATATGTGAGTCTCTAACGGGACAACGTATAAAATATCGTTATTATTACTTCATGAGTTTAATTTAATTACTTGATCCATTATATCAATGAATAAAATGGAAAGGCGTTAACAATATGCTTCCCTTTTGTTTTTTTTATTTTATTTCTCGGCTTAAAAAAGACTTTTTCGGTATTTTGGCTTCTTTCTTCTTGAAATATTTTAAATGTTTAAATGTAAAGTTAAATAGAAAATCTTTAAAAATATATACAGGGTGAGTCTTAAATAAATGCAAATTTTAGTGGTAGTATATTTCGACCCCAGAAACACGTCTTTTTTTAATTTTTAAAGTATATCTCGCTTATTTTGGACTTGTTAGAAAAACGGTAAAGAGAGAGGTTTTATCGAGATCTACCATATGAAAATATTTACACTTATTTAAGACTCACCCTGTATATACCTGTTTCTCAAAAGTGGCTCACCCCTATAACTTTTTTTTTCAGATAAGAAAAAAACGAAATTTGGTATGTTAGTATATATGACATAGGTAGGTAAATTAGGATTGATTGACGTATTCAATTATTGTTTTCGGTTACTTCCTGTTTCACCGGAAATGACTACAACATTTGATTTTTAAATGACACACTCGGTATTTTCTTCTTCTTAACTTCTGCCTATCCTCTTTGGATGTTGGCTATCACATTGATCCATATTACTTTGTTCACTGCCGTTCTGAACAAAGCTGTTGACGTCAATCCGGTCCATGTTCGTAGATTTCGCAGCCACGATATTCGTCTGCGTCCCGCTGATCTTCTGCCTGTGCTTCTGCCTTCTATTTTCCCCTGCAGTATGAGTTGAAGTAGACGGTATTTCTCGTTCCGGATTCGGTATTTTACTTCATTTAATAGAAAAGACATTCTGAATAGAATGTCATATCATATATCAACTTTTGACATTTTTAATTAAAAAAAATAAATTTCAATTTTAAGCCCCATAAATGTAACGACAATTTGTGTCTAAATACCAAATATGTGGTAACAAATTATTTGTTATAAACGTTTTTCCAAATATGCTAATGAGCCATTCTCGTTCCATTTGAAAAAATTGAGTTATGATTAAAAATTAAAAATACGACTTAGGCATCTTTTAACCGGCCAGGACAAGACACGAAAAACATTAGACGATCAAATCTCTCCTCCATAATTAAAAATGAGTGCTTTTAACACAGCCATGGCACTCTAGATTGAAATTTAAAATACTATTTTTTTTTAAGTGAGAATGTCAAAAGTTGACATATTATGATATGTCATTCTAATCAGCGTGCCTTTTTCTCGCATCGAATCATGTAAAAAATACCGAGGGTGCCTTTTAAAAATCAAAAGCTCTAGTCATTTCCAGTGAAACAGGAAGTGACTGAAAACAACTGAGTAAGTCAGTCAATCCTGATTTATGTCATATACTAATGTACCAAATTTTCATTTTTTATATTATATGAAAAAATAAAAAAGTTATAGGAGTGACCCACTTTTGAGAAACACCCGGTAAAGAGAATAAAGGCAAAGAAATCTACATTTTGATTTTCGCTGCTATTATATCAATGATCTATAAAAAAATGCCGTTGCACTAAAAAATGTATTTTATTTCATTGCTTCGCTAGTATATGTACAAGGTCCGGCAATAGTGCGTCGGGCATCTGTAGCTCCTGGAATAAATAACTTAGGAATTTTGTATACCTATAAGTGCAAATCTAAAGTATGTTTAGATTTGCACTGTATATTATTGCATTTTTGGCTTCCTTTCAGATTACTTTATATCCTTTCAGAGATATTAATAAATAAATAAAAAATATACATTTTTCAGCCTTTCTTAAAATAATTATTAAAAATATAAGAACTGTCTTGAAAACTGTCTTACTTTAAATGGGCTGTACTTACTTTGATATAATTTTGGCATTCGTAAATCATACAGCATACAGGATGTTCAAAAGTCTACGCCAAACTTTTTTAAATAAAACACCCTCTACTTTTTTATATTTAATAGATGGGGAATTAAAAAAATGAACATTTTTTGTATTTAAAGTATTTCATAATTTTTAACGGTTTGGCAGATATTCGCGGTTTCATAATTTCATATAGCATTTTCCACAGTAAATTTTTATCAAAGCTACCCAATGATATTGCTCTCATATTTTACGGTTGAAGTTGAAAGAGCCATATGAAATAATACTGTGTATATCTGCCGAACTATTAAAGATTTTGAAATAAAATTATATTAAACTCTAAATAAAAAAAAATTCATTTATTAATTCTCCGTCTATTGAAAATATAATATACAGGGTGTTCCATTTAAAAAAATTATTTAATATTGTATTAAGTTTGGCGTAGAATCTTGAACACCCTGTATGATTTAAGATTACGATATTTACAGCAAAGTTAAGTATAGACCATCGAAAGTAAATACCTAATATAGTTTTGATTTCAAAACAGTTCTTCTATTTGTAATAATTCTTTTAAGGAAGGTTGAAAAAAGTATATTTTTTATTTATTTATTAATTATTTCTGAAACTCTCAAAATATATTCATTCATATCTTAGGATTATGTAAAGCGGTCAGCAAGGAAGCCAAAAATGCAATAATATACAAGTATAGAGGGTGTTCCATTTAAAAAAATCATCCCGATCCACTCACACTTTTTTGAGCCATCCTATAGAAATAAAAATATTTTCCTGAAATACATCCTCGTCCATATTTTAGGTTTGGACTGAAACAAAATTCCCAAGTTTTTTATTCTAGGAGCTACAGATGCCCGACGCACTATTGCCGGACTCTGTATTGGCTTGTATAGTTTATCACAGCTCCAACACAAACACGGTCTTACTCTTTCGTTGGCATTTTTACGGTATATATCTTTTCAACATGTCTAGTATTATTTTTAGACTCAATAACAAATAAGTTTTAGACTCAATAACAATGTGCTCAATTCCACTCAATTTTATCATATCGATATTGAGAGACGGAGTAGCCAGCTAGGGTTTGGCAACTGCCCCACCTTGTCCCACCGCGGCTAATAACGTGTCCCCATGTGTTCATCCCCAATATTTATCGGTCAAGAGGTCTGCTATTTAACATTATCTGTCAATTGAACTCAATCGACTGAGAAATATGTTATTTTAGAAAAAAAAATAACAATTAGAAGCAAAATAGTAACTATGATGATTCATTTTCATACATCATTGTAGATTCTGTTTATTTTTAAGTATTATTGAGTTTTGTGGTATATGGTATTTTACAGCATTGTTTAGATTAGATATAAAATGTTCGTATTGTTACATTGACCTTCAATGAAATCATTATAATTTCTATGTTCGACATTGCAAAAAAATACCGAAGACATTGGCAGAATTTTAAATTGTTTTCTAGAATTGGTTCTTACCAAAAAAATTGTAAATGTTGCCTTGAAATGTAGCGTTTTAAGTAATTTACTTCTTGTTTCCATATTTAAGTAAATTGTTATGCTCCAGCCGTAAACGGTTCTCCTTTTCAAGTTCATTTATAAGAATTTTTAACAATCTAAATTGTACTTGTTAAATTTAATTTATTTTTATATTTTCTACTCTTGGTATTTATAATCCTTCGTTTCTGTGAATATGAAATTAATGTATACCAATCTTTGATAGTTTTCGCGATAAAAAATGAAACATGTGTAATTGGCAAAAACATGATCTTGAATAAGCATTGGTTAAATAATAAATTTGGCATATTGAAAGCTAAAATTAGGTTTATAGGTTAAGGAAAGTCGCCATATTCGATCTGGCTGAATCAACTGATTGCATATCAAACAGGGAGGACAGAAAAAATAATTATATCCATTTGTTATAAAATCGTTCAAATTATTGTTATTTTAAATTCTAGCCTATGTATATTATTAAAAAAATCGAAACCCAAATAAAATTGCTACTCAAGGATATATCATGTCCCTATACCTAAACCTTCTGTTTTTTTCAATAAAGTCATTTACAGTACATCTGCTGGATCTATGTCTATGAAAGGAATGCGGACAAAAAATATTTAAATAAACAGCAATTTATTTTATACGTCGACTTAACGAGTACGTCACCACTCATTTTATTGGCTACTTGCAAATTTGTCGAATTTTTATTGATGGGAGGCGTCTTCTATTTTTTACGAAAAAGATCGAGAGAATATCGTTTCCCCTCTCACGGATACCCCTTAGCTACAGAACGAACAGACGTACTGTAAAAGATAATAATAATTCTATTATAATTGTTTCAAAAAAATGGCGCCAGGAAGCACGTATACTAAAATATGTTAATAAAAGATTGGTAGGCAGTTCTTTTAGTTTCAAAGTAAAGGAATTTTTCCAATTTTTTTATCTCAAAAACTGCGACTTTGACTGATTTTGATGTTATTACAAATTTTGTTGCAAATATTATTGCTAATCTTAAATTGAAAACCGCGTTTCGCTAGCTACTGTAATTTTGGAGTTACGATTTTCTTAAATTTTTAACCCCCTCCCATACCCCCTTAACAACCCCCCACCCCCACCAAAAACTAATAGCCAGATTCTCGGGTGCCACAGTATTTTTGTGCCAAATTTGGTTAAAATCGGTTTAGCGGTTTTTGAGTTATCGTGTTACAGACGGACAGACAGACAGATACAGTACGTCTGTTCGTTCTGTAGCTACGGGGTATCCGTGAGAGGGGAAACGATATTCTCTCGATGTTTTTCGTAAAAAATTAGACGACGCGTCCCATCA
Organism: Sitophilus oryzae; assembly: GCF_002938485.1. NCBI lineage: Eukaryota > Metazoa > Arthropoda > Insecta > Coleoptera > Curculionidae > Sitophilus > Sitophilus oryzae. Next base: position 1,336,700 of record NW_022146734.1, on the reverse strand, counting down.
ATAAAAATTCGACAAATTTACAAGTGGCCAATAAAATGAGTGGGCGGAGCGATTTGCGGTGACGTACTCGTCAAGTCGACATATAAAATATATTGCTGTTTATTTAAATGTTTTTTGTCCGCATTCCTTTCATAGACACAGATCCAGCAGACGTACTGTAGACACCATGAAAATATTTTTTATTTAGGTCATTTATGACCCAAATAACTCATTTTGAGTAAAATTAAAAAACTTTTTTTTTTTGCCGATCTTAATAGCCTACCATACCTATTGCTACGGTCGGCTAAAAAATCGTTACCATGACAAATATTCAAACTTTATATAAGTATCAATTATTAGAGTTTACGTACTAAATTTCTACAATTGTCATGGTAACGAAATTCTTGAAAGGAAACTATAATAATACAATTATTAATTTTTAAATAGCTCTACTTAAGAAACTGGAAATTTTATTAGTCTTTTGATTGTTTGAATAATGTACAGGGTGGGTCAAATTCGACGCTTTTAAATGGAAACACCCTTTTCTATAGGAGATAGAGGAAAACTAATATCCGTGTCTGGAGCTCAATTTTAATCAAAAACATGATGGTGAAAACCGCACATCAATATCTGTTACCGTTTCGGAGTTACGGGGTGTTTTTCAAAAATGTGCATTTTTAACAAATTGCTGTAACTTTTTTGCTATGAAAAATTTTGTATTTCTATGAAAACATTTCCAAAGCACCTTTTTACGTAGAATTTTATGGTTTAAGTATAATTTTTTTTAAATTAAGAATTTAAGAGTTATCAACAGAAAAATTTATTTTTTATTTGTGACACCCTCTATATTTTTAATTATCTGAAAATAATTTAAAATTACCTTTCCAAAAATATAGCACACTTGATATTTTGTTATCCCCTTCGAAATACCGAATTTTTAAAAGTTTGCCACTTTTAACTAGTAGGCTTTGGACCCCTTATTGATGATATGCTCTTAATGGAACTCGAAAACATATTTTTCCAGCAAGACGAGGCACCGCCTCTGAACGCTGAAGTTATCTGCAAATTTTTGCAGCCAATTTCAAGAATAATTGAATAGCTAACCAAGATCCCAGCCGTTGGCCGTCGAGGCCGCCTGACTTAGTGCGAAAATTCTGCATAGCAAATATGTCATCTCTCATAGCAAATATTATTTTCGTTTTAATTGATGCTCACAGCTAGAATTTTTTTGCATTACAGCCGGTGCCGTCCCAAGCCTACTTATTTAAAGCCGGGCGAATTTTTATATATTCTATATCTCGAAGAGGAATCGAGCAAAATATCAAGTGTGTTATATTTTTGGAAAGATAATTTTAAATTCTTTTCAATAAATTAAAAATATACAGGGTGTCCCATATAAAAAATCGAATTTTCTGTTAATAATTCTTAAATTATTAATTTTAAAAAAATTATATTTAAACCATAAAATTCTACCTAAAAAGGTGCTTTGGAAATGTTTTCATAGAAATACAAAATTTTTCATAGCAAAAAAGTTACAGCAATTTGTTAAAAGTGCATATTTTTGAAAAACACCCCGTAACTCCGAAACGGTAACAGATATTGATATGCGGTTTTCACCATCATGTTTTTGACAAAAATTGAGCTCCAGACACCGATATTAGTTTTTGTCTATCTCCTATTGAAAAGGGTTTTTCCATTTAAAAGCGTCGAATTTGACCCACACTGTATATAGGGTTGAATTTAAAATAAAACAAAGATTTGAGTAATTTTATAACAAACGGAAATAAATAATATGTTTGCTCTCTCTGTGTAATATCCAATCCGTTTATTTAGATAGATCGAATATATCGACTGTCGTTAACTTATAACCCAAATTTGAAATTTAAAAATGTTTAATTCATGATTTTACCAATGCTTATTGACAATCATGTTTTTATCAGTTTTACACATGTTTTATTTCTTTTTATTAGAGATAGGTCTAGATTAGTATAGTAGAAAAATTATGAGACATGAAAGTAGTTTCCAAAAATGTAATAATATACCTACTGGGCGTTCCATTTAAAATCAGAGAGATGCTACCGCTTTTTGAATGATGCGGCAACACTGTAATGCTGAAAATATTTTAGAGAGATGGAGCAGGTGCCTTTATGTAAAAATACAAATTTTCAAAAAAAATCTATGGGCGGTTCTCCATAAACGTCTAACGTGTTATCGCCATGAATCACCCTATATATTTATTTTTTCTCTTGCAGGCAACGGCAAATTCGACATACCTTTTCTCGAACCAGCCCTTCAGTTCTGCACTCATCTGATTTATGGATATGCGGGCATCAAAGAGGAAAACTTTAAGATTAGTCCGCTGGATGAGACTCTCGACATTAATAAACAAAACTACAGGCAAATAACAGAACTGAAACGAAAATATCCCGGTTTAAGGGTGCTGCTTTCGGTTGGAGGTGGTAGTGATATCTCTGGAGAGGGTAGCGAGAAAAATTTAAAATACAGAACATTGGTACGTATTGAACATTAGAGGTGGAAATTCTAGTTCCTTAGTTCTAGTTCCTAATGGTGGAATAGTTCCTTGAACTATGTCTTTAGTTCACATTAGTTCCTGACTAACTTATGGGCGATTTCGTGGCACAAAATATGTCCGAGATGTAGCTGGCGTTACCGTCAACATGTTCGAGATTTAGTTAAGCTCTGCGCCGCTACGCGCTGATAGTCGTTTACAGCGCAGCGGATAGAGAATATTGTACGATAGTTCCGCTTTCAGTTGATAAAGTGGGGGATTGCCGGAGACAGTGTTGCCAGAGCTACGGATTAATACGTAGATTTATGGATTTTGAGTACGGTACGTTAATAATTTTTAAACGGATTTTAGAAAATCCGTATTATTAAAATCTAAGAGTTTCATCGCATAACGGGCCCATAGTCCATAGCGGGCGATATAATTATAATAATAAAGAAATATGATTAAACCTAATTTTAATGAAGATACATTGCTTGTTGTTTCATGTGTTCTTTTACATGAAATTAAAAATAATTGAGGATAGAAATATTTTGTTATATTTAGAATATTTATTTTTGTTGTTTATTCTATGTTTAATACGAATGAATTTTTATGTCAAACGTATTACAGATTTTAATCTGGCAACACTGTCGTTTTTAGTTCCGTTTGTAACGTAACGGTTCCAGCAACGTTCCGGTTGTAATGCAAACGTTTAACCTACTATTGTTTAGTGAATGTCGCAGTAATAATTCATAATACATATTTAAAAAATTCTTGTATAAATTGGATTTGAGTATTTTTTTACGTTTAACTTTTTTTCGTAGCTTGAATCTGTAGAGAACCGTTTAGCCTTTGCCAATTCAGCGCAAGACCTAGTGAAAAATTATGGATTCGATGGACTTGATCTTGCCTGGGAATTCCCAGAAACTAAACCAAAGAAGATTCGTGGCAAGATTTGTAAGTAACTTATTAAAAAACATTTTTCCCAAAATCAGATACCTATAAAATTTTAACATGTTTTACCTGTTCCGTTCTAAATTGATTTTTTGAATTGATAAATTAGATGTACATGAACATGTACATGATAGCAGTATGTTATAAATTAACATTTTAGGATACAATATACAGGGTGGCGCCTCTCATACGCCGCGGAAGCTCAAAGGAGAACGGTAGTTTATATCAAAATAAAATTTTGGCAGCATATGTAGGTTAATTGAAAATTTGCATTTTATAAAAATATATAGAATTATACAGGGTGTCCCCCAAAAAAGTTACACATCAAAGTTGTGTTTTTTTCTAATGGAACACCCTATATATTAATTGATTTTAGGATTCTAGGAAAAAAATAAAGGTGAGTTTTATTAAAGAAGCATATACCTAAAATCTAAGGTTTTTGACATATTTCACATTTTGTGAAAATAAAGAGTAAATTTTAAATTTCGATAACAACTACCTAAATTTTAGTTGACCTTGTATAGCCTGATATTTAATTACAGTAACCATTGTATGTTAAACCAAATTGAAATTTGACCCGAAAAGTTATACAGGGTGAGACAAAATTAATATGTCTCATGACATTAGTCACTGTTAAAAGCAAGTTACTCATTTATTTTAAATGGAACACCCAGTATATTATTCCGATGTTCAATGGGGAATTTATATATCTTCAAAATATTATTAAGATTGTCTACCCCTAAGACAAAGATTTTCCTAGATATTTTAATTTTTTTGCGTCAGTAGATCTATATTATTTGAAAAAATCTAGGGTGGCTGTGATATACCATTTGTTAATTTAACAAAAATTAAAGATTGTAGAGTAAATACTCAACAGAAATAAAAAATACGCGTTTAAAACATATTTTAATTATTACAGAATTAAAGACAAAAATTAGCTAAATGAAATCGAATGCTTAAAATGCTTCTTTCCTGTTAACTGCATAAAATAATTGTCTTTTCAAAAGGATCTTTTCATTTTAAAAGGCATATGTGGAGTTCTGCCTTGAAAAGCTGCTACAATAATTGCGCTCATGTTGTCGACAATAACAATTGGTCGAGTTTTGTAAACACTGTCTTTACATAATCCTTATAAAAAACAAGACTAGATAAAATCAGGAGCATTTATGTATTTTTGGCAATTTTCTGAGAATTTTTTTTTGTTTTACCTGACACAAAATAATAACTAGTTGTTAAAGTTGGACTAATTAGCAGTGGCGTAGCGTGAATAAGGGGCGCCCGGGGCGGAGAGCAAGTTTGCCGCCCCTACAGAATCAAATCCGCCGCCTTAGTAACATTTTTTTGCCACCTTGCCTGTCCATGGAGGGTTGCCGCCTGGGGCGGACCGCCCCCCTCGCTACGCCACTGCTAATTAGACAGCTATGTTGAAGTAACATCAGACATATCACAGCCACCTAGATTTTATAAAATAATTAAGATCTACTCAGATCAAATCATGTAAATGAAAATATCAAGAAAAATCTTTGTTTGAGTTGTAGGCAACCTTAATAGCATTTTGAAGAGACATGAATTCTCCATTGAATATCGGAATAATAAACTGGGTGTTCCATTTAAAATAAAAGAGTAACATGCTGTTAAAGGTGAACAAAGTTCAATATTAATTTTATGTCACCCCAAGGGCGGATACAGGAATTTATTTTAGGGGGGGCCCAAAATAAAAAGTAATGTAGAATATGCTTTTTAGGGCGCCATTTTTAATCCAAATGCCTAATATTTGAGCCAATTTATAGATTTTAGGGGGGGGGGGCCAGGCCCCATGGGCCCCCCTCTGTATCCGCCACTGTCTCACCCTGTATAACTTGTTAGATTAAGTTTTAATTTGATTTCAAGTACAATAGTTAATTTAACTACATATTAGGCTATACCGGGTAAATTCCAATTTAGATAGCTTTTATTGTAATTTAAAAATTGTTCTATATTTCTAGAAGATGATAAATATGTCAAAACCCTTACATTTTAGTCATATACTTCTCTTATAAAACTCATCTTTATTTTTCTCCCAGAATCCGAAAATCAATTAATATATAGTGTGTTCCCTTACAAAAAACTTGTGTTCCCTTACAAAAAACTTTGATACGTACCTAACTTTTTTGGGGGACACCCTGTAGAACACTAGATATTTTTAAAAGGTGCTCTAAATTAACCTACATATGCTCATAAAACTGCATTTCCATACAAACTGTCGTTCTTCTAGGAGCCTCCGCGGCGTATGAGAGGCGCCACCCTGTACGTGATAGCAGTATGTTATAAATTAACATTTTAGGATACAATATACAGGGCGAGATTTTTTGATTGTTCTCGAGTGATAGCCAACTTTTAACTTTTTTGGCTACTTTCACTTAGTTGGCACGGTGTTCTTATTCAATTATGATTTATGATAACTTGTAAAAAATATCGGTTCATTACAACAGAATATCTTATTAAACGTTTCTTTACAACTGAAGGGCCCAGGGGAGAAACTTGATAAAAACTTTCTTATTTTATCTTACAGCCGGATGGTTCTCAAACTTGAAGCACAAAATTGTCGGCGAATCGGTTGTAGACGAAAAGGCCGAAGAGCACAAAGAACAATTCATCGCCTTAGTTAGGGAAATCAAGAATTTGTTCAGGCACAATGGACTTCTCTTATCTGTTTCGGTACTGCCGAATGTCAACAGCACAGGTAAGAATATAAAAAAATAACAAGCTCAAACAAACGTATTTTTTTTATTATAAAGTAATTATAGGAGTAGGTTTTAAATTAATTCATGGAACAAGGTACAGAGTGGTCGAATAACAGGGGACGCCGGCTTTTGGTGAGGCTCTCATCACGTGATGAGAGTTAGTCAGATTGCTATAGCTAAATTCCGGGACAGCAAAAAAAGCACGAGCAAAAAAGAAAAAAATGGCCCATAATACACTCTCATCACCACCCCCCTCCTATTCCACATTTGCGAGAATAGTGTGTGGAAAGTAAATTAAAATGAATCATAGTCCAAAACTTGATTTATTGACACAAGCACAAACAACATAAACAAATAAAAGGTATTCAGGGTGTCCCAGGCTCAGCGTGTATTAGAAGTTTCTAGAGAACCACAATATCTAGATCGGAGATTTTTTGCATATCAATGTTTTACAACGAGATCTATCGATTAAAAATAATTTCAATATGGCGGCAATTTCCTTCTTTTAAATGGGTGCCCCTGTTTTTTATTACATACTTAAATTCTCTGTAAAGTTTTATGATATTTGATTATCATATACATATACATTAACCGTTTTTGAGAAAAAAAATATTTAAAATTTTTGGACGAAAAAACTGCCCGTCAAAAATATGTGTATAGCGTAAACGTCAAATTTAGTGATTACCACAACCACTGTGCCCACATAAACAGAAGACATATGGCTATCTATTTCAAAAATGAAATTGTTCGAATGTCATATAAGAATGACCGCAGATGTCATGGAATTGAGCTATTATAAATCATTCTTTTCAAATGGAAACCCACTTTTTTATTTCACTAGTTAAAAGCCTTTTCAATTCGTTACCTTTTGACTATACACATGTTCCTATCCTATACCTATAATAATTTTTTTTAAGTTAATTAAGATTTAGTTTTAAAGCGTATATTTCTCTTGATTTTAACCAGTAGCCTATGACTTTAAACGCCAACAAGTGATGTAAAACAATAGATCTGGCCTCTGGCCATGTCATATTGTGACACTTTGTTCAAAAAGCGGTATGTTTTGGATCATCATTTTCAAGCCAACTTTGGCTCTGTTCTTTTTTATCATATATCAGTATATCATTAATAATATCAACTATTGATATCACTAAAGAGCGAAAATACGAGATAAATTTTTATAAATACACTTGTTAAACTCTGAAGGCAGGCAGAGTATTCATATAAAGGCAGGAAATTCATATAATTCGTTTTCTGACATTCTGACAGATCGAAATAAATTGTCTGATTGTTTGACACTTAATGTCAAAGGAAGCTAGATATAATCAAGAAAATTATACGTTTTCAAAGTAAATCTTAAGTAACTTAAAAACTATTTATTTTAGGTAAAGGAACATGAATAATCAAAAAGTAACGAATTGGAAAACCATTGCACTAGTGTAATAAAAAAGTGCGTTTCCATTTGAAAAAAATAATTTATGATAATTTTTTAATTCCTTATTATGGTCTTCTATTTTATGAAAAATGATCAATATTCCAAAAATACATATTCCAATTTCTACCCATGTATCTTATTTTTAGCTTATATTATAATATACCCTTTTTACTCTTTCTTCAGTTTACTTTGATCCACGTCAAATCAGCCCAAACGTGGACTTTGTGACCTTGCAAGCCTTCGACTATAGAACACCGGAAAGAAATCCTAAAGAACTGGATTATCCAGCACCTTTGTACGAAGCTTTAGACAGAAAATTTGACGAGAATGCGGACTATCAAGTACGATATTGGTAAGTAAAACTTTCTAACCAAAAATTATATTACCAAAATCGAAAAGGTAATACCGGGTGTTTTCCAAAAGTGGCCCATCCCCAGGGTCGAACTGGCCATATAGCCAGAGTGAATCTCAGGACATACTTGTAGGCATGTTCGGTCTTCCGGTATCAGGACCGGGACTTTTGGAATATTCCGGTATTGGTATCGTCTTTTACAAGACCGGTATAGAAAAATAGTTCGAATATGTTCCTCGAAGGTTACACAAGAATATTTAGGGTGCATTCCGTTGCTTACCTTGGTTATGGTTTTATGTTCCGTTTCTATCGGTTTCCTGAAAGCTTTCTTATTACGGATCACGGTTCCTGAAAAATTCGGTTATAACTGTCACCAAACTAACCAGCGCGAGAAGGTTGGTGTTCCTGGTTTTGTTTGTCAATCAGTGTCATTTATGTGACAGAAATAAAGCAAATATTGGAAGTTCGAGTGAAATTCTTATTTAATTTCTAAAATTTATAATATTTTGTATTTACATCCAAAAGCAATGGAGGTAGGCAGTAAAGGTAAATAAATTTCATTAACTAAATAGAATTACTTTTAGGACCATTTAAACTTATCATGCAGCCATTGTTTCATAAAGTCAGGAACAATTAAAGAAAACATGAAAAACAAGATAACAATAAGTAATCGGGAATGTTTTGTACCTAAGCTATAAAAATATAAATATTGATTAGATTTGTTTATTTATTATTGATCTGTTTTAATATTGAACCTGCAAATCTTCACTTGAGCTGTCTAACGAGTTTAACAGCTAGTTTATTAATAAATAATAAAATTATATAAGTTTCTTGCCTTGAACTGCTAATATAGAAATTAATTCCACGCTGTGTTCGACATAATGTGGATCAACCTGCTCTCACTACAACACTGCTTTATTAATAAAGTACTTCTCAATATTAAACTCCATTGAAAAGAAGAAGCAAACGTAAAAGCAGAGAATAGGTACATTAAAAATGCATAAAAGATAAATTTTATAATAGAGATATTGAAATTTAGAAAACGTCAACATATGACGTTTCCAGTATTTTACCAAACCGTTCCGTATCAAACCGATGATTTTCAGGAACCGCTCTTTACCGTAGTTTACCGGTCTGGTTCGCCTGGTTTTGCAACGGAATACAGCCTTAGTTTTAATCATTGTCAAATATTATTAATTACAGTATAGTAAAAAATATATAAAACAGTGGCTAACTAGCGGTCTACCATTTATCGGCTTATAGTCCACGGTATTACGCCTCATGAACAAAATATACACAAAATTATTTAAAAAATCGTCTAATTATTTAATATTTCTGGTTATGGTAAAGTAACATTTATACAATAGTCTGTAGCAAAGTTTAGTTTACGAATTTGGTTTTGTTTTTCTACTTTTAATTGTCTAAATCTCTGCATAATAAATACTAGTTGAATGGATTTATATCAAACCGTCCTGGGTGCTAATAAAAGTATCGTTTGCAGATTTCTCATAAGAACAATAAAAGAACATTGCCTTTAAATAATGTCCGTGGACCATACTTTTGTTGACATCGGGTCAATTAATAATTTTCTCAAGCGGATATATTATTGGTACTGTTACTAGTACTCATCAAGCAATATTCAAAAAACAATTCAAGATGGCCGACGGTGATGTTGTTCCTAACAAACCGTCCGATAAAATATTGGAAAACTGTAGTGAAAAACTGTGTTTTCATTGCAAAAAATCAACAAAAAACTTTATAAAGTGCGGGAAATGTGTGAATCACTACCACTCTGCATGCCTTATTCAAGCTGCAACGCAAAAATCGGCAAAGTGTCGCCATGTGCCGGAGTACGCCTATGAAGAGTCCTGGAGCCGCGAAAAGGATCTCTATGGAATGATAATCAAACTCTTAGAAGAAAAGAACACCTTGCTAGAAGAAAACAATCATCTACTTCAGGAAGAAAACAAAAGATTGATAAATCAACACGGAACATCAAAAGGTGAGGTTAGGAAGCTAGAAAACATCGCGCCAAAAACTCGGTGTGACGTAATCAAATTGACACATGACCTGGATTTAGCCAATAAAAAGGAAGAAAATGAAAGTAATCAATCCAATTCTGATCATGTGGCAACACTGCATGTCAATGTCAATAACGTCTATTCTGACAGCAACAATGACGTATCTAAAAAGTCAAAACAAGAACAAAACTTTTTCCTAAATAAAACGGATAATATAGAGGATTCGGGGTCGTGGAAAACTGTTAGCCCGAGAAACCGTTCCAAAAAGGGTAACAAACCTGATCCCTTGCAAGAAGTCAATACCATGACTAGCACCTCTAGACCAAGTAATGGTGATGTACATCAAAGGGATTTCCACAAGAAAATTAGGCAAAATGCTAGGCCAAATCCTAAGAAAGGTGAAAATACTGACGACTTGTTAAGGGTTGCAGTCAACTCAAGAAAAGCGTGGATATTTATCTCTTGTCTTGCTCCAGACACGAAAGCTGATGATGTGATTGCCTTTCTTAATAAGTACAAGTTGGATGAAGATTGTTTGTGTGAAAATATGGTCACCAAAAAGGATCGTTTTTATAGCTCATTCAAGGTGGGTGTCCCTCAACTGAACAGGGAGGCGATGATGTCTCCTAATTTATGGCCTCTTGGAGCAACCATCAACCATTTTCTTCGTATTCAACGCCCACTGTCTACCAAAAACTGACAGCTGAGGACTCCAAAGGACAAATTGACAGAGTCGCTTTAACACGAAAGAAAGCAGCGTCAAAAGGAAATCTCAGAAGCAACGAATCTTTAAAAATAGTCCATTATAATGTTCAATGTTTGCGTACCTCTTTTTTAGATTTTGAAGTGCTCCTCAATGAAATCTCAGCAGATTGTTTATGTTTAAATGAGCACTGGCTGGTGCCAGAGGAGTTGAACACTATTCCCATTAAAAATTACAATATGGTATGTGGATTTTGCAGAACAGTCAAGTCTCATGGTGGTGTAGGTATCTATATCAGAGATAATTTAATTTGTGACCTGTTGGATCTTGAAAACCTTTCCCTCGAGCAACACTGCGAAATTACAGGTATTTTGCTTATAGCCTCAAATGTGCAACTCATCACGGTATATCGTGCACCAGATGGTGACTTGGACATGTTTTTTAGCATATTGTCATTGGCTCTGAAAAGAGTTAATACTCACAAATCTCTCATCATAACAGGGGACTTTAATGTCCATTTTAATGAAAAAGACAGTAGGGCTCTAAAACTGTGCAATTTTTTCAGATCTTTCAATCTTAAGAAAACAGTTAAATTCAGTACTCGTAGTGACAGATGTCTTGATAACATCTTCACAAACATTGATGGTATTACAAAACCGGTAGATCTTACTCATATTTCAGACCATAAGGGTATTTTCTTTGAAACAAATTATTCTTTTATGATCTCTCAAACCAGAATATGTTATAGGCCAATAACAGAGGACGGTCTCTCCAAATTATGCCAAAGTATGCTTGGCTGTAATTTTGATTTCATTACTGATGATAATTTGGATATTGACTTAAAATTCAAAATGCTAGTTGATATGTTGAAAAATTTTATAAATATTTCTTTTCCTGAAAAATCAAAATTAATCAATAGAAAAAATTCTACTAAAAAATTGAACTGGTTCAATGATGATCTGAAGGAAATGCGTAGTAGACTGCAATTTATGATAATTTTGAATAGGAGGGATCCTGTTGCCATGCCTAAAAATACCATAACTGAATACAGAAGGAGTTCAAAAGATGTGTCAGGTTAGCTAAAATTAAAGCGAATGATGAGTTTATAAGGGAGTCCAGTAACCCTCAACAGGCTATGTGGAAACTTGTTAACAATAATAGGAAAAATGTCACCTCTGACTCCAATTTGAAACTTAACTCAACTGATTTTAATAACTTCTTCTGTTCTACTGCAGAGAATGTCTTAGCGAGAATGTCTTAGAGGGGCTTAGCGGTTCTCAGCGGTGTTTTGAGGATTACCTGAATTCCATACCATTGAGAGACATCCTGCCCTTTAATTTCCGGCCAGTTAGCTTTAATGACGTCGATATGGCTATATCTGATTTAAAAAATAGTAATAGCAAGGATCCAGATGGAATAAACACAAAAATTATTAAAAGAATAAAAAATATATTAGTTCGGCCTTTAGCGCTATTAATAAACCAATCTATAGCTTGCAATATATTTCCTAAGGTTTTCAAGACTGCAAAGGTGGTTCCCCTCTTTAAAAATAAGGGTTCAGTTGATGACTGTAACAACTATCGCCCCATATCTTTGCTGCCAATTTTATCTAAGGTTTATGAACGTATTCTAAAGAATCAAATCAATGAACATTTTGAGTTTAATAAACTATTCGCCATTAATCAATTTGGTTTTCGAAAAAACAAAACCACAACATTAGCGATTGACAGGTTTACCAGTGGTATATTGGAAGGGTTTGAGAGGTGGCTTGATACTCTTGCATCATTTTTAGACCTTACCAAAGCTTTTGACTGTGTTACGCACATCATATTGTTAAAAAAATTAATATCCTACAACTTTCAGGACGATGCTGTTCAATTACTAAAGTCATATCTCTCTGACCGTGTCAATATGTTCATTTCAACCAATGCAACTCAGAAAAACAACCCTGAAGTATGGTGTACCTCAGGGATCTGTATTAGGCCCCATCTTGTTCCTTATTTATATAAACGACCTAGCATACTGCCAGGGAGGGGGAGTCAACACTGTTTTGTTTGCCGATGACACAACCTTTTACATAAGTTACCACCCCTTAGAGATTGACAATCTTGATTATCACACTTCACTAGAAAACCTAAATCAATGGTTTCTAGCTAACCGTCTATCTTTAAATCACTCTAAATCGCAAAGTATGAACTTTACTCTAAGAAACAATATTAATTTTGATCACCCTGTACTTCATCATTGTGCAACAGAAGCCAAGTTTCTTGGGGTGCACTTAGACACAGGACTGACCTGGGAGAACCACCTTGTCAACCTGTCAAAAAAATTATCAAAAGAACTTTTCCTGTTTAGAAATCTTGTGCAGATAACCTCAAGAGAAACTCTTCTCACAGTATATCATGGCAACTTTCATTCCCATCTGACTTATGCTATTCTTTGCTGGGGTCATTCTTGTCATGTCAATAAGGTTTTTGCGCAGCAGAGGAAGTGCGTGCGTATTATTGCAGGGGTGGGTTACAGGGAGGATTGTCGTAATTTATTTAAAAAATTTAAGATTTTAACTTTGCCCTGTGTGTACATTATGCAGTGTTTGTTGTTCGTCAAGCAAAATCTTGATCTATACAGGTCACATGAATATTTTCACAGCTACCCAACAAGAAATAATAGCAATCTTGTACCGGACTTTTGCCGGCTTGAGAGATCCAAGAATGGTTCAAGATATTTGAGCATAAAGTTTTATAACCTGGTACCAGCTAGAATTAAGGCTCTTAATTTTAATCAGTACAAAACAGAAATCAAAAACTACCTTGTGATTAATGCATTTTTTTCTTTTGAGGAGTACTTCAGTTCCAGCTTTAGTCTGTGATTTCATTTGTTTTGTCTATGTTAGTGTTTGTGTGTTGTATCTGTTCATTTATAACATATATTTGACGTACATATTTGTTTTAATTTTAAGGTTTTAATGATTTTCTATTTGTTAATTGTATACATTTTATTATATAAAATTTGTGTATTAATGATGCAATGTAAAAACAACAAAAAAAAAACTGTAGAAACTAAATTTTTATCAATTATTATAATTTTATATATATATATTTTTTTTGACTTGTAAAAATACTTCTCTTGTATGTTATTACTAATAAATAAACTAAACTAAATATTACTGTTATATTAATCAATTAAGGCCGTAAACAAACATATCATATACAATGTTATATACTAATTCATTATAATAAAATTAAATCATAAAAATATTGTAATTATATTGCTGCAGTTTAAGTGAAAAGATTTGTTCCTAAATATCTACTATACATAACGGGTGTTGCATCGTCGAGCGGGACATAGGAAATCCCATGTAAATTTTAATGTGGTCAATTATTGGCTTCCCTAATTATTTTAGAGAATAATTCTATTTAGGTTTATTGAAGAGCACTAAAACCCACATTCAAAAGAATAACTTTAGATAGTTTATTATTAGCCCTTTTACGAGTTATCGCCGATTTCTTTTTAAATATTTCTCCTTTCTTATGGCCTGTATTTACTTATGAGCACCAGTGTAAAAGATAACTGATAACTGAAAAAAATTGTAAAAGATAACTGTCAAATGAAGCTGTCATTTCAGAAATATATCTATTTAGTGCTTTATTATTATTATTAAAAACTCATACCTACATCGAAAATATTAGCCATGAATTACGCTACCGAAGAAAGAGTATTGACGATTAAATGGTATTATCAAGGGAATAGTTATCAAAAGCTGTCGGACATGTTTGCTGCTCTGTATCCGAATAGACCGATATCTGGAAAATCTACAATCGCAAGGAATATCCAAAGATTTCAGACCAAAGGTACCCTAATAAATATCTGCAGATGTGAAGCAAGGCAGGAACAAAGAGAAGATGCAAGAAATGATACCGACTTGGAAGTTTTATTGTGCGTGGAAGAGAACGATGGAAAGATCAGCACAAGGAAACTTGAGGATGAAATAGGAATAGATGACACTACAGCGTTTCGAATTTTGAAACGACATAAATACTATTCCTTCAAATATGAAAAGCACCAAGAGCTACGAGATGGGGACGAAATACGGCGGCAGGCATTTTGTTTTGATATGATGGAAAGAGTAAACACGGATAGGGAATTTTTAAAAAACATATGTTTCACTGACGAATGCACGTTTACCTTAAATAATGAACCAAATGTTCAAAATTATCGATATTGGAACAAAGAAAACCAACACAGGTTTGTCGAAACAAGGACGCAATATCCACAGAAAGTAAATGTTTGGGCAGGGATATTCGGACACAATATTATCGGGCCATTATTTCTTACGCGAAATTTAAATGCAGAATATTATTTGGAACTACTCGAAAATCATATTTTACCTGCTTTACATGATGCCGCTAGAGAAAATCAGGAAGTTTGGTACCAAATGGATGACTGCCCGGCACATAGTACCCTGGCTGTTCGGGAATATTTAGACAATAGTTTTAACGGAAACGTTATTGGCCTAAATCATACAGTAAATTGGCCAGCAAGGTCTCCTGATGTTTCGCCAAATGATTTCTTTCTCTGGGGCCATTTAAAAAACAGGATATATACAAGGATAAAAAATACCCAAATCTAGACGAGTTAAAAAATGCTATTTCTGCCGAATGCAATAGAATTTCAGTTTACCAACTAGCAAATGTTTTTTTTTGTATTGACTAAGAGTGGGTCCCATGGGGGGACCCTCCACTGAGGCCGCGAGGGCCTATTGTGGCTCAGTTTCTACACGCTCTAATTTACAAGAGCGTCAAAGTTCACCCTCAAGACCCAGCCTCCTAATATAGGCCGTTATGTCTGAGGGCGATATGTCTCCTAGGTCTGATAGGTCTAGCATGGGTTTGCCAAACATCTCAAACCTGGTCCTGCTCCCAGCGGGGCAGTTACACATAACGTGCTTCATTGTTTCGTCATCTTCCATACAGAGTCGGCATTCGGCGTCTTCCACCAGTCCCGTCCTCTGTAGGTGAGTTCTCAGCCGGCAGTGGCCCGTGTACACTGCAGTGAGCACACGCGTTCCATTCCTACCGGCCTTTAGAAGTTCTCCTGTTCTATGTTTGGATGGCCCTGCTAGGATTTTCTTGGCATGTTCCATTCCGGGACTGTCATTCCAGTCCCGGAACGTCGCACTCCTAACCCATTACAGAGCCTGTCTCGCGAGATTTTTAGGAACGCTAAGTGTCGGTTCTGGGCCCACGAATGGCGAGCCTGCACCAATTTTGGCGAGGGAATCAGCACGTTCATTTCCCTCTAGGCCGACATGTCCCGGTATCCATATTAGAGACACTTTGTTCCTATCTTCCAGTATATTGAGTAGTTTCTTACAATGAAGAATCGTCATAGACGTGCTTTTCGTTGCCTCAAGTGCTTTCAGCGCGGCTTGACTATTCGAAAATATGCATATTGTTTTCCCGGTGTATTGCTGTTCTACCAGCAGTTGCACACAGGTTTCAATAGCATATAGCTCAGCTTGGAAGATCGTGGTGTGTTTTCCAAGACTATAGTAGATCTCAGTCTTTGGACTGCTGCAGTAAATTCCTGCTCCAGATCCTTTTCTAGCGAATGTTAGAAGAGAATTTTATGATCGCCTGGGTTATTGTCTAGCAGTCGTTGGAGGAATATTTGAACATCTTCTTAAATCCTAAAGTTCTAACAATTTAATAGTACCTAAATTAATAAGTTATTGAATATTGTAATAATACTATAATTAACCTTGTAATTGATTACTTTATTTTAGTTTAATTCATATTAATTTGTATTTATAAATACATCTTTAAGATTTCCGATGTAGAAACGAGTTTTCAATAATAATAAAGCACTAAATAGGTAAATTTCTGAAATGACAACTTCATTTGACAGTTATCTTCTACCTTGACTGGTACTCATAAGTAAATATACAGGACCATAAGAAAGGAGAAATATTTAAAAAGAAATCGGCGATAACTCGTAAACGAGCTAATCAAAAATATCTAAAGTTATTCATTTTAATGTGGGTTTTAGTGCTCTTCAATAAACCTAAATAGAATTATTCTCTAAAATATTAGGGAAGCCAATAATTGACCCCGTTAAAATTTACATGGGATTTCCTATGTCCCGCCCGACGATGCAACACCCGGTATAGTAAACGCGTGTTCAAATATTAATTCTGTGGAATTAACGAGATGTAACGAGATGTAACAACAGCTATTTTAGAAACGTCTAGGTTTACTTATTTCACTGAGATTTATGAAAAAAAATCCTTTGTCTTGGATACAGATACCGCCACGTTTTGGAAATAGCTCAAAACAAAACAAAATTGAAGAGGCAAAAAAACGCCAAAAAAATCCCCCCTCGCTCTCCTCACGAGTAGATTAGTAAAAATGGTGAAAATGCTTGGAGAAAATTATGGTATGGCTGTGCTCGACTTGGCGGGGTCCCTGCCGTGCTCCTAGATATTTTCTTCAGCAGGTTATATTCTGTAATTTATATCAAATATATCTAAATTAATTTATTGAGTATTTCTAATCACAATCAAATCGCAAATTGATACATATAGCTATTATTAAAAAATGTCAATTTTACATCTGACAAACTTGAATGATAATTGATTTCATTATTATTCCTTTCATATCTAAATAAGAAAACAAGATTTTTTAGATGACCTTCGGTCTTATTTTGTTATATAATCTATTGAGATCACCTACTGCTTGGTCAAGCCACTTGGAAACCCTGAAAGTTAAACGACAAAAATAAATTGTAATTTGCAATGGTTATTCAGAGCAAACACGTGAATCATTTAATAAATAACAATAGATTTGTTTATTTATTATATGCTAACGCGAATATGTACTTGGGTTACATTACGTGATATATAAATTTAGAATAAGTGTACTTTTCTACTTGTAAAAATGGTTATAAAAAAATAGTCAAAGTTTGAATATGATATAAAAGTTATTAAGCTGAACTGGAATTCTCACATCGAAAACATTAATATTAAAAAATTGGTTCATTATACAGGGTGAGTCCCTAATGGCACTTAAACAAGTGCCAATATTTTTAGAAGTAGTATATTTCGACCCCAGAGAACACGTTTATGATTTATTTTTCGCGAAAAAAAAATTGAGTTTTTTGGATTTTTTATAGATTTAGTTAACCAACATAATTTATTGATAATATGACAACAATCTACTACCTAGATTCAATTTACAAGTTTTTTTTTTAATTTTCAAAGTAAAATATCTCGGTTAAAAATTGTCTATACCTATGTGACGGATTCATCTCTCCAAAAAAATCCTTTATGGGTAAATAATCATTGTAATCCTTATGTTTAACTGTAAACATAACTTCTGACAAGCAGTGTCCGTTTAGGTTTAATGCAGAAGTGTTTACAAAAAATAACTATTTTATTTTGTAGATTTTCTTGCAGTGCAGTGGCGAAATACCCATAAAGGATTTTTTTATCTCGGTTATTTTAGACTTATTTGAAAAACGGTAAAGAGAAAATATGTTTCTTTTATCGAGATCTACCACCCCGAAAAATATTTGCAGATATTTAAGACTTACCCTGTATAGATGCAAGATTTCCTACTGTTTCCCTTACACCGGCCGCGCCGACACGACGGTGCTACTACTTTGAGACAAAAGTTGCAAACTAATTTACAATTAATTTACAACTAAAATGAAACTGCTGCATGCACAGGGATGCAACTAATTCTGAATCAGTTTCAATCAGTTTATGTAGCAGTTCAATTTAATAATTTTTTCACTGTCACGCTGTCAAAAATTGCGACTATTCAGAATCAGATGATGAACACATCATTGAATATGATATCAAAACCTCAAACAACGCAGGATACAGAGGGAGTACTCGGTCCGTCCGTAGGTGTAGGTACATGCTTTATCTGCTACGTCTTTCCTTGAGTACACGGGAATTTTATATTTATAGAGTTCTTCGTGTTTCCGAACCTCCCCAACAAATCTTATGTTCAGTTCTTGATCACCCTATTTTTGATATACTGGGTGTCCCAGGCTGAGCGTGCATTAGAAGTTTCTAGAGAACTACAAGATCTAGATCGGAGATTTTTTGCACATCATTGTTTCACAATGAGATATATCGATTAAAAATATTTTCAATATGGCACACTTCCGAAAATACCGTAAGTTGACAGCAACTTTCTTATTTTAAATGGGTACCCCCATTTTTTATTACACACTTAAATTCTCTGTAAAATTTTATGAATTTTGTTATTAAACACTCTATACCTAACATTAACCGTTTTTGAGAAAAAAAAAACATTTCAAATTTTTGGAGGAAAAAAACTGCCTGTCCAAAAAAAAAACGTATAGCCTAAACATCAAATTTACTGATTACCACAGCCACTGTGACATCAAGATATTGAGAGAAGACATGGCTATCTATTTCAATAATTAAATTGATTGAATGTCATATAATATTATAAATATACTAGGGTCGACATTTCTGGTCTCGGGTGCCGATTTTCGTGTGTACGAAGAGTACGGTCAACACGCTTAGTAAAATAAGATGTACTGAATAAAGACAGAAGGCAAGTATTCTCCCAAGCGCATGGAATCTAGCGAGAGAGCATAAATACCTCGTATTTTTGCTCTCTCCGACTTACTAGATTGCTATAGCGATTCACTCCTATACATGTAAACGCCGACCCAAGGTTTCGCTTGCCAGCAGGGTATAAATCACTTTTTTTCACACGTAAATCATTTTTTTATTTCGCTAGTAAAAAGGTTTTTCAATTCGTTACTTTTTGATTATACATATTCCTAATTCCTATGCCTAAAATAAATTGTTTTTAAGTTATTTGATTTAGTTTTAAAGTGTAATTTTTCTTGATTATATCTATATTCCTTTGCCATTATCATGATGTTTATTATTAGTGTCAAACCATCAATCATCGAACTTCGTATATTATAAATCCTGCTGCTAAAACTTTATAAAGTGTTTTATATAGTCTTTATAAATATCTAACGGCAATATGACATGGCCAAGTATAGTTTTACATCGCTTGACGTTTAAAGTCATACGCTACTGGTTAAAAAAACATAAAATTATACGCTTTAAAACTCTCTACACACTCTATGGGACTCACTTTTTAACTTTTTGATAAGTTATAAGATAACCTACCTAACGAAGGGAGTTGAGAAAAGTAATATTTTTAAATTCGCCTTATACAGGGTGATTCACGGCCATGACACGTTAGTGTGCGAACACAGTGCAAGCAGGTTTGCCGCTTTCTGGTAGCCAGCGCCAATCTGGGTATCTATTCTTGACATCGTTCGCAACTTTGCGTATACGTATCACGTGTATTGTTATAAACAGGGTATCCCAGAAATAAGTGCAAGTATTTTAAAGGGTGGTAGATCTCGAAAAAAGAAACATATTTTCTCTTTATCGTTTTTCAAATAAGAAAATATCCAAAAAAAAATGATTTTTTGCTAAAATTTTGAGAACCTTTTTCATGTGCCTTCTCCTCATCGGAGGTTGGCGACCATCAATTGGAATTCCTCCCTGTCTTGAGCCAAACGGATAATTGCACTGGCCTCTCCTATATTAAACCACTGGCGCAAATTCCGCAACCAGGAAAACCGTTTACGCCCGATGCCTCGTCGTCCTTCAATCTTTCCCTCAACGATCAGCTGTAGGAAACTATATTTGTTATTTCGAAAAATATAACCAAAATATGCTGCTTTCCGTCGTTTTATTGTAGTCAATAGTTCTTGGTCCTTATTTACACATTCTTTCCAATACTTCGAGATTTGTTTGAGAACCACTGGATCTTTTCTGGATTTTCTTTCTTGTAAATTTAATCTACTACCTATGTTGCCATATTATCAAGAAATTATTTTTTTTTAAATAAAAACTAAAAAAAATTGCAAAAAAAGTCCAAAAATATTTTCAAAAAATTCCGAATTTTCAAAAAAAAATTATTTAGAAAAAAACCTCATAGGCGTGTTTCTGGGGTTGAACTATACTAACAGTTAAGTTAAAATACTTGCACTTATTTCTGGGACACCCTGTATATGGTTACATAGTAGCGCCGTGCCGCGCCGCCTCGTGCTTATAACCTTGAAAAATTAAAGCGTGTTATCAAATCGGCTAGTTCACAGTGAAAGCAGGCAGGCACCGTCAACCAGCGTTCATCGGCGTTCTCGCTTTTACCGGAACGAAAATTTATTTATTTCTGCTTTTGCACGCGCCGACGGCGCACAGGGGGTATTAAGAACTAAAAGTTGGCCAAAATTATGTTTTATGATTTTGCTTTTTTGCTAGTAATATTAATTATTAATTAGAGGAGAAGTTGCTAATATGGAACCCCATTTTGTTTTTCCTACACAATATTTTTTCCTCTACTCTGAAACCTTTTCCACCGATCAAATAGGGCCATACTGTGCAAAACCAAGCAATTGGATGAGGATGTTAGAACAAGAAAGTAATTTGTATATTATAGACGATATTTGAGCGAGGATGGGTGTTAATAGGGTAAAGACTATTTCCTTTAAGAATCTATTTAAATCAATGTTTTTTTTGGCAGTCGCAAATATTGGCAAGATTTTTGTGCATATTCCAATGCTGGAGACTTTAAGCATTGAACGGATACTAATTTCCATGCGGAATATTGCCGAATAGTCTTATATCTTATAAAAATGCCACTGATTTTTTAAATATAAAACATTATAAAAAAATAGAAGGAAACATTTCAAAATAAAAATATGGCATAAAACAGAACAGAGCAAACAAACAAAGCTGGCTCTGTATCCATCAGTTGTTATGAACAATTTGCAAAAAAAGCACTACAAACAATTCCACTATTTTTATAATCTTAGAAATATTCAGAATACAGTCAAGATAATTCATACTTTTAACTGAAATATATTATTTATTTGATAGTCAACTTACGACTTAAAAAAGCTAATAACTAATAAACGTGCTTACATTTAGTATTTATAGATTTGTATTCAGTTAAGATAAAAAATGAAAATAAAAAATATCACTTTTGGCCAGGTTTATAGACCAAATACATCTATGTGCGGCCTCGGCGAGGCGGGCGCGGCGTTTGAATATGGTTTGGTTAGGTTAGGTTAGTTAATCAGGTAAATTTCCTCTTAATTATCTAGTTCCGAATCCTTCTCGCATCTCCGAAATAGCCATATACAATACACGTGATGCATATACGCAAAGTTACGCATCTGTGTATTGTTATATGGCTTTTTAGGAGATGCGAGATGCGAGCGATATTTGAAGATGCGAGTGGTCAAGAATAGGTCCCCAGAGACGGCGCTGGTTGCCGGAAAGCAGAAACCTGCCTCCACTATGTTCGTACCCTTAGACGTTTAACCGGTGATAGGATTTTTTTGAAAATTTAGATTTTTGTATAAAGGCGCCTGCTTCATCTGTCTAAAGTATTTTCAGCATTACAGTGTTGCCGCTTCATACTAAAAGTGGTAGCAGTTTTGTTATTTTAAAAGGAACGCCCGATATGTTATTATATTTTTCGAAACTACCTTTATATCTCAAAATTTTTCTATTATACTGACCTATACCAGTCTCTAATAGTTTTTGAGATAAAAAATTAAATATGTGTAAAATTGACAAAAACATGATCTTGAATAAGCATTGGTTAAATCATAAATTCTGCATATTGAAAGACCACAAATTTGGTTTATAGGTTAAGGAAAGTTTGACATATTCCTTTGAATAAGAAGACTAAGGAAGGAACATATCAAAAATCTTAGGTACACCGCGATGGGCCTCAAATATGACCGACTTAAATTCCGGTTTATCAGTGTCGTTCTAATTTTATTTAAAAAATGTAAAACTATAATGTAGGGTAGACATGGGGTAGACTCAATAATTTGTTGTTTTATTTTACGTTGTGAATAAATGTTGGTAGTTATTAATATTGTTATAAAAATATATAATTCTAATAAAAATAGATAAGTTATAATAAGTATTTATTACCATAAACATCCGATACGCTACTGAAGCAGGTAAGTCAAATTAACGTATCTAAATTCTTTGACATCTAATCTTTGACAAGTAATAAATAAAAGCTAAAATGCAGGAAAAATATATAATTTAGTTAATTTAAGTGAATTTCATAAATGATCGGTTTACTACACGTATGTATATTATATAGTCACTTACTAGCGAAAAGTTGTTCCATTATTTCACTCAATTTTTGCCGAGATCTACCGCACGCTACACAACCAACTATTTTAGAGTCTTTTTCGATAAATCGCGATAATGTCACTGTTAATTTAAGTGCTGCCACAATTTTCATCTAGATTTACTACCTTTATACAACTATCAGTAGTAGAATAAATAATAAATAACATAAAATAAGTTCCGTAAAGACCGACAAATCCACAAAATTTCAAATCAAATTCAAATGTGTCAAATCAATCGTCAAACAGAACTGTCAAGGATCCCCACCCTAGAGTGCTTTTATGGTGGTTTTTCCGCCCACCATGCATGAATACATGGATAGCATTATGCTCCTTCCTTAGTCTTCTTATTCAAAGACATATTCGATCTATCTGAATGAACTGATGTCCCCCAAACAAAAAGGTCAGAAAAAATCATTATTTCCGATTGTTATAAAATCGTTCAAATTATTGTTATTTTAAATTCAAGCCTATGTATATTATTTAAAAAAATCGAAACTCAAATAACATTGCTTTTCAATGATATATCATGTTCCTATTTTATACCTAAACCCAGGAACAGTTAACCTAATAGGACCGCTCATTCAGCCAAAAGTGTTAGCCAGGTGCATGCGAAAACTCCTCGCTTTGTGACGTCATTGTAGTCCTTGTCATGGTTATTAGTCCTTATCCGGCAACCAATAATACACACACTTGCATTATTGGTTGCCGGGTGCAAAACGTTCATTATTTAGTTTATTTATTTAAACACCTTATATGTATGCAGTATAGAAAATTAACTGTATAAATCGTATTAAATACTCGGATAATGCATTTTTAAGAACAATAGTTCCCAGCATCACCTTTTCAGGCATTCTTTTTAGAGTATTTCCATATTTTGCTTTAAAATAATTAATAAACAATATCGTAGGCACTTATCTTATCGTAGGCACAACACAAAATGAACGTATTTATATACTCTATAGCTCTAAAAACTTTAAAAACACCTTTTTCACATTTAAAATTGACATAATAATCAACTCAAAATTTCTCAGCTGTTATTTTTATAAGTACACCATATGCAACTAATAATACACACTATCATGACAAGGACTACAATGGCATCACAACTGTCAGCTGAAGCGCGGGAAGAGGCGAACGTACGTCTTATGAGGATGAGCAATCCTATTAGTTTACCGTGCTTGACCTTTCCTCTTCAGGAAAGCCATTTAAAAAATAATAATTGGATTATAATTGTTTTGTTTAAAGAAAATCGTTGCCATGACAAATATTCATAGTTTATAAGTATCAATTAGAGTTTACGTGCTAAATTTCTAAAATTGTCATGGTAACGAAATTCTCGAAATGAGACTGTACTAAAATAGAATAATTATTAATTATTAATTTTTAAATAGTTCTACTTAAGAAACCGGAAGATTTAGGTATTGGAAGATGATATATCGTTGAAAAGCAATTTTATTGGTCTTTTGGTTTTTTAAATAATATTCATAGGGTTGGACTTAAAATAACAAAGATTTGAGCAATTTTATAACAAACGGAAATAAATAATATTTTTGCTCGCCCTGTGTTTCGGTTTATTTAGACACATCGAATATATCGACTTTCGTTAACTTATAACCCAAATTTCAACTTTAAAATTGTTTAATTCATGATATTACCAATACCAATGCTTATTCACGATCATGTTTTTTTGTCAATTTTACACATGTTTTAATTTTTATCTCAAAAACTATTAGAGATAGGTATAGGTTAGTATAATAGAAAAATAATGAGATATGAAAGTAGTTTCCAAAAATGTAATAATATACTGGGTGTTCCATTTAAAATAAAAAAGATGCTACCACTTTTCGAATGATGCGGCAACACTGTAATGCTGAAAACATTTTAGAAAGATGGAGCAGGTGCCGTTATGTGAAAATATAAATTTTCAAAAACGTCCTATTACCGGTTCTCCATAAACATCCATCGCCGTGCATCACTCTATATTTCAGGATCTAAGAAGGCAAATCTGTGTGTAGCATCCTTAGTTTCATAAAAAAAATAGTTCAGTAATGCGAAAACCGTTCTGTGTATCTAACCTAAAACTACTCTCTTAGATTGGTTAATTAGTTAAATACATAGACTTAAAATAAAATAGTTAAATAGGAAGTTGTCACATTTTCTCTAACCACAATCTAATAATATACTTATTCTATAGGTTACAAGGTGGGATTCCAGCTAACAAACTAGTCCTGGGTATCCCTACTTACGGTAGAGCATGGAAACTCGATGAAGACTCTGGACTTACCGGAGTACCTCCCCTAACTACAGATGGCGCTGCCGAACCAGGACAGTACTCAAACGAGGCGGGACTATTGAGTTATCCAGAAATTTGCAACAAAATTGCCACTCCTAAAGAAATCCAAGCGGGGTATCTTGGTAAACTTAGGAAAGTCAACGATCCAACCAAACGATATGGTAAGTCTAATGGCACCCACATAAACACGTAGTTTCCTAGCAGTATTACTCTAAGACTGGTAGATTTTATATTCTATGGGAAGGGACTAAGTTAATCACCGCTACCTTATACACGGTAGCGCCTCTTATATATACGCCGCGGAAGCTTTAAGGAGAACAGTAGTTTATATCGAAATGAAATTTTAGCAGCATATGTAGGTTAACTGAAAGCAATTTATAAAAATATATAGAATAATACAGGGTGTCCCCAAAAAAAGTTACACATCAAAGTTATGTTTTTTCTAATGGAACACCCTATATATTAATTGATTTTGGGATTCTAGGCAAAAAATAAAGATGAGTCTTATTAAAGAAGTATATACCTAAAATCTAAGGATTTTGACATATTTCATATTTTGTGAAAATGAAGAGTAAATTTTAAATTTCGATAATAGCTACCTAAATTTTAGTTGACTTTGTATAGCCTGATATTTAATTACAGTAAACATTGTATCTTAAACCAAATTAAAATTTGACCCGAAAAGTTATACAGAGTGAGACAAAATTAATATGGAACATTAGTCACTTTTAAAAGCAAGTTACTCCTTTATTTTAAATGGGACACCCAGTATATTTTTCCGGTGTTCAATGGGAAATTTATATATCATCAAAATATTATTAAGGTTAGGTTAGATATTTTAATTTTTATGATTTTGCGTCAGTAGATCCTTATTATTTGAAAAAATCTAGGGTGGCTGTGTGATACCTTTTGTTAATTTAACAAACATTAAAGATTGTAGAGTAAAATACCCAACGGTAATAAAAAGATAACGTTTAAAACATATTTTAATTATTACAGAATTAAAACTAGATATAAACCTATAATTATGTGACAAAAATTAGCTAGATGAAATCAAATGCTCAAAATGCTTCCTTTCCTCTTCACTGCATAAAATCATTCTCTTTTCAAAAGACCTTTTCGTGTTAAAAGGCATATGTGGAGTTAGTTCTATATTATTACTCTATATTATTTGAAATTATTCGTTTATTGAAATTAATTGATGATAGAGTAATAGTACATATTTATACAGAGTGTCCCAGAAATAAGTGCAAATATTTTCAGGGCTGGTAGATCTCGATAAAAGAAACACAGTTTCTCTTTACCGTTTTTCAAATAAATCCAAAATAACCGAGAAATCTTACTTTAAAAATAAAAAAATGATTTTTTGCTTAAATTTTGAGAACAACTGGATCTTTCCTGGGTTTTCTTGCTTGTAAGTTTAATCTACTACCTATGTTGCCATTTTATAAAGATATTATGTTTTTTAACTAAAAATTAAAAAAAAATCCAAAACATTTTTCAAAAAATTCCAAATATTCATTTTTTTCGCAAAAAAAAAACCCACAGACGTGTTTCTGTGGTCACTACCCCAACAAGTGATGAAAATTCTACCTTGTAGAATGTAGAATGTAGAATGTTTAGAAGGGGAGTTAATCACCGCGACCTTATAGATCTATTGTGTGTTCCCCTTTCTTGAGTTATAACGAGTTATAACTCATCATACAGTCTCAGGGCTTTAAGAAAAGCCAGTATCTGAGACGGCTCCACAGAGGCCAGCTCTCCATCCTCGACATCAGACGTGCCAGGTTCAAGGCACGAATGGTCGTCGTCTCGGCACTCAGTGATAAGGTGTTCTGGTGTTTCCCCATTTTCCCCACAAAATCTGCATTCGCCGTTGTTTCTCGTTTCAGCCTACTGAGGTGTTCGTTGAGGAGACAGTGTCCTGTTAGAAACCCCGTGACAATCCGAAGATTGTTTTTACTTAAATCAAGGAAAACCTTTGATTTTTCTCGGTCATAAGTTCTAAGGAACTTTTTCGAGTGTCTTAGACCGTTGGAGGACACCCATTCCAAGTTACGGATGGAGTCTTCCAGATTCTTCAGTTCCGCTTTCAGTTGGTTCCCGTTTGGAAAACAGAACGGTTCTGGTCCAGTTAGTGGAGTTCGCTCCTTTCCTAGTAGATCATTTGCTTTTTCATTGCCTTCTATCCCTTGGTGAGCAGGCACCCAGAGTAGGAGGACTTTATTTTCTTTGCCTAATTTGTTGAGCTTCTCTAGGCATTCTTTGACCAACTTCGAATTGATGGTTACTGAGTTGATCGCGTTAAGTGCTGCTTGACTATCGGATAGGATGGCAATTTCCTGTTTTCGATAGTTCCTATCCAAGATAAATTGTACGCATCTTTCGATAGCGCAAATTTCTGCCTGAAGGATACTGGGGTAGGTGCCCATTGGTTCGGAGTATTCAGTTTTCGGCCCAAATACTCCTATCCCTGTCCCTGCTTTGGTTTTGGAAGCATCAGTATACCACGTGATGGTATGGTCTTTTATATGCTGAGTAAGCGTTTCTTTCTTCCAATCCTTTTTATTACTCAATACTACAGTGAGGTGTTTCTCAAAGTTGTAAATTCTTGGTATGTCATCCACTGGGAGTTGGAGAAGTGGAATTTTCTTTTTGAGGGTGTTCCAAGCCCCTGACCTGAAAATTCTCCCAGTACTGTTTCCGTCAATGACCATTCTAATCATTGTCGCATTGGCATAACTACCGACGACAATATGCAGTGGTGTTAGGTCTAGAATGACCTCCATTGCTGCTGTTGGACATGTTCTCATGGCACCTGTGATGCAGATACATGCCAGTCTCTGTACTTTGCACAGGGTTTGCCTTGCTGTACGTTGCTCTAGTTTTGTATACCAAGCAACTGCTCCATAAGTAATCATGGGTCTTACTATCATGGTATACATCCAGCGCAAAATGTTAGGGGCGCAGCCCCACCTATTTCCCGCCAGTCTTCTGCATATCATGAGAGCCTTTGTGGCTTTGCTGGTAATGTTCTTAATATGCCTGTTCCAGAGAAGTTTACTATCCAGGGTTATTCCCAGATATTTCACTTCCTGTGATGGCATTTCTACCTTGATATCATTTTGATAATATGATTGGCGTTATGACAACGACAATAGTCGTTGGCAGAAGCCGTTGGAAACTAAAAAAAAATATGATTTAACGCAATCTGACAATAACCAGTAGCCACTCCCTAACCTAAAAATTAGTTTCACTCCCATCTAGCGAGCGGTGCTGGAACTATACAGGGTGTCCCAGAAATAAGTGCAAGTATTTTAAGGGCTGATAGATCTCGATAAAAGTAACATATTTTCTCTTTATCGTTTTTCAAGTAAGTCCAAATAACGGAGTTATTTTACTTTGAAAATTAACAAAAAAAAATATTTTTGGCTAAAATTTTGAGAACCACTAGATCTTTTCTGGATTTTATTTTTTGTAAATTTAATCTAATACCTATGTTGCCATATTATCAAGAACTTATGTTTTTTAACTAAAAACTAAAAAAAATTCCAAACATTTTTTCAAAAAATTTCGAATTTTTCAAAAATTTTTTCGCGAAAAAAACTTCATAGGCGTGTTTCTGGGGTTGAACTATACTACCAGTTAAAATACTTGCACTTATTTCTGGGACACCCTGTATATGGTAACTATTTTATTTGAAATTTCCGTGGAAACGGTGGAACCGCTTTTGATATTTCACTTTCACGCCTCTGTACAACCCCTAAAAATATTTGCACTTATTTAAGGCTCACCCCGTACTCTGAACAAGTTTTATATTATGTCTCCTCTCCTCGTTACAGAACTAGACAATCAATTTTGGAACGTTACCGATACTACTAAAAGATACGGTACGTACCACTAATATACTTTTCATGCTTTGCGACGAATAAATATATAGAAATTGATTTTTTTTTCAAAATATATTATCTATGAAAATTTAAATGTAAATAAAAAATTGGTCAAGTGCGAGTCGGACTCGCGCACGAAGGGTTCCGTACTATTCATTATCTACGCATACAACTATATTATTATAAACTTTTTTTCCGATTTAGCTGAAATTTTGAATGCGCGTATAAGTAATTAAAAAAAATGAAAAAACACATTATTAAAAATTGTATTAATCAATAATAAATATCTAAAAAGTAAAAATTAATATGTAAAAATTAAAAAAAAAACGATTAAAAAAAAGTCGCCTTGACTAGGATTCGAACCTGCCTTACTACGGCTCCAACTCCAACGTCATAGCAGTGTAAAGTCCTAACGTTTTAAACCACGCGGCCACCGATGACTGGTTTTTAAAATTCTTACTTAAAAGATAATGTTTAGTGAAAGTACTTTTTTTATTTATCAACATTTATTTAATTATGTTTTTAGTATTTGTTCTTATAGCGGCAACATAGATACATTATCTGTAAAAATTTCAACTGTTTTGAAACCACTAATATCAAAGAAAAATAGGATGGCCCGCTTTAAATTTGCTCAAGATCATCTCACCTGGTCTTATCAGAAATGGAATACTGTACTGTTTAGCGACGAAAGCAAGTTTCAACTGTTTGGTAGTGACGGGAGACGTTATGTCCGAAGACCAAAAGGTACACGGTACAGCCATAAGTACCAGCTGCCCACAGTAAAACATGGGTGGGAGTATAATGGTATGGGGGTGTTTTTCTCGCTCAGGTGTTGGTCCTCTTGTTAAAATTGATGGGATAATGGATCGTTTTTTGTACAAAGACATATTGGAGAATAATATGCTGCCTCATGCTGATGAAGAAATGCCACTCAGATGGTTGTTCCAGCAAGACAATGATCCCAAGCACAAATCTCGGTTTGTTCAAAATTGGTTAAATGAACATAATGTTCCACTAATGGATTGGCCCTCAGTCTCCGGATCTTAACCCCATAGAAAATTTATGGGATCATTTGGATAGCAAAATTCGAAGCCATTCTATTTCAAATAAAAATGTATTAATCAATAATAAATATGTAAAAAGTAAAAATTAATATGTAAAAATTAAAAAAACGATTAAAAAAAGTCGCCTTGACTAGGATTCGAACCTGCCTTACTACGGCTCCAACTCCAACGTCATAGCAGCGTAAAGTCCTAACGTTTTAAACCACGCGGCCACCGATGACTTGTTGTTAAAATTCTTACTTAAAAGATAATGTTTAATGAAAGTACTTTTTTATTTATCAACATTTATTTAATTATGTTTTTAGTATTTGTTCTTATAGCGGCAACATAGATACATTATCTGTAAAAATTTCAACTGTTTTTCAACTTTCAACTGAATTTAGCTATAACGGTTTATAAGATAGAGCTTTGTGACAGACGGATGGACAGGAAGTCTTAGTAAAGGGTTCCCGTTTTTACCCTTTGGTACGGAACCCTAAAATGTTAAAAATGCAAGACCGCAAGAATCTTGCATGCTGGTCTTGGTCTTGCGTTAATCTTGTACTGTCGGGCTTTGTCTTGGACATGAGTCTTGCTCATCACTACCCTACTTTTATTACCTATCACGGCCATGCGACACATATTTATACAGGGTGTCCTAGAAATAAGTGCAAGTATTTTAAGGGTGGTAGATCTAGGCCAAAAGAATAGTTATTTATGATATAAATGCTGAAAGTGGTATTTTATTTTGTGAGAAGGTAAGCTTCGTCCTCGAATCCCTTGGAATAATAATAAAATCGACAAAATAAAATCACTTTTAGCACATATATCATACACTATTTTCTACAAACAAGTTTATAGTCGTATATATCAAGGATCAAGGTATTATTACTTTTTACGTTAATGAATAATTCATAATATATTATTCTGAAATCAAATTATTTATAAAGTTTAGTGTTGCTGTGGTAATATTATCGCTTCAGTGTTAAAAGTAAATCACATGACTTACTTTTAGCACTAGTGCTAAAAGTAAAAGACTTAAAAAGACGTAAAAGACTTAAGCTTAACTTAAGCTAAAAGTAAAGGACTTTTACCATCAGTGACATAATGTCACATTTTAGGCACTGACAGCATGCGTTAGAAATTATATTTTTACTGACGTTTGTAGAAAAATATATTTTTCTTTACTATTTTTAAAATAAATTAATAATAACCGAGTTATTTAACTTTGAAAATTTTAAAAAATAATGGCAACATTTTTCACTTATTTCTGGGATATTTTTGGGCGACGAATCACCCTGTAAACCGACTTGGGATATTTGAGCTTTATTGCCTTCCTTGTGCGTCTTCACTCAAGTTACACTATCAATTTACTAATATTACTTAGGGTGGCTGCAACGACCTCCGTAATCCTGCGGTTAAAACAAAACAATTGGTTTTATATATAAAAAACCAGCGGTTATGTTTTAACAGCAAGATTACGGACGTCGTTGCAGCCACCCTAATAGGCCAGTTAGTCAGGAGGTTGAGGTGGAAAAATTAGTAACCAACCAATCTCAACGGGAATGTAGATAATAATGATTTAACCCCACAAAAGTCCCATTCGGTCCCAATGGGGGAAGTTTGAAAAAAAATGCCGCCATCTTGGATTTTTTCGTTTTTCAAATATCTCCGTTTGCATAACTTTTTCGAAAAAACTAAAGATATAGCATTTTTCTGTAGAGAATTAAATTTAGAATATATCACCTGCATCATAATATTCACCTTAATCATTTTTTTTCTAAAATAAATAGTAATACAGATAGAGCAATTTTTTTAATATACGTTTTAAACATTTTCAAGTTTTTTTAACCAATCAATTATAATTTTTGCGTTAACATTATAGTGTTAGTGTCATTATATAGATAAACCAAGTATAAATCTAAGCATTAGAACAATTAAAAATAACGTTTAAATATTATTTATTAAATATAATTAGAAATTATTATTAAATTAAAGTTATTACATAAAATCAGATATGACGTCATCCTGAGCGTCATTTTCGTCCTCAACAAAAATACAAAAGTTTGTGCAACTGATTCCGTAGCACTAACCACACTTTGAAGAATATTTAAGACCCAGTTTTCCACAAGAGCTATTTTTAGAGCACTGGATCTCTTTGCAAATGCAAAAAATTAATTTTAGTAGGTCAGGAGGCTTATGATTGATTGAATAGATGTCAGATTGCCTTTTTTGATCTTTCTTCCACCCATATTGTAAAGGATTTAACTCGTTACCAATCCATTCTTGAATCTAGAAAATACAACTTATAACATTTCCTATAATAAATATTATCTTTGCAGTTACCTGAAAGTATGTCCTGAGTAAATGGAATTTTGCAGAGTTCTCAGTTGGAGGCAAATTAGCTAAATTAAAGGTAGTTTTAAGGGCTTATCTTGATGTAATCCTATTGTATTGAGTGTATTTCAGATGGTTAATATGTTTAATATAACTTGGGCAGTGATATAGCTTTAAAGGATTTAATCCTGACTGAAGCAAGTCAAAATGTTCCTGTCGGTACTGAAAAAGATGACGATCTTTGTCAATACCTTTCTTTACTTTAGAAAAAATGCCAACAAAGATGACTTGTTTCAGTCAGGATTAAATTATCTTATAATGCTATATCACTGCCCAAGCTATATTAAACATATTAATCATCTGAGATACACTCTATACAATAGAATTACATCAAGACAAGCCCTTAAGATGACCTTTAATTTAGCTGAATTTGGTCTCCAACTGAGAACTCTGCAAAACTCCATTTACTCAGGACATACTTTCAGGTAACTATAAACATATACAGTGGTGGCCAAAGTATGGAAACTTTTTACTTTTTAAAATATCACAGAAAATATTGCTATGCTTAAACTCTCAGGAATATAAACGAACAGCTTATCAGCAAATAAAAGTATTCCAAAAATTACACAGCGAAAAAAATCTGTTTAGCAGTTTTTGTAGGAGAACAATAGATTTCTTGTGGCTAAAAGTATGGAAACCATAAATAAATACATTAAAATTATTTAGTTTAAGCTGATAAACGGTACGACTTACTTCAGATAAATATAAACATCATGCCCAAGTCTAAATATTTCTCTACGGATTTAAAAAATAAAATAGTTGAATTATACAAGAGCGGTTATAAACAAATTCAAATAAGTAAAAATTTAAACATTTTAAGAAGCACCGTTTCGAAAATAATTCGTAAATTTAATAAAACAGGGAACGTTTCAACAGCTTTTAAGTCAGGAAGACCAAGAAAGTTGTGCAACAGGACAATGAAAGTAATGAAGAGAATATCAATGGGAGATCCAAGAAAAACATCCACAGACATTTCTCGAGAAATGGGTGAAAGGGGAATATCGGTGTCTGCACGCATGGTGAGAAGAAGGTTGGATGACATGGGACTTTTTGGAAGAGTCGCGGTGAAGAAACCACTAATATCAAAGAAAAATAGGATGGCCCGCTTTAAATTTGCTCAAGATCATCTCACCTGGTCTTATCAGAAATGGAATGTACTGTTTAGCGACGAAAGCAAGTTTCAACTGTTTGGTGGTGACGGGAGACGTTATATCCGAAGACCAAAAGGTACACGGTACAGCCATAAGTACCAGATGCTCACAGTAAAACATGGGGGTGGGAGTATAATGGTGTGGGGGTGTTTTTCTCGCTCAGGTGTTGGTCCTCTCGCTCAGGTTGGATAATGGACCGTTTTTTGTACAAAGACATATTGGATAATAATATGCTGCCTCATGCTGATGAAGAAATGCCACTCAGATGGTTGTTCCAGCAAGACAATGATCCCAAGCACAAATCTCAGTTTGTTCAAAATTGGTTAAATGAACATAATGTTCCACTAATGGATTGGCCCTCACAGTCTCCGGATCTTAACGCCATAGAAAATTTATGGGACCATTTGGATAGGAAAATTCGAAGCCATTCTATTTCAAATAAAAATGAATTATGGGAAGTGCTAAAAACTGAATGGGCGGCCATTTCCAGTAAAGATTGTACGAGATTGATCGATTCGATGCCACGAAGATGTAGAGAAATAATTAATTCAAAGGGATATTCCACTAAATATTAGTAATTTTTATATTATCTTGAATTTTAATAAACATTCTTCTTAAGTTTCCATACTTTTGACCAAGAAAATATTCATAATTTTTTATATATTTTTTGATAGCTGTAATTTTTTATTTAAATGTATTAGGTTTTGTAGGAAATTATTTGTAGGTCACGATTATATAAGTCGTTTTATTTCATATTTTAATTTCTCAGCATAAATGACAAATTAAAAAAGTTTCCATACTTTTGGCCACCACTGTATCTATTATAGGAAATGTTATAAATTGTATTTTCTAGATTCAATAATGGATTGGTAACAAGTTAGATCCTTTACAATATGGATGGAAGAAAGATCAACAAGGCAATCTGACACCTATATATACAATCAACAGAAGATGTGGCGCCTCCTGACCTACTAAAATTAATTTTTTGCAATTGCAAAGAGAGTCGGTGCTCTAAAAATTGCTCTTGTAGAAAACTGGGTCTTAAATGCTCTTCAAAGTGTGGTTAGTGCTACGGAATCAGTTGTACAAACTTTTGTATTTTAGTTGAGGACGAAAATGACGCTCAGGATGACGTCATGGCAGATTTTATTTAATAATTTTAATTTAATAATAATTTTATTTAATAAATAATATTTAAACGTTATTTTTAATTGGTTTAATGCATAAATTAATACTAGGTTTATCTATATTAACACTATACTGTTAACGCAAAAATTATAACTGATTGGTTTAAAAAAAAACTGGAAAATTTATAAAACGTATAGTAAAAAATTGCTCTATCTCTATTACTATTTATTTTAGAAAAAAAAATAATTGAAGGTTGAATATTCTAAATTTAATTCTCTACAAAAAAACATATCTTTAGTTTTTTCCAAAAAGTTAAGCAAACGGAGATATTTGAAAAAAAAACGAAAAAATCCAAGATGGCGGCGGTTTTTTTCAAACTTCCCCCACTGGGATCGAATGGGGCTTTTGAGGGGTTAAATAGGAGATCATTATCTACATATTCCCGTTGAGATTGGTTGGTTACTAATTTTTTCCACCTTTACATATATAATACTCGGCTACGTTTACTGGCCTGTAGTAACATTTCTTGAAAATTCACCATGGGAAACAAAGTTTTCTATTTTAAATAATGTTTATATTTGTTCTCTTTTAGGATCTTACGCATTCCGTCTTCCCGACAAAGATGGCAATAACGGCATTTGGGTGGGTTTCGAGGATCCAGACACCGTTGGAAACAAGGCCAGCTACGTTAAAGCCAAAGGTCTCGGCGGTATAGCTCTGGTAGACATCAGTTTGGACGATTTCAGGGGAACGTGCACGTCAGACTTGTATCCGTTGCTGAGAGCGGCTAAATTTAGATTGTAGTTATTTTAATTGAACGATGCCAATGTTATAACTAATAGATTATGTTAGCTATTCTAATAAGCTGTCCGTATATGCATGATAAAGCGTTCAACAAAGATAGCTGAAATTTTTTATCGCCTTTGGGCTTAAAATTTGCAGGTATTTTTACTGCACGTTTTGTTCCCTTTTGGTCATTTTATAATGTTTATACTGTATGTATCTTTCTTGTTACCAAATACTGTCAGACTAACACTCCATTTTTAGTGTTTGTATGAATAAAAATTTTATTAAATGAAAAATTGAGTTTTTTTACTTGAAAAAATAAATAAAAGTGAAGATACAGGGTGTTTGAAGAAGCATGTGCCATCTCTCGTGGAAAGAAATCTCACGCAAAAATACGTTTTCATATCAACATAGGTCCGATTTTGCTTTGTTTAGTAACTACAGGGTGTTAAAGTCTTATTATTTTTTCGATTTATTATAATTTTCTTCCAAGTACTTTTAGCGTGAATGAAATTTTGAGGGTAAAAGTTACAGTTGAGGGTTGGAACCTGGGTAAATGTTACTATAAATGCCACATATTTTAAAGCTATAAAAGTGTCTAAATATTCACCAGGGACGTGCATATGGGTTATCACTGGAATATTTTTCTAAAAAAAGGATGAACGCCACTGACTTTTTTCTCTCTTGTTAGCGAAATAGTCTTAATGCCGATTAAGAGTTTGTCTCTTGATATTTTGTCGATTTCGGCCGCCTTGATGAGATAAACACAATTTTATTAATTTGCCTTGATCCAAGTCTAATAGCAACCTTTAAAATATTTTAATATCATTAACTTGCGAAAGTCTTAAAAATAACTACCCATTGATTCCTCATTAGAAAATATGAAAAAAAGTTCCTATAAACATGGGTATGGAAATGCATGGTTTTAGAGTTACAAGATTATTTATTATTTATTTTTTTTTATTGGTTATTATTTTTTATTTGAAATTGCTGTACTGTAGGTTGGAGTAATAGTAATAATAACTAAGGGTAATAATATTTAATAGCAAATTAGGTAAAATATATACTTTATGAATTTTATTTTTTTTTTAATTTTATTAATTGTGATTAATAAAATTGTGTTTATCTCATCAAGGAGACCAGTTTTGACAAAATATCAAGAGATAACTTTTAATTGGAATTAAACGGCCTACACAATTTTGATATCAAAAGAAAAAACGTCAGTGGCGCACATGTTTTTTTTTTGAAAAATATTCCAGTGATAACCTATATGCACGTCCTTGGTGAATGTATCGACACTTTTTTAGCATTAAAATATATAGCTCTTATAGTAACTTTTACCCTCACATTTTATTCAGCATTTCGAATAAAAAAGTAAAAGTACTTGGAAGAAAATTATAATAAATCGAAAAAATATTAAGACTTTAACACCCTGTAGCTACGAAACAAAGCAGAATCGAACCTATGTCAATATGAAAAATAAATCTTATTTTTACGTGAGGAATCTCCCCACGAGAGATGGCACATTTTTTTGAAACACACTGTATAATTAACACCTGGTTGATATGATTCGTGGGATGTTATTGGCTATAATCAAAGATATTTAAACTCGGGAGATACAACGATCCATTCATAAAACGTTCTAAACCTTCATCACACATTGGTTTGCGAAAATCAACGAGTGCGAGAGAGAATGGACAAAGAAGGGAATAGGGTATCGGCGCAACGGCAACAATGTAGTTGTTTACAAAGTTTAGACGGTTGAGGTCAATTTCCAGTGGCGTGCCGATCGACCGACAGTATTTTAAGGAAATAAAAATAATTGTTTAATAAATTTAAAAAAATAATAATAACACTTACATATTTGTCGCATTGTAAAAAGTTGAGGGAGGATATTAATAGGAAAAAAATAAGTTGAGGGAGGATAGCGAAATAAATAAAACCGGCATAATTTTTTTATTATAAGATGGCTTTTAACATAAGAATAACGATTAAAAAAATCAAAAGGCGTTTTTTACTTTATTTTATTAAATAAAATATCAAATTTTGGGTGTATTAGTAAATGCAGTTTCAATATCTTGTTCCAAACCTTGTTCATCTCCGGTGAATGAGACTCCCTCTATTAGCAATAACAAAATAAAATAGTTATTTTAACCTAGTAACACAATATTTTACCAAAAACTAATATTTGTAGACTTCACATATTTTTGATAAAAACTTTATTATTATATGTATATTTATTATATACCTATATGCATTTTAGAATTACTAAAATGTGTGTCTAAAGGGATCGCACCGCGATTAAAAAACCGATACAATGACACAAAGTCCCAGAGTGGTGCGACCCCAAAAACAAAATAGAAATAAATTAAATTATAAAAATAAACAGAATTAAAAAAAATAAAATTAGATAAAAAAAATTGAAAATATAATTTTATCAGGGATGAGCGGAGATAAGCAGAGAGGCATAACGAAACAGTGTAACCGGAACAGCAACCTATGACGGGCATATCAGAAGAACAAGGACCTCACAAATCAGTCGAAGAAATTATAATTTTTTAAATGATTTATTGTTATGAATTTAGTAAATTATTTTTAATTTGTTTTTTATAATCTGTAAAGGATTGAAACTTAAAGTTATTAGAAATATTATTCCACAAATGTGGCGCTATGAAACTGAAAGATTTTTGGAAGTTAGATGTTCGGTGTTGAGGAATTTTAAAATAATGCTCTTGCCTAGTCGAATGATCATGGTCAACGTAGTGAAACAATGAGAACAAATAGGGAGTCTGCTCTGTAGTTAAAATTCGATAAATGAATGTCATTAAATGAAATTATTACAAATCTAAACAAAATTATTTGATATTATAATACAGTCATCAGAAAAGTTTAGCGATTATTTTAGAAAATCATAAATAAAATAAAATGGCGATTGTTTAGTAAACGGTTCTTTCCTTAGTCTTAAAAAATATTTAGTTTTTTTTCTCTGGTTTGTAAAGGAAAATTCATATTGTTTATAAATAATAAAAAGTGCATGTGC
This sequence comes from Sitophilus oryzae, assembly GCF_002938485.1. Lineage (NCBI taxonomy): Eukaryota > Metazoa > Arthropoda > Insecta > Coleoptera > Curculionidae > Sitophilus > Sitophilus oryzae. The sequence goes on along the minus strand of NW_022146734.1, from coordinate 1,298,068 downwards.
AAAGAATTTCAATACAATAAAATGTAAAAATACAACAAAATGTAGTAGTCATAAAATTCATGTAATAAGTACAATAATTATATGTATGTCAAAAGATGTCCATTTACATTATAGCAACCAAAATTTAAAACAAAAGCCGTATTAAATTGTAAAGGCAACAAAAACGTAAGGTCGCAAAATTCCATTTTTGGTACACCCCAATAAAATTTTCACAAAAGGTAGGTAATGATTTGTCAAACCCAAGTGGGTACCTAGATTATACTTATTCAGTACCCTTTCTTAAAAGGGAAACAGAAATTGTTATTAAGTTATTAGTAATTAGTACATACCATGTACCTTTTTTCTACAAATAATTTAATCAATAAATATATAATTTAAAAAACATAATAAATTAATAAATATACAATTTAAAAAATAAACCTAAAAATAAATATAATTTAGAAATCTGCTATTTTTTATGTCTAGGTCCGCCTCTGATCTACAGAGAAGAGGATATAATAATATACCTAACCCTACTTATTTTTATTTCCCGGTGAAAAGTTAAATTTGGATTTAAATGATACACTCTCTTGTACACAATACATGAATGCACCATATTTTCAAATTAATGTCCACAGAAGTCCACAAAATAACGCAAAAATACTATAATACTGCAAATAAAGAATGCGGAGCTTGATCGGCGGCATAGCAACATCGCAACAGGAGAATCTAGGAATTTTCATTCATCCTCGAAATCCGTTGTACTACGCCGGCATATTTCTAAAACTGACGTTGCCAAACTGCTTTTTATTATTAAAAGAAACACGATCGTGATATTTTTTCCATTATAAAATTTAAAATAGTTAAGCATTAAATGAAAAAATTGACGTTAGCAAATTAATGTACTTGATATATTATAGAAATATAACGAAATTATTTATTACTTAATAATTGGTTGTGGTATTTAATCGAATACTAATACCAATATACAGGTAAATCTGGCAAATATTTTTAGTGTAAGAGAGATGCGAAAATAAGGATAGAATAATGACCGATGAAGGAAAAAGGTAAACAATTGTATCTCTTGAGTTTAAATATCTTTGGCTATAATAATTATAATGACTTGGTAATTGCACGGTATGATATATTTTATTAATTAAAATAATTACTGTTTAGATTTACTTAGTAATCGAAATGGTAGATTATTTTATAAATTATGGAGCTGTGCAATTGCCAAGTCATTATAATTATTACCGAAACAAAGATACAAATATTGATACTAACAATTTATAACAAAATTGTTTGATTTTGATAATTTTGTTGATAACAAAATTGTTTGATTTGATTGAATAGGTGCTCATATAGAAGCTAAATAAAATATCTGGCTTGGTTTTACATGAGATCTCACAACTTTATGTAGTGGAAGAATTGCGTTGAGAAACTTGGCATTTTTTACATTCTATGGTTTTGATGAGATAGGTAATTATTATAACAGAACTCTTTACTAGGTATAAAAAACAAGGTCTAAATGATAGTACTTTATTCTTAAATATTCTCTGAGGTTTTATAATTTTAAAAACATGATAAAAGTATGCGATATAATACAGAAAAAATAACTATATTAAAAACAATACATCATTTTTTACATATATCAGTACCAACATAGGGTACTTTTCAGAAGTCCACCAAGGTCGCACCAAGAATCTATCTACATTTGGTGCGACGAGTGCGGTGTATCAATCAGCGAATGCCATAGTACCCATAGGCTAAACAGAATCATATAAAGCCATGCAGGAAGGGTTATAATACTGCTATACATGTCCGTAATATAAAGTATACTTCTTAAACTCAAACGGTAAAGAAATCCTTGAACGCCAAATTTACGTTTAGTTGAAACTGTTCCAAAGAGCTTAGAAAGTTCTGTTGAAATAACTTTATTGTCAGCAGTTCGGCGGATCTGTTGTATATCTGGAATATCATCGGAATAGGTTCAGGTTCGATAGTGTCATAGAAGATCCAGATTTCTCTTCCGTAAATTTTCACTTTATTTCCGGCTTCTTGTGAATGAACTCTAATCCTTTCAGAGCATATCTAATAAATACTCCGCTGACATGAAAGGTAATTCTTGATTTATTCTTCGTTAGATCACTTTGGGATAAATTATTAAACCTTGAGTTGGTTTAATAGTTCGTTAAACTGTGTAAAAACCGTGTTAACCGTCTAAATCATTTACAGGCACTAGTTAATGTCATTTGCTGGGTTAATTAGAATTCAAAAGAGCACTTCTGGTTTATTAACAATGCTTATCTTCGCCTGATTCTCACGTTGTCTCAATTTGCCCCAAAATCATTATACAGCTTTACCTAACTGCCTAATCCTCGGCTGGATATTTTTTTCTGGATCTAACGTAACACACTCCTTCTCAAAATATTCTTTGACTTATTGTTTTCGTCTTTAGGTTGGGTTGTTGTGTCTACTAGTCCAGTTTTTCCTCTACGCCGAAGACTGCGACATAAACTTATTTAGATTGCAATAATATCACTTTAATGCGCCATTACTGAACTTGAGGGTGCCCCCTTATTCTTCGGTGTCCCCTTCTCCTCCGTTTACACTGCAAACATATTCATTTTCTCCTTGAAACTCAGCTTTTCCGACACCGAGGTGTTCTCATTCCGGTTTTTCTTCTGTTGCTCTACTAAACGCCTTGCTCTGGGATCTTATATTATCTATCGCTGGGATCTTCTGCTTTGCTCTTTTGCCAGGTGTGGCAGTCGTAAGGTTGGAACTGGCGTCGGTGTGCTTGGTGGTCAATGTCAACATAGATACAACCTGTAGAATAAAACTATTTGGGTCTTCTCTTTTGATTTCATTGAAAGGTAAGGAGTTTAGAACTTGCGGTGATGGCTGGATATTATTTTAGGTGGAGGCTGGGTCGAAAGACACTCTTCGTTGTCTCGCAAAAACGTCATAACAAAACTTGATGCCCTTTTGCGGATTTTCCTGTGAATTGCCTAGAAGCGACTGAAAGTCAACTGACAGAAACTCGTCTGTAGCTACACGGGTCTTGCATACGATACGACAGACTAATAATTCCTAATCAATCTTGGTGCGGCTCCTTTGGCAGCAACATTGGAAAGTTCCACGCCTCACCCCGCATTGTCTAGCCGAATAACTTGCAGGTTGAGCGGTATTTAAAGCACCAGCAGATCGTGGAGCGTTCTGCTTCAGCAGATAGCATACTGTCCAGTAGCTGGAACTAGTTGGATATAATGGTTCTGCGTAATACTGCAGCTTGTATAGGATGTAAGAGTCAGCCAGACCTGGATGTACTCCTTAAACAAGATCACAACTTAATGCATTATCAAGCAGAAATATCTGTAGTGGAGGTGCTGTACCTTCATAAAGGGTTACATATTTTTTTTTCAGCTCTAGCAATTTCATGAATATCGTTGTCGCCAGTTTTTACAGCTCGTTCCTGCAGCAAAGGCCATGCAAATTTTCTCCAGGTTCAACTTTTTATTGCATTAACAGAGCTCCCAAGTGCATATAGTTGAGTTTGAAACAAGCAGTTAGATTCACGAAGTCCTCAGATGTGTACTTAGTTCTCAGGTGTAAATGAGTAGTGCCCAAAAACTTGAGCCTCTTTCTGGTGAAATAAGCGGTGCTTATATCTCCGTGTGTTATAAAATAATTGTTGGTAATATACCGGTCACTGATTGGCCACTAGGCATCTCGCTGATGATTATTGCTGCTGACGGGAGGAGGGACTTGACACAGACCGTTTTAAAATCGACGTAGGTAGCACGAGCTCGGTTCCTGCTTCCTGGACACGGTGATCAAATGCACGGTAATGCTCACGGTTTGACCTGAGACAGGTTGACGCGGAGTACGGAAAAAGTACGGAAACGATACGAGTTCTCTGATTTGTTATTCTTGCCATTGTCTAGTCGCTTCCCGTCTTTTTTCTTGTGTGTCCGGGAGTAAACCATCTTTGGAGAATCCTGATTGGACGCTGTATAAGTGGAGAGTCTCGCTTTGCATAGCCGTAAAGAAATACATTGGATGTGTGCTCGTTTCTTGAAAAACGAGAGGTGATTCTATTAGTTGAACGTCTTTGGTGGTAGATTTTGAGGACTGTATATCGGTGAGCTAGATCCGTAAGTTCCATAATAATAATACATACCACCACAGCCAGTAGGTTGAAATTTATTTCAGCAGAAGCGTTTGATGGATAATGCTGGTTATAACTAGTACTAGCATGCGTCACAGGTTGACTGTTGGGCCATGTGGGTGTTGTTCTAATGATGTTACCGCTATTGCTAATAAAATGAATTAGGTTGCATCTGAGTGTACTACTGATTCATAATCCTACTCTGTTCTAATGTTACTGTCTACTCCCAACCTCCTTGTCCATTTCTGCTAATTTCGCATGTTCCCTGAGTATTCTTTCTTCGCTGGTTAACCTTTGTTGGTGCAAGTAGTCTTCGTTTGGTCTTAGAGGAATATTTAGTTCTTTTGCTCTGATATTTCCGCTGCCAGCATATTCCATTATCTCTCTTTGGTGATGAAGCTTCAAAATGTAGTCGATTTTAAAATTCTTTTTAAAAATTAATTTTGGTGCCTGTTGAGATATTCACTGCCACGACTACCCCGAATCTGAGCCTCCGATATCCTGACGGTGTTCGTGCTAAGATACTTCATCAATATGCTTTGTGCTTAGAGCGTTGCAACTGTCTAAACATATCTTCTCAAAGAAGTTCGCCTTTTGATCTATTCTGCTATTTTCACTTCATTCATCCAACTTAATTGTTTCCTTATTTAAATTAACATACCAATGCATCGTTTTAGAGTTTATATTGTTAAGCAAGTGATATAGCATGGGATGGAAAGGATAATTATTTTATATGTTATTTGCTTGGGGGTAATTGGGAATAGTACTGTGAGTAGGTGAACTGTAAGGTTGATTGGGATTAGAGTAAGGTGACTCGTACTGAGAGCGACTCATCATTTCTGAGATAATTTTGTCGGTTGGATTGACGTTGTCACGCTTGTTATTCAGCTGGGTAAGCATGATGCTGTCCATAATATTTAACTTCTTGGTCTATGATATTCGGACAACTGACAGTTACACCCCTCCAAAACCTAACGTTTCTCCCCTTGCTGATATAACCATTTCATCGAGGGTGGACTTTTGATGTCAGGAATCGATTAGTGCAAATTTGGTCTATTAAAATTCGGCACCCGATTGGCTGGATAATACGCTGACGGTCGTTGTGAATTGGGTGAGATTTTAGATGATTGAAGAACGGTTGTTGTAGAGAGAAATCCCGAAGTATTATCTCCTAATTGTTGTAAGCTGGGCATTTTTTTCCTTTAAACACTGAGATTTCGATAGAAACCGGCATACTGCTGATTGAAATTATCTCTTGAACGGCTCCTCAATGCAGCAAGGCCGTTCGATACTCCCTCGTGAAGCGTGAAGATTATTTCTACTGATACTATTACTTGAAGACGTTCCATCGACTCAGGAGGTATTGAGCAACCAGCCTGTTGCTATAGGCTCTGATTCCTGATTGGGTAAATGGCGTTGAAAGACCGGTACAGATTTAGAAGAAGGAATGCTGCGTTCTAAGTTCAATCGGGAAGGTAGGTTTCGTTCATTAATGCGCCTGTAGCCTCTGTGTGGCGTGGGACTTAGTTGTTGCACAGTATTACCAAGCATTTCAACAAGACCTGGAAGTACTCCTTGAACAACGTCACAACTTAATCCATTATCAAGCAGAAGTAACTGAGTAGCACTTAATTTCTTGATGACTCTTGAGATCTTCACTGCCACGACTACTCCGAATCTGAGCCTCCGATATCCTGAAGTTGGTCGTGCTAAGATACTTCATTAATGCTTTGTGCTTAGAGCTTTGCAACTGTCGAAATATATCTTCTCGCAATTCATCTTTTGATCTATTCTGCTATTTTCATTCCTTTCATCCAACTTATTAGTTGCAGTATTTAAATTAACATTTCCAGGCATCGTGTTAGAGTTTATATTGTTATATATATAGGATAATTATTTTGTATATTATTTGCTTGGGGATAATTGGGAGTAGTACTGTGAGTAGGTGAACTGTAAGGAATTAGAGTAAAGTGAGTCGTACTGACAGCGACTTACGTCTTAATTTCTGGGGTAATTTTGTTGCTTGGATTGACGTTGGCACGCTTGTTGTGCAGCTGGGCAAGCCTCATGCTGTCCATAATATTTAACTTCTTGGTCTATGATATTCGGACCGCTCTCAGTTACATCCCTCCGAAATCTAGCGTTTCTCCCCTTGCTGATATAACCATTTCATCGAGGGTGGACTTTTGATGTCAGGAATCGATTAGTGCAAATTTGGTCTATTAAAATTCGGCGCCCGATTGGCTGCTTAATACGCTGACGGTTGTTATGAATTGGGTGAGATTTTAAATGATTGAAGAACGGTTGTTATAGAGAGAAATCCCGAAGTATTATCGCCTAATCGTTGTGGGCTGGGCATTTTTTTCCTTTAAACACTGAGATTTCGATAGAAACCTGCAAACTGCTGATTGAAATTATGTGTTGAATGACTCCTGAATGTAGCAAGGCCGTTCGATACTCCCTCGTGAAGCGTGAAAATTATTTCTATTGATAGTATTACTTGAAGACATTCCATGTCGGCTCAGGACTCTTCCATTCGACTCAGGAGCATTGAGCGACCAGCCTGTTGCTCTAAGCTATTTCTGATTAGGTAAATGGAGCTGAAAGACCGGTACAGATTTAGAAGAAGGAATGTTGACGTTCTAAGTCTAATCGGGACAACGTAGGTTTCGTTCATACATGCGCCTGGAACCTCTGTATGGCGTGAGACTTGGTTGTTGCACATTATTACTAAACGTTGGTAAACAGCTCCGCCTTTTACGGATTTTTCCTGAGAATTATCTAGAAGCGACTAAAAGTCAATTGACAGAAACTGACCTCCAGCTGCCGGGTCTTGCATACGACACGACAGACTAATAATTCCTTATCAATCTTTGTACGGCTCCATTGGCAGCAAAATTGAAGAGTTCCACGCCTCATCCCGCTTTGTCTAGCCGAATAACTTACACATCAGATTGAGCAGTACTCAATGCACCAGCAGACGTTGAGCGTTCATGCATACAGTCCAGTGGCTGGAAGTAGTTGGATCTCATTAGATTGCAGAGCACCAGTTGCTGCATTGCAGTCATCCAGACCTGGACGTACTCCTTGAACAACATCACAACTTAATCCATTATCAGGCGGAAGTGACTGTAGTGAAGGTGCTGGATCTTAATAAAGAGTTACTTCTTTTTCTTCAGCTCTAGCAATTTCATGAATGTCGTTTTCGACAGCTTATACAGCTTGTTCTTGCAGCAAAGGTCACGCAATTATTTTCAGCAGGTTCAACTTTGTACTGCATTAACAGAGCTTCCAAGCACATACAGTTCAGCTTGAAATAAACAGATAACATTCGGCAGAGAGCTCTAGACCTTGAGACGCAGCCCAAGCCTGCATGCGGCGTAACCTGCAGTTTTGGCCGAAGTTGCGAGTACACAAACTTTTGTTCGAAATAACGATCGCCATAGCTTTGGCTGCGATCCAGTAGAATAATTGAGAGAACAGCTGTGTGTCAAAGCAGCATTGACTCTTCTAACATTGATGCTTTGACATTTTCTTAATAAATTACCGCCTAAGATATTATCACTTCCTTGGCTTGGTCATGGCCCGTGACGTCCGACATCAGATAATTCATAACTGCGTTCAGTTCGACTGTGAGACAACAGGTTCTTAAAAGTTAGTTGGACTGAATCAGCTAAGGTATCTTAAGCCTGTAAAGAAAAAGTGCTGACATATTTCCTCTTGAGAAAGTGTAACAGTTCACTGGCCTTGGCCAACAAGAATGCTTAACAGGTTCTTTCCGTAATCTTATTCTTCTATCTTAAACTGTAGGTCTGATGAGCATACGGAATATTGTAGTAGAATAGGAAGCTTGTGAGCCTAGCTTGTGTCTAAATCCTATACCTTGCGCATAAATACAAAGTATAAGCTGGGGCCAGTCTAATTGTAGGCATCACTACATCCAAATGCGTGATAGGGATGTTCTTACCAGAAACTGTTCTTGAGGCTCTTGTGAAAATTCTAGCCCCACTGGTCAGGTAGGCTCCTGCCTCTTGGATAGCGATCGGTACCGCCCAATTTGTTTTCTGAGCGACGGTTTGCTTCTAAGGATCTATTATCCTGCCTTGCACCGCTATAAACGGATACCTACTACATTACCGTAAATGTCTAAAGTGGTTTTTATATTTCCCTAGAACCACTTGTCTGTGTAGGACTTAAGGCACGAGATGAACGGCTTTCATATATAGGTGATTCGTAATATTCCCTAAAGCCTAGAGACCTATACATGTTGTTCCCTATTCCCTAAAGCCAGAAACCTATACGTGTTGCTATTGCCGAACTTGACCAGACTTCTGCGCGTTAGGATGGTGGTTTGGTCAGTTTGGTGTATCCTCTGCTCGTTGACATACGTGTAGGCATCCGCGTGATAAAATGTCAATAACATCATGCCGTCGGCGGGGGTGATGACGCGATGATGTAGATGAATGTGCAGTTCACACAGCTGTAATGCTATACCGTTCACTGAACCAGCCTCCATGATGGCATTGATGAGTCGAACTGTCTTTTTAATGTCAGCTAATAAGGACAGTTGTCTATCTGCGCCCAGCTCCACCAGTCACCCCCTCTTTTGGGGCCTATGCGACTGCGGTTACCACCGTTCGGGGAACATAATAAAATATGTGTTTATAGCTATCATTAGCAAACTTAACGAGCATTTGGCATCATCCAAAACGTATTCTGTATCAGAAATTCTCCGTTGATGAGTTGATGATGTTGGGCCAAACAAAACTTAGAAGGATCAGCTTTGGTTAAACCATATTTGTCCAGCATTTCTCTAATTACTGCTCCTGCACAATATCTTAGTAATAACAGAAGGGTTTGGATTTTTAAAGCTCCGCCTCTTTCTGGGCCGCCATCTTTTCACTGGGATTGTTTTGTTGTCTCTGGAACTTTTGTTGTCTTTCCATTGAATCGGTTTGTCGTCAATCTTCCTCAATTAAAATAGTTCTTTCCTGAAGGTGACATTTGTCGTTCTGGACAACATTCGTTTAGTTCATATAGGGCGTAACTGGGTACTCTCATGTGCATTCTCATGTGCGGTCTGAATTTCACTAGGGTTCCCGTGACGTCTTTGACTGTCGCATCGCTTGCCACTCTGATGCATTTAATGGTCAGTTTTTGTCTAGAATCTTGAAAATAGAATCCCATACCCCCGTGGAAATGCAAATCCTTGTTTGTTTCTGACAGTTCGAACAGGTCCAGATGGTTGACACGGTCCAGACATGAATCTGCGACCTCTGTGTGGGTTGGGACTTGGTTCTTGCAACAATGTTGCGAAGTCGTGGTAAAATGCTCCGCCTTTAGCGATTTCCAGCGTTACAACGCTGCCAGTTTTCATCAAAATCCTGGCTGCTTTTTCCTGAGTGATGCCGAGAAGGGACTGGCCGTCAACTGACAGAAACTGGTCTCCAGCTGCTAGTCTTCCATTACTATTCGTTGCCCTACCTGGTACGGCGGACTTGATATATATATTCCTAATCTTTCTTGTCCGGCCTTAGCACCTATAATGGAGGGTCCCATAACCCTTCCTGCTTTGTGACCCTACATATTCTTAATATGTAGGCTCACATATATAATATACACTTATATCTATATCTTGCACGTAACTATAAAGTGTAAGCTGTAGCAGGTCTAAAAGTAGGCATCGTTATATCCAGAAGAGTGATAGTCCTTGCCAGAAACTGTTCTTGGGGCTTTTCTTGAAATTCTAGCAAGGCTGGTACAATGGGGTCTTTACCCCTTGGGTAGAAATTCATTGAATCTATATCCCATATAGCACGTCCAAATGAAATTACATTTCTACAAGGGAGACACATGAACAATGACACAAATTTAACAACATATGTTAAAGTGAACCTAAGTGTTCATCTATTCTAAGTTCAGTTGTAACATATACATATGAGATACACGCAGGTTTATATTGATAGAATTGTGTGATACAGTGTTTACTAGTTGTATACCGTATGCACTCAAGATTCTAAAGAGTTTTTTGTAACGTAACAAATAATTATTAAAATGATGAAATCTGACGTCGGTATATGAGACACACAATGTATAAGTCATATGTATGTGTGATACTTCGTATCATAGTTGTGCCTATAGTACACACCTTGTAAAAATGTGACGTATACACATAATATAAATATCTATATAGACACTTTGTAATAGTGTTAGTACTGTTGTGTCTACATTCTAGCATGAAATGAAGGTGTGCGCATGCGCGGATAGCCTCAGCGTAGACACACCGATTAAGTGTATCTCTCTCCTTTCTCCTTTCTAGCAGTGGTATGTGTTAGCAGCCATTATTGTTTTATCATTCGGAGGCTCTATATAAATGTTCTGTTTGTGTGTAGTTTAAAAGAGATTTTAAGGTAAATACACGTTTTTAATTACTTTTTCACACCTTCCTAAGAGTATTATTAATATATTATAGCAGCGACTCTTCCCTTACTCGATACCCAATTTACCAAATTTTGACTCCAATGAATGAAAACTCCAAATATTCTCGTATAATGATAAAGAGGTTAGCTGAGTTAGTTCTGCAATATAATTTTTTTTAATTTGGAAATAATAAAAATCTAAATGGACCAGAGAAAGAAAGATTTAAACACTTCAAAGAACTTCTTACACTGATATTCGGTAAGTTATCGATGGATCAATATACACAGATATGTTTAATATTCAATAATCAGTTTCATATAAAATTTAAGGGTGAGATTGTTAATCTGGAAATAAAATACAATACAACAAAGTCCAACAGCGTGCTCGATGAATGAGTATGCTAATATACCAACTGCTTGGAGGGAAAAGAGGAGAAAAAATGACTAAACGAGGTCCACCAAATCGTGGCGATATACCAGTGTTTACCATTTTAGTATATGTTGTTATACTAGGTACTTATATGTTTAATACATTTTGATACAAATTCTGTTCTTTTACAGTGTTTTCTTACTTCTGGTTTCTGCAGTGTAAATAATAATTATTATTGTGTTATTTGCGCTATTGCGTTCCATGATATAAAGAAATATAAGAATTTTATTTTTTAACCACTTAATCCATTTTATGGAAGAAAAATGGTACATTTAATACAAAACAAAAATGGAACAATTTTAAGGCTACTTCTCTTGAACTTACGATCGAGATACTTTTGGAAAATACAAAGTTTTGCCTTCCTAATTTTCATTCTAAAAAGATATAATTGGTATCATTGAATAAATATTTCTTAAAATAACGAAAAGTTAGGCATCAAAACTTGTATTATTTCCTAAATTCGTTCATAAGAAGTAGTTTTATCTAGCACAAGATGTATATACGAAGCAAAATACCTACGTATACACGCGGTAGTCACAACTGCAATGTGTAAACATAGTTTAAACGTAATACACAAGCACTGTGTATCCTACGGCACACTGTGTATCCCTTACTTTGTGTATACGTAAATGCTATACTGTGGCTACATTGTAAGGCGGACGTTTAACCTTTGTGCATACGTGTTGAATTACAATGTGTAAACGTAGCATATTTACATCGGGGGAATTGTGTCACCCTGTGTCTACATCTAATAATGTAAACACATCGTAAATGTGATTTGATGTGCTGTATGGGGTGTCTTCTCTTGTATCGCTATGAGTGTATACCGTTTCCACATTACCGTCAATGTCAGAAGTAGTGTCTATATTTTCCCTACAACTACTCGACTGCATACCATATACTGCATAAAACTAAATATGTCAGTATATTAAAGTAAATTGTTAAGTATTTTAACATTTTCTATGTGTCTTCGTGTATTTCCAATAGTACTGTTTCTGTTGACATTCCGCGCTTTTTTCTGTTGTACTCGTATATGAATCGTTCGGCTTTGACAATATCCGAGTGGTGGGGGATCTAATTGCAAGTTATATTAATAACATACAGTACCTTCACAAAGCACATTCAAATGGCAGACATCTTGATGAGCTCATATACTTCAAAGCCGTAATTTGCACATTGGGACAGCAACTGAGCAAATTCAGCATTATTCAAAATCCTCAGGGAACACTTTGCTGGTTTTTTACAAAATGTCTATAGATGAAAATTCTGGTGATGGTTATAATTTCTTGATTGTACAAATATTGACGAATCTGACAAATATTATGCATATACATCTCATACTAAACATCTCAGTATATTAAAATAAATTATTAATTATTTATGAAAGGTGCCCGGTGGCGGTATAGGTATAGGTATACAGCTCTCGTCTACCAATTCAAAGGTTGTGGATTCGAATCCAACAGCCGGCATTTCATCAGCCGACTAGTTTTAATAAAATAAAAATAGTTTGGATACCTAGGTCGACTCAGCTTTAAATGAGTGCTTGGGGTTCACAATCCTGAGGTAATAATAGGCGGATGAAGTGTAATGCTAGCCACATTACCTTCCTTGTATACCGAACGGCTCTAGTAGGGCAAGCTTTACCTTGCTACTCCCAATGCGTTAAACGCTATATACGGGAGCTATTATTATTTATTAATTATTTATGTGTCTTCGTGTATTTTCAATAGTACTGTTTCTATTGACGTACTTTGGGTTTTTTCTGTTGTATGTGGGTCCTTCCACTTTAGCTTGGTTTGGCTATTTTATTTTTATTTTTGCTATTATTATTTATTAATTATTTATGTGTCTTCGTGTATTTTCAATAGTACTGTTTCTATTGACACTTTTCGCTTTTTTCTGTTGTATGTGGGTCCTTCCACTTTAGCAATATCCGAGAAGTGGAGATCTGATACTGTATGCTACCGTATAATCCAAAAAAACGGCGTCCAGTTGGCTTGGAAATGACGATCGATGACATTTCCCACATAAGTTTACATATAAAATGACATATCGCTGACGCCGTTTTTTTTAACCATACGGCATATTATTAACATACAGTACTTTCACAAAACTCATTCGAATGGCATATATCCTGATGAGCTCATATTATATTGCTTCATATTCGTGATTTACATATTAATACAGCAGCTGAGCAAAATCAGCGTTATTGAAAATCCCTAGTGAACACCTTATGAACTATACACTCCACCAAACTACACTTTTTAGTGTCGCTATCTGGCGGCTCTGTGTGTTGTATGTGGATCGTTCCACTTTGAAAGATTTGTTGTCGACAGCTTTTACAGCTTGTTCCTGCAGCAAAAATCAAGCAAATTTTCTCCAGGTTTAACTTTGAAATGCATTAACAGTCTTTCTTAAAAGTAAACTTCTATGTTCCAGTTTCAGGGTGCGAATCACTTTTTTATCGATTTTGACATATGGCTACTGAATCGCCGGCTTTTCTGGTGCCTTATTAGCTATTGTGTTAAAACACGTTGTGAAAAACTCATACAAATATTGCATTGGCCCATCATTGCTGGCAGACATTTTTTGGGGACATTAAACACTGCTAGTAGTAACTTTGCTGTTTTGCTGCCCAATTTTGTGTTTGAGTTGTTCCTACGATTGGAATAAGTCTATTTTGGTAGTTTCTTAAAATTGCACCTCTAGATTCCAATTTCAGGACCTAGAGCTCGGGTGAACCACTCCTTAATCGATTCTGGCATATGGCGACTGAATCGCCGGCTTTTCTGGTGCCTTATTAGCTATTGTGTTAAAACACGTTCTGAAAAACTCATACAAATATTGCATTGGCTCATCATTGCTGGCAGACATTTTTTGGGGACATTAAACACTGCTAGTAGTAACTTTGCTGTTTTGCTGCCCAATTTTGTGTTTGAGTTGTTCCTACGATTGGAATAAGTCTATTTTGGCAGTTTCTTAAAATTGCACCTCTAGATTCCAATTTCAGGACCTAGAGCTCATGGTGCCACCTAGAGCTCAGGTGAACCACTCCTTTATCGATTCTGGCATATGGCGACTGGATCCTGGCTTTTCTGGTGCCTTATTAGCTATTGTGTTAAAACACATTGTGAAAAACTCATACAAATGTTGCATTGGCTCATCATTGCTGGCAGACATTTTTTGGGGACATTAAACACTGCTAGTAGTAACTTTGCTGTTTTGCTGCCAAATTTTGTGTTTGAGTTGTTCCTACGATTGGAATAAGTCTATTTTGGTAGTTTCTTAAAATTGCACCTCTAGATTCCAATTTCAGGACCTAGAGCTCAGGGTGCCACCTAGAGCTCAGGTGAACCACTCCTTAATCGATTCTGGCATATGGCGCCTGAATCGCCGGCTTTTCTGGTGCCTTATTAGCTATTGTGTTAAAACACGTTCTGAAAAACTCATACAAATATTGCATTGGCTCATCATTGCTGGCAGACATTTTTTGGGGACATTAAACACTGCTAGTAGTAACTTTGCTGTTTTGCTGCCCAATTTTGTGTTTGAGTTGTTCATACGATTGGAATAAGTCTATTTTGGTAGTTTCTTAAAATTGCACCTCTAGATTCCAATTTCAGGACCTAGAGCTCAGGGTGCCCTGGTGCCTTATTAGCTATTGTGTTAAAACACGTTGTGAAAAACTCATACAAATATTGCATTGGCTCATCATTGCTGGCAGACATTTTTTGGGGACATTAAACACTGCTAGTAGTAACTTTGCTGTTTTGCTGCCCAATTTTGTGTTTGAGTTGTTCCTACGATTGGAATAAGTCTATTTTGGTAGTTTCTTAAAATTGCACCTCTAGATTCCAATTTCAGGACCTAGAGCTCAGGGTGCCACCTAGAGCTCAGGTGAACCACTCCTTAATCGATTCTGGCATATGGCGACTGAATCGCCGGCTTTTCTGGTGCCTTATTAGCTATTGTGTTAAAACACGTTGTGAAAAACTCATACAAATATTGCATTGGCTCATCATTGCTGGCAGACATTTTTTGGGGACATTAAACACTGCTAGTAGTAACTTTTGCTGTTTTGCTGCCCAATTTTGTGTTTGAGTTGTTCCTACGATTGGAATAAGTCTATTTTGGTAGTTTCTTAAAATTGCACCTCTAGATTCCAATTTCAGGACCTAGGCTCAGGGTGCCACCCTAGAGCTCAGGTGAACCACTCCTTTATCGATTCTGGCATATGGCGACTGAATCGCCGGCAGCTCTGGTGCCTTATTAGCTATGTGTGTTAAAACACGTTGTGAAAAACTCATACAAATATTGCATTGGCTCATCATTGCTGGCAGACATTTTTTGGGGACATTAAACACTGCTAGTAGTAACTTTGCTGTTTTGCTGCCCAATTTGTGTTTGAGTTGTTCCTACGATTGGAATAAGTCTATTTTGGTAGTTCTTAAAATTGCACCTCTAGATTCCAATTTCAGGACCTAGAGCTCAGGGTGCCACCTAGAGCTCAGGTGAACCACTCCTTTATCGATTCTGGCATATGGCGACTGAATCGCCGGCTCTGGTGCCTTATTAGCTATTGTGTTAAAACACGTTGTGAAAAAACTCATACAAATATTGCATTGGCTCATCATTGCTGGCAGACATTTTTTTGGGGACATTAAGCACTGCTAGTAGTAACTTTGCTGTTTTGCTGCCCAATTTTGTGTTTGAGTTGTTCCTACGATTGGAATAGTCTATTTTGGTAGTTTCTTAAAATTGCACCTCTAGATTCCAATTTCAGGACCTAGAGCTCAGGGTGCCACCTAGAGCTCAGGTGAACCACTCCTTTATCGATTCTGGCATATGGCGACTGAATCGCCGGCTTTTCTGGTGCCTTATTAGCTATTGTGTTAAAACACGTTGTGAAAAACTCATACAAATATTGCATTGGCTCATCATTGCTGGCAGACATTTTTTGGGGACATTAAACACTGCTAGTAGTAACTTTGCTGTTTTGCTGCCCAATTTTGTGTTTGAGTTGTTCCTACGATTGGAATAAGTCTATTTTGGTAGTTTCTTAAAATTGCACCTCTAGATTCCAATTTCAGGACCTAGAGCTCAGGGTGCCACCTAGAGCTCAGGTGAACCACTCCTTTATCGATTCTGGCATATGGCGACTGAATCGCCGGCTTTTCTGGTGCCTTATTAGCTATTGTGTTAAAACACGTTGTGAAAAACTCATACAAATATTGCATTGGCTCATCATTGCTGGCAGACATTTTTTGGGGACATTAAACACTGCTAGTAGTAACTTTGCTGTTTTGCTGCCCAATTTTGTGTTTGGTTGTTCCCTACGATTGGAATAAGTCTATTTTTGGTAGTTTCTTAAAATTGCACCTCTAGATTCCAATTTCAGGACCTAGAGCTCCAGGGTGCCACCTAGAGGCTCAGGTGAACCACTCCTTTATCGATTCTGGCATATGGCGACTGAATCGCCGGCTTTCTGGTGCCTTATTAGCTATTGTGTTAAAACACGTTGTAAAGAAAAACTCGTAAGCATAAATATTGCATTGGCTCATCATTGCTGGCAGACATTTTTGGGGACATTAAAACACTGCTAGTAGTAACTTTGCTGTTTTGCTGCCCAATTTTTGTGTTTGAGTTGTTCCTACGATTGGAATAAGTCTATTTTTGGTAGTTTCTTAAAATTGCACCTCTAGATTCCAATTTCAGGACCTAGAGCTCAGGGTGCCACCTAGAGCTCAGGTGAAACACTCCTTTATCGATTCTGGCATATGGCGACTGAATCGCCGGCTTTTCTGGTGCCCTTATTAGCTATTGTGTTAAAACACGTTGTGAAAAACTCATACAAATATTGCATTGGCTCATCATTGCTGGCAAACATTTTTGGGGACATTAAACACTGCTAGTAGTAACTTTGCTGTTTTGCTGCCCAATTTTGTGTTTGAGTTGTTCCTACGATTGGAATAAGTCTATTTTGGTAGTTTCTTAAAATTGCACCTCTAGATTCCAATTTCAGGACCTAGAGCTCAGGGTGCCACCTAGAGCTCAGGTGAACCACTCCTTTATCGATTCTGGCATATGGCGACTGAATCCTGGCTTTTCTGGTGCCTTATTAGCTATTGTGTTAAAACACGTTGTGAAAAACTCATACAAATATTGCATTGGCTCATCATCTGTTGGCAGACATTTTTGGGGACATTAAACACTGCTAGTAGTAACTTTGCTGTTTTGCTGCCCAATTTTGTGTGTTTGAGTTGTTCCCACGATTGGAATAAGTCTATTTTGGTAGTTTCTTAAAATTTGCACCTCTAGATTCCAATTTCGGGACCTAGAGCTCAGGGTGCCACCTAGAGCTCAGGTGAACCACTCCTTTATCGATTCTGGCATATGGCGACTGAATCGCCGGCTTTTCTGGTGCCTTATTAGCTATTGTGTTAAAACACGTTGTGAAAAACTCATACAAATATTGCATTGGCTCATCATTGCTGGCAGACATTTTTTGGGGACATTAAACACTGCTAGTAGTAACTTTGCTGTTTTGCTGCCCAATTTTGTGTTTGAGTTGTTCCTACGATTGGAATAAGATCTATTTTGGTAGTTTCTTAAAATTGCACCTCTAGATTCCAGTTTCAGGACCTAGAAGCTCAGGGTGCCACCTAGAGCTCAGGTGAACCACTCCTTTATCGATTCTGGCATATGGCGACTGAATCGCCGGCACTTTTCTGGTGCCTTATTAGCTATTGTGTTAAAACACGTTGTGAAAAACTCATACAAATATTGCATTGGCTCATCATTGCTGGCAAACATTTTTTTTGGGGACATTAAACACTGCTAGTAGTAACTTTGCTGTTTTGCTGCCCAATTTTGTGTTTGAGTTGTTCCTACAGATTGGAATAAGTCTATTTTGGTAGTTTCTTAAAATTGCACCTCTAGATTCCAATTTCAGGACCTAGAGCTCAGGGTGCCACCTAGAGCTCCAGGTGAACCACTCCTTTATCGATTCTGGCATATGGCGACTGAATCCTGGCTTTTCTGGTGCCTTATTAGCTATTGTGTTAAAACACGTTGTGAAAACTCATACAAATATTGCATTGAACTCATCATTGCTGGCAGACATTTTTGGGGACATTAAACACTGCTAGTAGTAACTTTGCTGTTTGCTGCCCAATTTTGTGTTTTGATTTGTTCCCTACGATTGGAATAAGTCAATCTATTTTGGTAGTTTCTTAAAATTGCACCTCTAGATTCCAATTTCAGGACCTAGAGCTCAGGGTGCCACCTAGAGCTCAGGTGAACCACCCCTTTATCGATTCTGGCATATGGCGACTGGATCCTGGCTTTTCTGGTGCCTTATTAGCTATTGTGTTAAAACACGTTGTGAAAAACTCATACAAATATTGCATTGGCTCATCATTGCTGGCAGACATTTTTTGGGGACATTAAACACTGCTAGTAGTAACTTTGCTGTTTTGCTGCCCAATTTTGAGTTTGAGTTGTTCCTACGATTGGAATAAGTCTATTTTGGTAGCTTTTCTTAAAATTGCACCTCTAGATTCCAATTTCAGGACCTAGAGCTCAGGGTGCCACCTAGAGCTCAGGTGAACCACTCCTTTATCGATTCTGGCATATGGCGACTGAATCCTGGCTTTTTCTGGTGCCTTATTAGCTATTGTGTTAAAACACGTTGTGAAAACTCTATACAAATATTGCATTGGCTCATCATTGCTGGCAGACATTTTTTGGGGACATTAAACACTGCTAGTAGTAACTTTGCTGTTTTGCTGCCCAATTTTGTGTTTGAGTTGTTCCTACGATTGGAATAAGTCTATTTTGGTAGTTTCTTAAAATTGCACCTCTAGATTCCAATTTCATGACCTAGAGCTCAGGGTGCCACCTAGAGCTCAGGTGAACCACCCCTTTATCGATTCTGGCATATGGCGACTGGATCCTGGCTTTTCTGGTGCCTTATTAGCTATTGTGTTAAAACACATTGTGAAAAACTCATACAAATATTGCATTGGCTCATCATTGCTGGCAGACATTTTTTGGGGACATTAAACACTGCTAGTAGTAACTTTGCTGTTTTGCTGCCCAATTTTGTGTTTGAGTTGTTCCTACGATTGGAATAAGTCTATTTTGGTAGTTTCTTAAAATTGCATCTCTAGATTCCAATTTCAGGACCTAGAGCTCAGGGTGCCACCTAGAGCTCAGGTGAACCACTCCTTTATCGATTCTGGCATATGGCGACTGAATCCTGGCTTTTCTGGTGCCTTATTAGCTATTGTGTTAAAACACGTTGTGAAAAACTCATACAAATATTGCATTGGCTCATCATTGCTGGCAGACATTTTTTGGGGACATTAAACACTGCTAGTAGTAACTTTGCTGTTTTGCTGCCCAATTTTGAGTTTGAGTTGTTCCTACGATTGGAATAAGTCTATTTTGGTAGTTTTCTTAAAATTGCACCTCTAGATTCCAATTTCAGGACCTAGGCTCAGGGGTGCCACCTAGAGCTCAGGTGAACCACTCCTTTATCGATTCTGGCATATGGCGACTGAATCCCTGGCTTTTCTGGTGCCTTATTAGCTATTGTGTTAAAACACGTTGTGAAAAACTCATACAAATATTGCATTGGCTCATCATTGCTGGCAGACATTTTTTTGGGGACATTAAACACTGCTAGCAGTAACTTTGCTGTTTTGCTGCCCAATTTTGTGTTTGAGTTGTTCTACGATTGGAATAAGTCTATTTTGGTAGTTTCTTAAAAAATTGCACCTCTAGATTCCAATTTCAGGACCTAGAGGCTCAGGGTGCCTGCCTAGAGCTCAGGTGAACCACTCCTTTATCGATTCTGGCATATGGCGACTGAATCCTGGTGGCTTTTCTGGTGCCTTATTAGCTATTGTGTTAAAACACGTTGTGAAAAACTCATACAAATATTGCATTGGCTCATCATTGCTGGCAGACATTTTTTGGGGACATTAAACACTGCTAGTAGTAACTTTGCTGTTTTGCTGCCCAATTTTGAGTTTGAGTTGTTCCTACGATTGGAATAAGTCTATTTTGGTAGTTTCTTAAAATTGCACCTCTAGATTCCAATTTCAGGACCTAGAACTCAGGGTGCCACCTAGAGCTCAGGTGAACCACTCCTTTATCGATTCTGGCATATGGCGACTGGATCCTGGCTTTTCTGGTGCCTTATTAGCTATTGTGTTAAAACACATTGTGAAAAACTCATACAAATGTTGCATTGGCTCATCATTGCTGACAGACATTTTTTGGGGACATTAAACACTGCTAGTAGTAACTTTGCTGTTTTGCTGCCCAATTTTGTGTTTGAGTTGTTCCTACGATTGGAATAAGTCTATTTTGGTAGTTTCTTAAAATTGCACCTCTAGATTCCAATTTCAGGACCTAGAGCTCAGGGTGCCACCTAGAGCTCAGGTGAACCACTCCTTTATCGATTCTGGCATATGGCGACTGAATCCTGGCTTTTCTGGTGCCTTATTAGCTATTGTGTTCAAACACGTTGTAGAAAAACTCCTTACAAATGTTGCATTGGCTCATCATTGCTGGCAGACATTTTTTGGGGACATTAAACACTGCTAGTAGTAACTTTGCTGTTTGCTGCCAAATTTTGTGTTTGAGTTGTACCTACGATTGGAATAAGTCTATTTTGGTAATTTCTTAAATTGAACCTCTAGATTCCAATTTCAGGACCTAGAGCTCAGGGTGCCACCTAGAGCTCAGGTGAACCCTCCTTTATCGATTCTGGCATATGGCGACTGAATCGCCGGCTTTTCTGGTTCCTTATTAGCTATTGTATTAAAACACGTTGTGAAAAACTCATACAAATGTTGCATCGATTGCATCATCATTACTGGCAGACATTTTTTGGGGACATTAAACACTGCTGGTAAGTAACTTTGCTTGTTTTGCTGCCAAATTTTGTGTTTGAGTTGTTCCTACGATTGGAATAAGTCTATTTTGGTAGTTTCTTAAAATTGCACCTCTAGATTCCAATTTCAGGACCTAGAGCTCAGGGTGCCACCTAGAGCTCAGGTGAACCACTCCTTTATCGATTCTGGCATATGGCGACTGAATCCTGGCTTTTCTGGTGCCTTATTAGCTATTGTGTTCAAACACGTTGTGAAAAACTCATACAAATGTTGCATTGGCTCATCATTGCTGGCAGACATTTTTTGGGGACATTAAACACTGCTAGTAGTAACTTTGCTGTTTTGCTGCCAAATTTTGTGTTTGAGTTGTACCTACGATTGGAATAAGTCTATTTTGGTAATTTCTTAAAATTGAACCTCTAGATTCCAATTTCAGGACCTAGAGCTCAGGGTGCCACCTAGAGCTCAGGTGAACCACTCCTTTATCGATTCTGGCATATGGCGACTGAATCGCCGGCTTTTCTGGTTCCTTATTAGCTATTGTATTAAAACACGTTGTGAAAAACTCATACAAATGTTGCATCGATTGCATCATCATTACTGGCAGACATTTTTTGGGGACATTAAACACTGCTGGTAGTAACTTTGCTGTTTTGCTGCCAAATTTTGTGTTTGAGTTGTTCCTACGATTGAAATAAGTCTATTTTGGTGGTTTCTTAAAATTGAACATCTAGATTCCAATTTTAGGACCTAGAGCTCAGGGTGCCACCTAGAGCTCAGGTGAACCACTCCTTTATCGATTCTGGCATATGGCGACTGAATCGCCGGCTTTTCTGGTGCTTTATTAGCTATTGTATTAAAACACGTTGTGAAAAACTCATACAAATATTGCATTGACTCATCATTGCTGGCAGACATTTTTTGGGGACATTAAACACTGCTATTAGTAAGTTTGCTGTTTTGCTGCCAAATTTTGTGATTGAGTTGTTTCTACGATTGAAATAAGTCTATTTTGGTAGTTTCTTAAAAGTAAACCTCTAGATTCCAGTTTCAGGACCTAGGGCTCAGGGTGCGAACCACTCCTTTATCGATTCTGGCATATGGCGACTGAATCGCCGGCTTTTCTGGTTCCTCATTAGCTATTGTATCGAAACATGTGTTGTGAAAATCTCATACAAATGTTGCATTGTCTCATCATCGCTGGCAGACCTAGATATTTTTTGGACATTAGACACTGCTAGTGGTTTAAGAACCACTCGAATCCAATTTCAGCTCCCTTCGGAAAACGGGTAACATTTTTTTTTTCTTTTCGTATTTTTCAACTCTTTCTCTAAACAATCTACTAATTTTTCAAAATACTGTTCCTCATCATAACCTTGCTTAAATCCCAAAAGTATTTGAATAGCAGCGATTTTATATGAAAATAAGCTATTGATTGTTTGGGTCGCTCCACTGCTCATGACTCATCTTCTGTGTACGGCTGTACAGATGGTTGCGGATAGAGCTTACTTTTGTGCGAAATATTAGCTAACAAATTTTTGACAAGAAAGGACAACGAATCCCTTTCCAAATCATCTATTGCATCTTTCCATTTTTTTTCAACTTTTTTACTAAATTATCTACCGCTTGCATAGTTTTGGCCAAATCTAACATTTTTTTAAAATAATTTTATCTAGGCCTAAGGCAGTTTCGGTTCAATTTGTTGAATATTAATTTTGACTGTGCATTTTTGTGATAATTTCTTCAGGTGGATTTTTAAAACTCCCTTCGAAAAAACGGGTCTGTCAATTCTTTTTCTTTTCGCATTTTTCAACTCTTTCACTAAACAATCTACTAATTTTTCAAAACACTGTTCGTCATCATGACCTTGCTTGAGTCCCAAAAGTATTTTAATAGCAGCGATTTTATATGAAAGTAAGCTATTGATTGTTTGGGTCGGTCCGCTGCTCATGACATCTTCTGTATATGGCTGTACAGATGGTTGCTGGTAGAGCTTTCTTTTGTGCGAAATAGTATATCTGCTGACATATTTTTGACATGAAAGGACAACGAATCACTTTCCAAATCATCTATTGCATCTTTCCATTTTTTTTCAACTTTTTTACTAAATTATCTACCACTTGCATATTTTTGGCCGAATCTAACAATTTTTTTTAAATAATTTTATCTAGACCTAAGGCAGTTTCGGTTCAATTTGTTGAATATTAATTTCGACTGTGCATTTTTGTGACAATTTCTTCAGATGGATTTTTAAAACTCCCTTCGGGAAACGACAATTTTTTTGTCTTTTTTTAAAAAAGTATTTTAATAGCAGCGTTTTTATATGAAAATAAGCTATTGATTGTTTGGATCGGTCCACTGCTCATGAATTCCTATTGCTCAAATCCAAAGAGGCAATAGAGAAAGAGGGCAATAGAGAAACATATCTTCTATTATAGATATGACACAACACCAGTATCAGGTCTAAGGAGAGACCAAGTTAAAGAGGTGGAGAAAATGGAGACAGATCCTCCAGCGGGTTCCTCACGGGTTCCTCAGCCGGAGGCAAGCTCCTCGACTGTGAAGGGCGGCACGGAGGGCCAAACTCCAACTGTAGAAGGGTGTGTATCCTCGGAGGTACAACAGGGGTATGATGGGTTATAGACTGTGTGATGACTCAAGGAAGGGGGCACACAATAAATCTTTAAGGTCGCAGTGATTACCTCCCCCCCTCTTAATCACTCTACATTCATTCATTCTAGTCCCATATGTCATGTTACCATTCGGGGTCTATTAAGCATCACTGGATTTCCCATAGCATTTGGACTATGCATCATAGGTGATCCCATAATTGGAGGCCTGCCCATTCCTATAGAACATCCTATATTGGGTAGCATACCCATATTAGGTCCTTTCATACCCATTTGTGGTCCTCGACTAATAGTTATATGACTAACTGTACTAGGATGGTCATCAAATGGATTTGAGGCGACTATAGTGTCACCATAGCCGGCCAAAATGGTGTCTCTATATTGAAGCTTCTTGATTATTTTTCCTTCCATTTTTAGGGCTACTTAGAGGTCCAGTAATATCTCGTTCCAGATAGGAGACATTTAATCTAAATGGAGTCATGCCATTATATTTTTGTAAATTAAAAAAATACTTCAAACTTGTTTTAATATCAACTAGTCTGCCGTCACTAGAGGTTTTATATCTTAATATTTGGGCTTTGCTACGATTTGATCAATATTATTTAGTTTCTTTTTTAATTAAAGTTGACTCCGGATCAGCAGCCACTTGTTTTAAAACTTCTTTTCAGGGACCTTGAAGGCTCTATACAAAATTACAGGTGAGTTCATATACAGGTAGCTTCAAAACGATGGTTTACATATTTGAACAGCAACTGAGTAAATTCTGCATTATTGAAAATCCTCAGGGATCATCTTGCTGGTGTTTTACACATTCTAGAGGGGCAAAAGTTATGGCGAAGGTTACAACTTCTTGATAGTACAAATATTGGGGAACCCGACAAACACTTTGCATATATTTCTCCATTAACTTTTCATTATAAACGTACACCTTGAATAATAAATTTATATTTTAAAGTAAATTATTTATTATTTAAAACCTTTTCCTATGTATATTCGTGTATTTTCAATAGCACTATTTCTCTTTACATTACTTAACTGTCCTAAACAAAACCGATCACTATTGTTACTTGGATTGATAAAGTCATCCACTATGACTAATGTAGAGTGACAATGAAAAACTTCACCCACTCTACTATTTAACTCATAGTAAGCAATCGATGCACAAAACGACAGTTCTTGGTATGGCACTGCTCTGGTAGAATCACTCCCAATATCAGGGCCCCAATGATAGAAAGAGGAGAATGCTTGCCTCGGTTATGCATTCGATGATCCTGTACGCCTCGCCCATTTTTAGTAAGGCAACAGACTATAAATACAATGAAAAAGTCGTCGAGGGGATTAACAGAATGCTAACCCTACGCGTAGTGTCGGCGTATTGTGCGGTTTTCACAGAAGCTGTTCTCGCTCTAGCAAAAATTCAAATAGCAAATCATCCTACAAATCGAGAAAAGAAATCTAATATACAGGCACGGCTCAGGGTATCGATCAAAGGCCAGGAAGTTAATACTGGACAAATGGAAAACAGATGGTAGACATACCAAGGCCGAATTAAAATATTTATCCCGGACGTGAGGATCCGGATAAACAACACGTGGACGAAAACGAACTACTACATCACCCAGACGATGAGAGAGCACGGAGCTTTTAGGGAATACCTATTTAGAATAATGAATGCGAAATCCACAAAATGCTTGTATTGTGAAGCATCAGACACGGCTAATCACACATTATTCGAGTGTAGAAGCTTTCGGAGACTATAAATCCACAAAATGCTTGTATTGTGAAGCATCAGACACGGCAATCACACATTATTCGAGTGTAGAAGCTTTCGGAGACTATAGCATCGGCGGAACAAATATGCCAGGTTAAAATCACAAGGGAAAATGTCGGTGAGCTTATGATGGAAACAAAAGAGAACTGTTAGCAATCACCAGGATGATGACATCATGCTTAAAAAACAGGAAAATGAAAAGATAAAAATCTTCAGTCTTGAAGTAATGCCAAAAGGTGGTTCCGAAATTAGAGAAGTAAAGTGTTCCTACTCATTGGTCCAAAGTTGCAACTCTACAGATGGGTTTTTAGTGGGTATGACTCAGGTTAGAGGTGACCTTCACACTCTGGCTGTAAATGGCTTTTCTCATCTTAAAAAAATGGTATGGCACTCTTTGAACATCTTGTGTTAGAGGTGGTTCTGGGCTGGAATTGTTATTGGTTGTTGATGCATTTTCATCTGTTGGACATACACAGGCGAAGGTATTTCAGCCAAGTTGGCATATGGAGATTGAGGACTTGAAAGACCACTTCGTGGACTAGATACATTAGATATGGGAGAGCTAGGGCTCATGTGGGCCGAATTAAAACCATTTGAAGAATATCTCATATTATGAGGTATATCGACTATTTGTTGGAATGGCAATGAAGAATGGCCTGGTACAAAATCATTACGGCGTGGTACCAAGACTGCTGGTAAGACTGGACTCTCTATCCTTTTATAATGATAAGGATTAATGCACACTTCCTTCGGTGTTGATGAAAATGGGCACTGATATGGTTCTAAAGGTTTAAATTCGCGATGGCTCTGTAAATCAGGCCACTTCCGTACACGGCCAGTATATTAAATGGGACAATCCCTTTCTATGAGAAACCTACAACAGAAGTAACCATTGTCAACATTACCAAACTGTCATTGTTTTTACCAACCTGTTACATTGTCAAACTGTAGTCTTCCACCTAAACGTCTAGGGATAGTGACGTATTTGCTTGGTTGCCCAGGACAACTTAAAGCCCTTTCCAAATCATCTATAGCACCTTTCCGGGTTTTTCAACTTTTTTACTAACTTATCACTGCTTGCCAAATCTACTTTTTAGCCAAATCTAACAATTTCTTTAATTCGTTGAATATTAATTCCGACTGTGCATTTTTGTGGCAAATTCTTCAGGTGGATTTTTAAAACTGCCTTCGGGTCTGACAATTTTTTTTTCTTTTCATTTTTTTCAACTCTTGCACTAAACAATCTACTAATTTTTCAACACACTGTTCCTCATCATCACCTTGCTTAAATCTTAAATCACAAAAATTTTAATAGCAGCATTTTTTTATATGAAAATAAGCTATTCATTGTTTGGGTCGGTCCACTGCTCATGACTCGTCTTCTGTGTACGGCTGTACAGACATGTTTTTGACATGAAAGGACAACGAATTCCGTTCCAAATCATGCATTCAAATTCATTGACAAACATTCTGCATATATTTCTCCATTAACTTTACATTATAAACGTACACTTTGAATAATAAATTTGTCGGTACATTAAAGTAAATTATTAATTATTTAAAACCTTTTCCTATGTGTCTTCGTTCTTCATGTATTTTCAATAGTACTATTTCTGTTTACAATACTTAACTGTCCTAAACTAAACCGATCACGGTGATCACTATTGTTACTTACATTGATAGTCATCCACTATGACTAATGTAGAGTAACAAAACTTCACCCACTCTAATATTTACCTCATAGTAGAGATGAGCAAGAAGTCGCAAATTGCGATTCAATCGCAGCGATTTTAAAATCGCAATTGTGTGTAATTTTGTGGCTATTTCAACATTTTATAGTAAACTGAGATTGAATTTTCTCTCTGATATTATTATTTATTTATAGAGAAGGTGATATTTTCTAGGGCCAAGATCAATAATATACCGGGTGTCTCAAGAGTGATTTACTCCTATAACTTTTTTATCTTTTTTTTGTAAAAAACGAGAATGACTACAACTTTTGATTTTTAAATGACACCCTCGATATTTTTTTACTTTATTCAATAGAAAATGACACTCTCAATAGAATGGCATATCATCCTATGTCAACTTTTGACATTTTCGCTTAAAAATTGTATTTTAAATTTCAATCTGGAGTTCCATGGCTAAAAAAAGGAGGCTTGGAAAAACAGATTTGGTAATCTATTGGTTTTCGTGTCTTGTCCTGGCTGATTAAAATATTAAAAAATACCCTTGGTATTTCGAGTCAAATTGTCGTTATGAACGACATGTTACAATTTCCAATTAAACCATATGCAAAAATGTCAAAGTGAGTGTCATTTTCTATCTAATAAAGTAATAAAAATACCGAGAGTGTTATGAAGAAATCAAAAAGTTGTAGTCATTGACGGTGCTTTTTGCTCGTCTCTACCTAGCACGGAATACGTCAATCAATCCTAATCGCGATTTATGTCACATACTAACGTACCAAATCTTGTTTCTTTACTTGAAAAAATAAAAAAGTTATAGGGATGAGCCATCTTAAAAAAATAATTCTTTTAGATTTTTTAAAAATTGGATAAAGAATTAGATAAATGAAACCCGTAGAAAGAGTAGATATGTGTAGTTGCATCAGTTGCAGCATATAATAAAATTTTAATACCTATAATATGTGTTGCAGATGTTAAAAAAACTAAACAACTGATTATTATTCTTATTAACTCTTTTTAACTGTTAAGCTGGTACATACACAAAACATTATAGACATAGTACAATATGTAAGTATTAAAATCGCAATCGCAGGTTACAGTCGCAGCGATTTAAAAATCGCAATCGCAGTTTCAATTGCGATCGGCGAATCGCAGTTTTTCTCGTCTCATACCAGTACCTCATAGTAAACAATCGATGCCCAATACGGCCTGTTCTTGGTATGGCACTGCTTGAAGTTTTACGCTGGAATTGATATTGGTTGTTGATGCATTTTCATCTGTTGGATTGTACGCAGGCGGAGGTGTTTCAGCCAAGTGGGCATATGATTTGATGATTGGATACATTAGATATGGGAGAGGCTCATGTGGGCCGAATTAAAACCATTTGAAGAATATCTCATATTATGAGGCATATCGACTATTTGTTGGAATGGCAATAATGAGTGGCCTGGTAAAAAATGATTATGGCGTGGTACCAAGACTGGTGGAAAGACTGGACTCTCTATCCTTTTATAATGATAAGGATTAATGCACACTTTCTTAGGTTTTGATGAAAATGGGCACTGGCATGTTTCTAAAGGTTTTAATTCGCTATGGCTCTGCAAATCGGGCCACCTTCATACACGGCAGTATATTACATGGGACAAGCCCTTCTTATGAGAAACCTACAACAGAAGTAACCATTGTCAACATTGTACTAATATTGGAATAACTATATCAAAAAAAAAGTTTACAAACCTGTAGTCTTAAACCCAAACTTCTAGGGATAGTCACGTATTTGCTTGGTTGTCCAGGACAACTTAAAGCCCAACCTTTCCATATCATCTATTGCACCTTTCCGTTTTTTTTTCAACTTTTTTACTTAACCTATCTACTGCTGGCACATTTTTGGCCAAATCTAACAATTTTATATAATAATTTTATCTAGGCCTCAACTCTTTTTCTAAACTATCTACTGATTTTTCAGCACACTGCTCCTTCTCATCACCTTGTTTAAATCCT
Organism: Sitophilus oryzae; assembly: GCF_002938485.1. Classification (NCBI taxonomy): domain Eukaryota; kingdom Metazoa; phylum Arthropoda; class Insecta; order Coleoptera; family Curculionidae; genus Sitophilus; species Sitophilus oryzae. The sequence continues at coordinate 1,269,074 of NW_022146734.1, read as the reverse complement.
AAAAGTATTTTAATAGCAGCGCTTTTATATGAAAATAAACTATTGATTGTTTGGGTCGATCCACTGCTACATGACTCATCTTCATCAGTGTCCATGTATACTAAAAATTGGTGGAAACGGAGATTCCATTCATGTCTGTTTCTGTAAACGTTAGGTGATTTCAACCGTAAAAATTATATGTGGTTTTAACTCAAAGATATCAGACCTCCCTACATTCGAAAGAAACTACCGAAGATACAACAAATGTGTCAGAATGCACTTCACCCCAGTTACAGTTTAAGTACCTACTCAGATATGGGTTTGCAAGAACCATCTATACAGAACCACTGAAATTCATCATGACTATTACTAAATTTTGAGGATTAATTCAGAACCTGTAGAAACTTTCAGAAAAGCAATTTTTCCTTTCAGAAAAGTTATTTCTCCTCACTCATATCCAGCATAAAGATCGGCCAGTACAATATCTCCTGGAACCTCATCTATACACAATTGACAAAACTTATCCGAATCATCTCAAACAAGATTATATTTACCAGACAGACAATTCGTCAGTACATGATGGCCCATAAAAGTTAGTAGCTGTTTTGACATGATTATTGCAAACTGTTATGTCTGTAACATATGTAAACATAAAATAGCTTGATCATTGTCGTGGATTACTTTATGACAAATTCCAAGGAACAAATTTTATCACAAATTCCACAGGGATAGACAGGAGGCGCATTAAGGTTGATTCTCACTATACCTTCCATATCAGCGCCCTTCCGTTTCCCTTCCGTTTACATAAAATATTATACCATGGAAATGAATAAGACAATGCACCCATACTTAGCTACCCTCTTGGCAACGGAAACTTTATATTGGACATCGACGCTAGCAATGTTGCGTTAGGCGCTGTTCTGTCTCAGATCCAGGATTGTCAAGAAAAAGTCATTGGTTATTTTAGTAAGACCTTGTCAAAACCGGAAAGGAACTACTGTGTAACCAGACGAGAATTACTAGCAGTAGTTAAAGCAGTGGAACACTTCTACAAGTATCTCTATGGAAGAAAGTTCTTGTTAAGAACAGACCATGCTGCTTTGAAATGGCTGTTGCAGTTTAAGAATCCTGAAGGGCAGGTAGCTAGATGGATTGAACGATTACAAGAATTTGACTACGACACAGACCAAACCAAACATCGAGCTGGGGCAATCCATCGGAATGCCGACGCACTTTCCAGAAGACCTTGCGCTAAGGACTGTAAGCATTGTTCCCGAGCAGAAGAGAAAGAAGTGAAACTCCTTAACAACTGTGGTTAATGATAGTTGGCAACCCGAAGATCTTGCAAATGACCAAACCAGTTACCCAGAATTAGGGTTAGTAATTAACTGGAAAAACACAGGCCAAAGACCAACGTGGGAAGAAGTTTGCAGATATTCGCCGAACGTAAAGTCGTACTGGGCCCAGTGGACTTCCTTGGTAATAGATAACGGACTACTTCGCCGTGTGATCGAGAGACCGGAGACCATGAACAGAACTATCAACCGTTATCTGGAAAAAGTAGTCTCTGACCACCAAAGAGACTGGGACAAATTTCTTCACCTGTTCCTGTTGGCCTACCGTTCATCCGTCCAAGAATCTACAGGGCAAACTCCAGCCAGCATCGTTATGGGACGGGAAGTACCCTGTGATCTGAAATTTGGTTGCCGACCGGGAGAAGAAGTCGCCGGAGAAGATTATGTCCACACACTACGTCAAAGGATGGACGACATTCATCAGAGAGTCCGCCTAAATATTTAAAGTGCTAGTGACCGAATGAAGGAACACTACGACATTCAAGCTGAGCATGGAGGATACCAACCAGGGCCGACGATTTCATGGCCCGATACAACAGCAGTGAGAAGGCTCGCTATGGTGTAACCAAAGAAAATCAACGAGACCTCTTTTCCGTGCCTCCTGATTATTCGCTCGCTCATTGTGTGGCTCGAGATTTGCGGATGTCCAGAGGAATCGCTGCGACGTTCAATGAGAAGTTTGGGCGTGTCGGAGAACTACGCCGACAGGATCCAGAGGTTGGAAGCGTCTTGAGGCTAACCGACAATGCACATGGCCAAGCAAGACACATCTTCTACCTGGTCACCAAGGAATGGTCCCCGAGTAAGCCGACTTATCTCAATCTATGGAAGACCCTGATTGAACTGAGAGAAGCCCTGCTAAACAACAACATTGCACGATTAGCCATTCCGAAGCTGGCACGGCGTGTGGACTCGATGGTTTGAGTTGGCGTACAATCCGGAACATGATTGAAGTCTTGTTCAGATTTACGGGAATCGAGATCCTCGTTTGCTGCTACAACCCAAAGCTGAGATCGGGAGAGAAAACTGTAGACTGCTATTTCTACCAGACTTCGCAATGTACCAGGGGCTAGCTTTGCAAATACCTTCATTCACCGTGTACATCTCGGGACGAGCATGTGCCTAAGAAGGAGGCAGTGTTGCGGACCCGTGTGGACTCGACCTAACCTAACTATATGTCCCGCCCTCAGATGACCTTAACATCGCATTAAAGAATATACACCGTATAATGATTCATTCGTTCGAGAAGAATCGAGTCCCACTGGAATGGACTAGTTCATACGAGAACATTCGAAAACCTTCTCTACGCACCTAACGATCTATGGACTATTCTAGAGTTCTTTACCTGTCGGTATAAAAGCCGGCGGCTGTGGCCTACAGGGGGCAGTTATAAATATATCAGTGCAGTGGACGCGCTAAAATTCAAAATAAATTCTTAGTTATAAATCGTTTGTAAATAGTTCTATAAGTCTTTTATCGTTATTGTTTTTGTTAATTAGTGTTAAATAAATAGTGTTTAAATAAATTGTGACTTTCTATCCACACGGAACCGACGAAAAACGTAACATTACAATAAAAGCTACCTAAATTGGAATTTACCCGGTATAGGCTAATATGTAGTTAAATTAACTATTGTACTTTAAATCAAATTAAAACTTATATTTATATAAAAAGTTATACAGGGTGAGACAAAACTAATATTGAATATTGGTCACCTTTAAAAGCATGTTACTCTTTTATTTTAAATAGAACACCCAGTATATTATGGAGAATTTATGTCTCTTCAAAATACTATTAAGGTTGCCTACTCCTCAAACAAAGATTTTCCTAGATATTTTCATTTACATGATTTGATCTGATTAGATCTTTATTATTTGATAAAATCTAGATGACTGTGATATGTCTGACGTTACTTCAACATAGATGTCTAATTAGTTCAACTTTAACAACTAGTTATCATCTTTTGTCAGTTAAAACAAAAAAATTTCTCAAGAATTTGCCGAAAATGCAAACTTATCCTACATCAGAGAGAATTGATATGATTCTATTAGTTGGTGAATGCAGTGTGCATTCACCAATTAATAGAATACTTAAATGCTCCTGATCTTTATAGTCTGGTTTTCTTATGGAAATATGTTAAAGACAGTGTTTAAAAAACTTGACCAACTAGTGTCGACAAGATGAGATAAATTATTGTAGCGACTTTTTGAGGTAGAACTCCACATATGCCTTTTAAAATGAAAAGATCCTTTTGAAAAGGCAATCATTTTATGCAGTTAACAGGAAAGGAAGCATTTTGAGCATTTGATTTCATCTAGCTAATTTTTGTCGCATAATAATTATAGGTTTATATCTAGTTTTAATTCTGTAATAATTAAAATATGTTTTAAACGTGTATTTTTTTATTACCGTTGAGTATTTTACTCCACAATCTTTAATTTTTGTTAAATTAACAAAAGGTATATCACACAGCCACCTAATTTTTTTCAAATAATAAAGATCTACTGACGCAAAATCATAAAAATTAAAATATCTAGGAAAATCCTTATCTTATCTTCCTTATCTATCCTTACCGGAAAAATATACTGGGTGTTCCATTTAAAATAAAGGAGTAACTTATTGCTTTTAAACGACTAATGTTCCATATTAGTTTTGTCTCACCCTGTATAACTTTTCGGGTCAAATTTCAATTTGCTTTAATATACAATGGCAATTTCAATTTGGTTTAACATACAAACCAAACTATAACAAAGTCAACTAAAATTTAGGTAGCTGTTATCGAAATTTAAAATTTACTCTTCATTTTCACAAAATGTGAAATATGTCAAAATCCTTAGATTTTAGGTATATGCTTCTTGGATAAAACTTTTCTAGAATCGGAAAATCAATTAATATATAGGGTGTTCCATTAGAAAAAAACACAACTTTGATGTGAACTTTTTTTGGGGACACCGTGTATAATTCTATATATTTTTATAAAATGCAGTTAACCTACATATGCTGCCAAAATTTCATTTCGATATAAACTACCGTTTTCTTTGGGGCTTCCGCGGCGTATGAGAGGCGCCACCCTGTATGTGTAGCTTCAAACATTTTTAAAAATATTTTCGAAATAAGCCACATAATACGCGCCAAGAATTTAATTCCGATTAAAATTATTGTTTTTCCTAGAGATATGTCTTGTAAGAGGCTCCACATTGTATAATATTTGAAAATCATAATTACACATGTACTTTGTTATGTTATTAAACTACTTATGAATATCCGTTTGATAACATAACAAATTTTTCAGAACACCAGAACTGGTCCAAACAAATTTTCAACAAAAGTTTTAATTGGTTATTATTCATGAGTAAACAACATATCGCAAAAAATCCCGATATATTTAACATATTATAGCCTAATAGATAAATTCGGGAAATACCGCATATTATAATAATCTAATAACTAATTAGTTGAAAATATAAAAAAAAACATTAAAATTAGAGTATTTAAAATTAAAAATACCTACCAATCAACAAATAATCTAATATAAACTGTTCCAAAATATTATAGAGTAAAGAGATACCGATACTAGTACTCGATACCGTGTGTTTTGCAAAATTGAAGTCTCATTAAGGAGCCGATAACGCCTATAAACCGCCTCGTGCGTGTTGGCATCATATTCACTATAATATATAAATCCAGATATAAATGATATAACATTTATACGTAATGTACGTTTATACGTTTGTTATATACTCGTATAATATAATAATAATATACGTTTAAACGTTATATACGATATAACGTTTATACAGGGTGGTTCGAATTGTATTCGGGAAACTTCGACAGCACATTCTGCAGATAAAAATAACTAAAAAAATTCGGATAAATGTATGTCCTAAAATGATAGTTTCGTAATACATAGTTTTCATTTTTATTTCGATTGTTTTCAAATAATTTCTGACCTAATGACATTTGGTGGTCGTACAATGGGCGCATTCAGTAAACACACCGGTATTAATCTGTAAAGACCTACCCAGTGGCAGATACAGTGGGAGGGCCCATGGGACCCGGGCCCCCCTAAAGTCTGTGAATTGTGTAAAATTTTAGGCTTTTGGGTTAAAAATGGCGTCCTAAACAGCATAATCTACATTGCTTTTTATTTTGCCCCCCCCCCCTAAAATAAATTCCTGTATCCGCCCCTGGACCTACCGATAACTTTTCATTGAACGATCAAGTTACTGATACGTAAATAAATAAATAAACAGGAAACAAAATACGGTAGGCTCTCAAGTGATCGGTGAATCAACCGGTGAGTTACCATTGGCATTTACTTTAATTTTCTGCACCGGTGGACTAACCGGTATGTTTACCGAATGTGCCCAATGTCTCCCTTTATTTTTTGGCTATCTATCTTCTTACCACATAGAATTTTCAATGATGGCTAATTGTAAAAATTTCAGAAATAACAGTTGCAGTAAACTCAGTGCCATTGTCGCTATGAAGTATGAGTCGCAGGAGTCCCAGACTCCAGAAATATTTTAATCAGTTCTTTTGCAACCTCCGCTGCACTTTTTGTCGTAAAAGGTCGTAAAAATATAAATTTCGTTACATGATTTTGATAATGGAGGAACCGATGAAACTCATTGTCGGGGCGATATTGAAAATCTATTAGGTCAAATTGTCATAGTCATAAATTAAATAAAAATATGTCATCAACAAAACAGTTTTATTAATTAATGAATCCAAACTATATCATTGTTACTTAGAAATAACTAACGAGATTATTATTATCAAATAGAACATTTGGTTAATGGTAGCCTAGTTCAGTCCTTACACTTTTGGAATATATTTAAAAACATAAACAAAAATAAAGAATAGCATATAAAACAAATCTACTAAAAGATTCATTATAATTAAGTGTTTAAGAATATCACCCGACTTGTTCCTTTGAAAATCAATACAAATTATTCGATTTGATAATAGAATTTGGTTCATACAACTTTTAGTACATATAAGTTAGTTCTCCGTTTATTTATAGTACTAAATGAACTTCAAATTTCACCATTTTTAGGCTATATCATTCACAAATAAAATGTTTGTAAAATATGAACTATAAATGGCGAAAATCAAAAATTATTCATCTTTTTTTCGTCATTTTCACTGTTTCTTCTGCAGTTCGTTTCTTGCCTCGAATTTCATGACTATTTGCTTCGATAAGCAATTTGTTTTCACAGACTACACAGTTATCCGTACTTCCATGGCCTGCCGTACAAAATATAGTTAATTCTTCTACACTCAGTTTCTCCTCCTTTATTTGTACTTCCTCTGGATTGAAATATGAATCGGCCACAACCTCAGGAGACATTTCTTCGGGTATTTCCAGTTCTTGGGATGTTTCTTTCATTTTTCGCTTATCTTTACCCATATCGATGTCATCTGAGACGTCAATCTTACTCCCAATTTCCCCTGATATGCTTTCTGATTTATTGTTTTGTTGTTTTAAGACACTTGGTATACTCAATAAAAATAAATCGTCTACAGTTTTAATCGAATCCAACAAATCCTTAGGAATATTTGCACTGGAAAATCCGAGTTTAGGGTCTGTTCCAAATAACGCTTTAAAAGGAGAACATCCTATTGCATTATTGTGACAGTTGTTTCTCTGAAACTGTACAAAATGACAACCTAGCGACCAGTTGTTCGATTGGTGGTCGTACATCCATGCCTCCAACATATTTACAAGGTCCTGATGACGGTCTTCAATGTCTCCCTTTATTTTTTGGCGATCTAGCTTCTTACCACAAAGAATTTTCAATGATGGCCATATTGTGAAAATTTCAGAAATAAGAGTTGCAGTAAACTGAGTGCCATTGTCGCTATGAAATATGAGTCGTAGGAGTCCCAGACTCCAGAAATATTTCAATCAGTTCTTTTTCAAACTCCGCTGCACTTTTTCTCATTGTCGGGGCGAGGTCATAGTATTATTATATTATAATACATAAATTAAATAAAAAATATGTCATCAACAAAACAGTTTTATTAATTAATGAATCCAAACTATATCATTGTTACTTAGAAATAACTAATGAGATTATTATTATCAAATAGAACATTTGGTTAATGGTAGCCTAGTTCAGTCCTTACACTTTTGGAATATATTCAAAAACATAAACAAAAATAAAGAATAGCATATAAAACAAATCTACTAAAATATTCATTATAATTAAGTGTTTAAGAATATCACCCGACTTGTTCCTTTGAAAACCAATACAAATTATTCGATTTGATAATAGAATTGGTTCATACAAGTTTTAGTACATACAAATTAGTTCTCCGTTTATTTATAGTACTAAATGAACTTCAAATTTGACCATTTTTAGGCTATATCATTCACAAATAAAATGTTTGTAAAATATGAACTCTAAATGGCGAAAATCCAAAATGAATCGTCATTTTCACTGCTTCTTCTGCAGTTCGTTTCTTGCCTCGAATTTCATGACTGTTTTCTTCGATAAGCAATTTGTTTTTACACACTACACAGTTATCCGTACTTCCATGGCATGCCGTACAAAAAATAGTTTAATTCTTCTACACTCGGTTTCTCTTCCTTTATTTGTACTTCCTCTGGATTGAAACATGAATCGGCCACAACCCCAGGAGACATTTCTTTGGGTATTTCCAGTTCTTGGGATGTTTCTTTCATTTTTCGCTTATCTTTACCCATATTGATGACATCATCTGAGACGTCAATCTTACTCCCAATTTCCCCTGATATGCTTACTGATTCATTGTTTTGTTGTTTCAAGACACTTGGTATACTCAATAAAAATAAATCGTCTACAATTTTAAGCGAATCCAACAAATCCTTAGGAATATTGGCACTGGAAAATCCGAGTTTAGGGTTTGTTCCAAATAACGCTTTAAAAGGACAGAGTCTTATGGCATTACTGTGAAAGTTGTTTCTCTGAAACTGTACAAAATGACAACCTAGCGACCAGTTGTTCGATTGGTGGTCGTACATCCGTGCCTTCAACATATTTCCAAGGTCTTGATGACGGTCTTATATGCCTCCCTATAATTTTTAGCGATCTATCTTCTTACCACAAAGAATTTTCAATGATGGCCATATTGTAAAAATTTCAGAAATAACAGTTGCAGTAAACTCAGTGCCATTGTCGCCATGAAGTATGAGTCGCAGGAGTCCCAGACTCCAGAAATACTTTAATCAGTTCTTTTGCAACCTCCGCTGCACTTTTTGTCGTAAAAGGTCGTAAAAATATAAATTTCGTTACATGATTTTGATAATGGAGTAATCGATGAAACTCATTGTCGGGGCGAGATTGAAAATTTATTAGGTCAAATTGTCATAGTATTATTATATTATAATACATAAATTAAATAAAAAATATGTCATCAACAAAACAGTTTTATTTATTAATGAATCCAAACTATATCATTGTTACTTAGAAATAACTAACGAGATTATTATTATCAAATAGAACATTTAAGGTTACTGGTAGCCTAGTTCAGTCCTTACACTTTTGGAATATATTTAAAAACATAAACAAAAATAAAGAATAGCATATAAAACAAATCTACTAAAAGATTCATTATAATTAAGTGTTTAAGAATATCACCCGACTTGTTCCTTTGAAAATCAATACAAATTATTCGATTTGATAATAGAATTTGGTTCATACAACTTTTAGTACATACAAGTTAGTTCTCCGTTTATTTATAGTACTAAATGAACTTCAAATTTCACCATTTTTAGGCTATATCATTTACAAATAAAATGTCTGTAAAATATGAACTATAAATGGCGAAAATCCAAAATTAATCATCTTTTTTTCGTCATTTTCACTGTTTCTTCTGCAGTTCGTTTCTTGACTCGAATTTCATGACTATTTTCTTCGATAAGCAATTTGTTTTCACAGACTACACAGTTATCCGTACTTCCATGGCATGCCGTACAAAACATAGTTAATTCTTCTACACTCAGTTTCTCGTCCTTTATTTGTACTTCCTCTGGATTGAAATATGAATCGGCCACAACCTCAGGAGACATTTCTTCGGGTATTTCCAGTTCTTGGGACGTTTCTTTCATTTTTCGCTTATCTTTATCCATATCGATGTCATCTGAGACGTCAATCTTACTCCCAATTTCCCCTGATATGCTTACTGATTCATTGTTTTGTTGTTTTAAGACACTTGGTATACTCAATAAAAATAAATCGTCTACAGTTTTAAGCGAATCCAACAAATCCTTAGATATATTGGCACTGGAAAATCCGAGTTTAGGGTCTGTTCCAAATAACGCTTTAAAAGGAGAACATCCTATTGCATTATTGTGACAGTTGTTTCTCTGAAACTGTACAAAATGACAACCTAGCGACCAATTGTTCGATTGGTGGTCGTACATCCATGCCTTCAACATATTTACAAGGTCTTGATGACGGTCTTCAATGTCTCCCTTTATTTTTTGGCGATCTATCTTCTTACCACAAAGAATTTTCACTGATGGCCACAATGTAAAAATTTCAGAAATAACAGTTGAAATGAACTCAGTGCCATTATCGCTATGAAGTATGGCAGGAGCCCCCGACTCTAAAAATATTTTAATTAGTTCCTTTGCAACCTCCTCTGCACTTTGTGTTTTAAGGGGTCGTAAAAATATAAATTTCGTTACATGATCTTCATAATGGAGTAACCAGTGAAACTCATTGTCCGGGCGTGATTGAAAATCTATTAAGTCAAATTGCCCTCTTGAAATAATATCTGACGAAATAACAGGTTGTACGGCCGAACTCGTATGATTTTTGTTCTTTCTCTGTTGGCACACTCTACATGTTTCGATAAGTTTCTCTATCGCAACTCTTGATACCTCATACGCTGATTTCACGGTGTGGAGCAGTTTATCTCGTCCGCCGTGACCTATATTAACGTGCTTTTCGTACAAAAGATTAAATAAGTCCTCGTAAGCAACCATATAAGTCATTTTTTTATTATCTTTGTGTTTTTTAACAACGACCATTTTCCCATCAACTTGTTTTAAGTCGTAGAGAGATAGAAGATAGTACTGGCGTCTTTTCTTTCTCCCTGGTGTTTCTTTGGCCAGTAAAATATCATCCGCTATCTGTAACAAAAATCCTTTATTAGAGTTGGTAAAGTAAAATAGGTCTTCTAATACTTCTTGAATATTATAAAATCGAATTGGAAAATTAAATCGTAGGTAAACATACAAGGTTGTTATGTTTTTAAACCAGTACACTGTGACCTTATCTCTCCACAGTACTAAAATCTATTACTATTTATCTATAGTGTGATGTCGTTATTTTACAGCTACTCCAGTTTTTACTCCCATATACAGGGTGGCGCACCTCATTCGCCTCGGTTGATTATACGAAAACGGAAAGATCTAGAAACAAAATATTTTATGAGTATATGTGGGGAGGCAATGTGCACAATTTAAAATTATTTTGAAACATACAGGGTGTTTCAGAACTAAGATCCATACCAAAGTAATATTTTTTCTTTTGGAACACCCAGTATTTTATTTCATTTTTGGATTCTTGAGCCCAAAAAAGGCGTTTATTATAAGGGTTAAATATGTTTAAAATATTTGGTTTTTGAGATTTTTAAAGGTATTTAAATTTGCATATTACAACAGAATAGATTATTAACACCCTGTACATTACATTTCAGAATTAATTCTTGTGCTATGTTTAAAGGTAGAGAAATAAACTTTACTGAAAAATGTTATTGCTACCTTAAATTTATACAGGGGTATCAAAAATTGCTGATCTATTTTATGGATTTATTTTACATAAAAAGTTCGTTATTTTAAATACAACACCCTGTACTTTTAAAATAAATCGAAGCCGATTCAAATGCTCTTTCAAACTATATTAGGGTTTCCTATACCTATCTAGCTCAGATTTTGAATAAAAAGCGATTTTTAAATAAAATTGCAATCAAGGTGGTTGGTGTCGCCATGGCAATTTTCTAGCGACAGTTAGTAACTATTTTTAAAGTCGACAAAAGTTTATGGACTTAATTTAAAATTATTTAAATTTATAGCAGTTTACTGTTATTTAATTTACCTACAATAGTTTAATAAGTAATATACCCCAGTCTTTGATTTATTTTACAATGACTTGTAGATATATGGATTTTCTATAAAAGAGCCAATTACGGCAAATTCATTTTCTTCACTTCCAATGACAGGTTTCTGCCTAATAAGTTTTTTATAAACCACACTACCAGCTCTGCAATATAGGACAAGTAGTTTTTCAAAAGAACGCTTATCAGGAAGACTCCTATTTGGATATCTTTGAGCATAAGCCCTTGAGGCCAAGAAGCAATTTTCCTTTTGAAAAACTACTTGTCCTATATTGCAGAGCTGGTAGTGTGGTTTATAAAAAACTTATTAGGCAGAAACCTGTCATTGGAAGTGAAGAAAATGAATTTGCCGTAATTGGCTCTTTTATAGAAAATCCATATATCTACAAGTCATTGTAAAATAAATCAAAGACTGGGGTATATTACTTATTAAACTATTGTAGGTAAATTAAATAACAGTAAACTGCTATAAATTTAAATAATTTTAAATTAAGTCCATAAACTAATGTCGACTTAAAAAATAGTTACTACCTCTCACTAGAAAATTGCCATGGCGACAACAGCCACCTTGATTGCAATTTTATTTAAAAATCGCTTTTTATTCAAAATCTGAGCTAGATAGGTATAGGAAACCCTAATATAGTTTGAAAGAGCATTGAATCTACTTCGATTTATTTAAAAAAAATATAAGGTGCTGTATTTGAAATATCGAAGTTTTTATGTAAAATAAATCCTTAAAATAGATCAGCAATTTTTATATAAATTTAAGGAAGCAATAACATTTTTCAGTAAATTTCTCTACCTTTAAACATAGCACAAGAATTAATTCTAAAATGTAATGTACAGGGTGTAAATAATCTAATAATATTGTTGGCATGCATATTTAAATATCTTTAAATATCTTAAAAACCATAGATTTTAAATATATTTAACCCTTATAATAAATACCTTTTTTGGGTTCAAGAATCCAAAAATGAAATACTGGGTGTTCCATAAGAAAAAATATAACTTTGGTATGGATCTTAGTTCTGAAACACCCTGTATAATTCAAAATAATTTTAAATTGTGCACGTGGCCTCTCCACATATACCCATAAAATATTTTGTTTCTACATCTTTCCGTCTTCGTATAAACAACCGAGGCGAATGAGGTGCGCCACCCTGTATACAAGCTGTATACAGGGTGGCGCTTCCCATACGACACAGTTGACACAATCAGTTGATTTAGACAGATCGAATATGTGGACTTTCCTTAACCTATAAACCAAATTTTAACTTTCAATATGCCGAATTTACGAATGAGCCAATGTTTATTCCAAATCATGTTTTCGTCAATTTTACACATGTTTAATTTTTTATCTTAAAACTATTAGAAATAGGTAGGTATAGACATAGGTTAGTATAACAGAAAAATTTTGAGATTTGGAAATAGTTTCGAAAAATATAATAATATACCAGGGGTTTCATTTAAAATAACAAAGATGCTACCACTTTTAGTATAAATCGGCAACACTGTAATGTTGAAATTAATTTAGACACCGGTTCTCCATAAACGTCAAACGTACCATGGACGTGAATTACCCTGTATATATTACTAGTCTTTTTTTCTCGCAATATTTTTTTTAATTAATATTCGACATATAAGAACACTTTGTATGATTTTAATTAGGTAGATCTATCGTTTATAATATGTTCGACCTAAATTTATTATAAATCAACTAAATCAACCCCCTTCCCCCAACCCTCTGTTCCTTAAGTTCTGTCCTCCTTCCCTAAGTTCTGTCGTCTGTTCTTCCTCCGACCACCAGAAGCGCACTTGTGCAAAATTGAAATGTATTATAAGTTGCCTATCTATTTAATATTGTAAGTTTCTATGATAGAAAATAGAAACGAATATAAACTTAGGATATAAATAAGTCCCCGACTCTTTATCGGTTATGGATAGGTTATGGCTTTGGCTTATGGAATTTGGTATAGAAAATAAAATAACATTTTTCAGAAAATTTCTTATGAGAAACATGTTTTTGGGACTTCGTTTAAAATAATCTAAGACGTTCATTTTAAGATAAAATAGGCTTCATTTTCGAAAAAAAAATTGTGTCTGGATAGTTCATTGAACTCTGATAGTTACCTCTTTGAGTTCTTCTCTATTCCATGCCTTCTTCCTATTACTGTCTTCTGCATAATATTCGTTAAGTTTTATATAAAACAGTTCTGAATGCTGTAATAGCTCCATTTTATGTCCTTTAATATACGAAACAAACACAAAACACGGCCTCTTAATAGGGACTAGATATTTAGAGAGATTGTGTCATTGAGAAAACCCCAACAAACGAATATTAATTATTCCTAACTCCAAACAACGACCCTCGATTATGGTATTATATATAGACAAGGCAACGACCGACCGACTGACTGACTGACTGTAAAACGTAAATATGTTGAAAGTTCTCCGATCTCCAAGCCTAGCTACGCTCATAAAATAATTAACTAGAAAGAAGTGTCAACTCTGTGTTAAATCGTGGAAACACGATACGCCACCGAAAGCCTTCGTTGTCGTCTGGAGAACTAATTTTCCAATTGACAGGTTGACATGATAAGGACATGATGGCTTAATTTTCATTTCCGTTTCCGGTTATTCAATGGCGGGTCCTCTTTCAGTTCAAATGTATTTTGTATTTTTACTTTTCATAAATAAAACCAAAAATTATTTATTCACATATATTATTTGAAATATGGAACAACGTGACTAAATAAACATAAAAATATAGAGGATTGTATTGTTTCAATACCAATTAGTTAATTATATGTACTTTTAACGTAAATTAGTTAAGGTATAAGCATGACTTACAGTAATTTGTAAATAAACACACGTATTCGCAGACTTCAAGGACAGAAAACGGACACAGGGACATGAAAACGGGAGCCTTATACAAAAACCTGAAAACAGAAAAACAAATTTTTTTATACTAAAATTAACAATCTAAAAATATCAATAGGTATAAAATATAAATATACTGTTTAAAAAAGCGTCCATTATTCCCAAAGAGACCTGGCTTATAAATCAAAAAGAAGCAAAAAGAGACTTTTAGTCGGATAACATAATCAGATTATCAGTCCGATTTATTGCATTATTGACAATAAATCGCACATATTGGAGATAAATGATGTTGGCTATAGTTAAAAATGATCTTACCTTGCTGTAAATTGTTTCCATTTTCAAAAAAATCGCCGATCAAAGAGATTATAACACCATTTTCTTGCATCTAAAAAATGTAAAAACAGTGTTTATTTACTACCTATTTTTCATATACATGGGACATACCTACTACTGCAGAAACGTCATTTTCTCCAGGATTCTTCATGTAATATATATTTTATATACTTTATTACCTTTATATTTATAAATTTCAGCCGAAATATTAAATTGAACTTCCAAAACGAAACTAAACGGAATGAATTAAAATGGCGTCGAATATTTTCAGAGAATATTTTCGAATTTGTTCTAGAACAAATTTGAAGTTGTCTCTGAAACTGAAATCTGTCAATTCTAAACTGTGAAGTTAGACAATAGTTAGACAAAAACAATGCTGTCCTTGTCTAGGCGGCCATACTTGTCGTGAGGAGAATGACAGGAATGACACTAATGACTGTTTCCAATTTTCCTATTTCACTGTCACCCCCCTGGCTACGCTATTTACCGGATTGACTAATCATTACAGCGAATGACGCGAGACGCAAAACCTAGCGCTAGGGACGTTCAAAAAGATCGATATGTTAAAATATCGATCTTACGTAGTAAAAGTCATGGAATTAAAAGAAACAAACATGAAACAAATCATGGATTCTGAAAATACGTTTTTTTTCTCGAAGTAGAATGACTATTTCGGTATTTCAAAATTGGATATTTCATGTATACGAAAATGCTTTTCGTGGTTTTTGATTTAATGAGACTATTGAGAGACACAACAGTTTCAATAAAAACTATTTATTTCGCACATTTTTTCAACCTCGCCAGGCCTCGAAAACTTTTGGCGCGTCGTCGTCTTCGAAGCGAGTCGTTAGGCTCCTCCTACTTCCTTTCCGTTTTTCCTGTCAAGACAAGGCGCCAAATTTGAATTATAAGTAGGGAGGGGCATATTTAGTGCTATATCGATATACGATAACACCCCCCCCCCCACTTTGAAAAAAGCGTTGCCATGACGGTTAAAACAATAATTTACAATTTTACACTTTGATTTTACATAAATCAATGCAAAAATACAAATTTTACAAAACTAAATGAAAATAAATAAATAATAATAACTCTAGTAAAGTAAGAGAAAATATTAAGTTATATCTTCTAAAAATAATGATAATACAGAGTACAAAATTCAAAATAATTCTTAAAACATAAAACATAAATAAATGAATGGAGAACTTAAATAAAAATAAGTACAAATCAAATCTTCCTTTTGTTAGATTTGTGTGAAATATGTTTAGATTCTGTAGTAAGGTAGGTAAGTTTAATAAAGTTAGTAATAACCATTATCAAGCGTAACAACTAAGTGTACAAGCACAGAATAACTAGCTACGCAACAGAAGCCTCGTTACATGTATAAAATTGTAGGTAGCAAAAGGAGACAGGCTTTAAAAGTCAGTCTCCAAATCAGATATTTTGATGTGGGAGTTTCGCTACTACATAATAGAGGGCAATAAATTTAAAAGAAAACAGTTTTCTACAAACAAAATTTAAAAGAATTTTGTGCAGTATTGCCATTGTGTAATTCATATCGTAATACTTCCTGATAAAGCCTACCTTCAAATTTGCTACATCATTTAAACATATTGTTACGTTTTTCGTCGGTTCCGTGTGGATAGAAAGTCACAATTTATTTAAACACTATTTATTTAACACTAATGAACAAAAATAATAACGATAAAAGACTTATAGAACTATTTACAAACGATTTATAACTAAGAATTTATTTTGAATTTTAGCGCGTCAACTGTATATTTATAACTGCCCTCTCTAGGCTACTACTGCCGCCGGCTTTTATACCGACAGGTAAAAGAAATCTAGAATAGTCCAAAGATCGTTAGGCGCATAGGGAAGGTTTTCGAATGTTCTCGTATGTACGAGTCCATTCTAGTGGGTCTCGATTCTTCTCGAACGAATGAATCATTGCGGTGTCTATGCAATGTTAAGGTCATCCGAGGGCGGGCCATATTGTGAGGTTAGGTCGAGTCCACACCGGCTCGCAACACTGCCCCCTTCTTAGGCACATGCTCGTCCCGAATGTATACGGTGAATGAAGGTATTTGCAAAGCTGGCCCCTGGTACATTGCGAAGTCTGGTAGAAATAGCAGTCTACAGTTTTCTCTCCCGATCTCAGCTTTGGGTTGTAGCAGCAAACGAGGATCTCGATTCCCGTAAATCTGAACAAGACTTCAATCATGTTCCGGATTGTACGCCAACTCAAACCATCGAGTCCACACGCCAGCTTCGGAATGGCTAATCGTGCAATGTTGTTGTTTAGCAGGGCTTCTCTCAGTTCAATCAGGGTCTTCCATAGATTGAGATAAGTCGGCTTACTCGGGGACCATTCCTTGGTGACCAGGTAGAAGATGTGCCTTGCTTGACCATGTGCATTGTCGGTTAGCCTCAAGACGCTTCCAACCTCTGGATCCTGTCGGCGTAGTTCTCCGACACGCCCAAACTTCTCATTGAACGTCGCAGCGATTCCTCTGGACATCCGCAAATCTCGAGCCACACAATGAGCGAGCGAATAATCAGGAGGCACGGAAAAGAGGTCTCGTTGATCTTCTTTGGTTACACCATAGCGAGCCTTCTCACTGCTGTTGTATCGGGCCATGAAATCGTCAAAGGACATCTCCGAATCAGGGGGATCAAAGCTGCAGGTTCTCACGGTCCCAGCACGATCTTCTATTTCGCCTTGGTAGGGGCTCAAACGGTTGAAATGGACTACCCTCGGTTTTCCTTTTGGCAATTTTCTGATACGGTATACGACGTCATTAATTCTATCCATGACTTCGTATGGCCCTTCCCACGAGGATTGTAGCTTCGGAGATAACCCACGACGTCTCTGCGGGTTATATAGCCACACCAACTTCCCTGGTTGGTATCCTCCATGCTCAGCTTGAATGTCGTAGTGTTCCTTCATTCGGTCACTAGCACTTTGAATATTTAGGCGGACTCTCTGATGAATGTCGTCCATCCTTTGACGTAGTGTGTGGACATAATCTTCTCCGGCGACTTCTTCTCCCGGTCGGCAACCAAATTTCAGATCACAGGGTAGGCGCACTTCCCGTCCCATAACGATGCTGGCTGGAGTTTGCCCTGTAGATTCTTGGACGGATGAACGGTAGGCCAACAGGAACAGGTGAAGAAATTTGTCCCAGTCTCTTTGGTGGTCAGAGACTACTTTGGCCAGATAACGGTTGATAGTTCTGTTCATGCGTTCAACCATCCCATCGGATTGTGGATGTAGAGCAGTCGTCCTGGTCTTGCGGATGTTCAGGACTTCACAGACGCCTTGGAACAGATTGGACTCAAAGTTTCTTCCCTGATCTGAATGAAGCTCCATGGGAACACCAAACCTGCAGATCCATTCTTTAACAAGGGCATCAGCAATCGTGGACGCTTCTTGATTTGGCAACGCGTAGGCCTCGACCCATTTGCTGAAGTAATCCATTACTACCACAATGTATTTGTTGCCATCGTTCGTCTCCGGGAAAGGACCAGCCACGTCGATCGCTATTCGTTCGAAGGGACTACCAACATTGTACTGGCGCATAGGGGCTTTACCACGCTTTTGTGGCCCATTAATGGCTGCGCAAATGTCACATTTCTTACACCAGGCCCTCACATCTTCTTTGCAGTTCACCCAGTAGAACCGTTCACGCAGCTTGCCAAGTGTCTTGGTAACACCAAGATGTCCTCCGCTGGTTCCATTGTGAACTTCCTCCAAGACTTCTGGGACCCTTTTCATTGGAATGACGATCTGCCTTCTCTCTTCTTGTCCCTCCGGTCTCTCGATCACACGGCGAAGTAGTCCGTTATCTATTACCAAGGAATTCCACTGGGCCCAGTACGACTTTACGTTCGACGAATATCTGCAAACTTCTTCCCACGTTGGTCTTTGGCCTGTGTTTTTCCAGTTAATTACTAAACCTAATTCTGGGTCACTGGTTTGGTCATTTGCAAGATCTTCGGGTTGCCAACTATCATTAACCACAGTTGTTCTTAGGAGTTTCACTTCTTTCTCTTCTGCTCGGGAACAATGCTTACAGTCCTTAGCGCAAGGTCTTCTGGAAAGTGCGTCGGCATTCCAATGGATTGCCCCAGCTCGATGTTCTGTGTCGAAGTCAAATTCTTGTAATTGTTCAATCCATCTAGCTACCTGCCCTTCAGGATTCTTAAACTGCAACACCCATTTCAAAGCAGCATGGTCTGTTCTTAACAAGAACTTTCTTCCATAGAGATACTTGTAGAAGTGTTCCACTGCTTTAACTACTGCTAGTAATTCTCGTCTGGTTACACAGTAGTTCCTTTCCGGTTTTGACAAGGTCTTACTAAAATATCCAATGACTTTTTCTTGACCATCCTGGATCTGAGACAGAATAGCGCCTAACGCAACATTGCTAGCGTCGATATCCAATATAAAGTTTCCGTTGCCAAGAGGGTAGCTAAGTATGGGCGCACTAGTCAGGTCCTTCTTCAATTTTCGGAATGCCTCGTCAGAATCTGAGTCCCAAGAGAAACGCCTCTCGCCTTCGGTAAGTCTGGTCAATGGTTTTGCGATGGTGGCGAAACCCTGTACATAGCGGCGATAATATGTGCATAGTCCCAAAAAGCTTCGTAGTTCATGTTTATCTTTAGGTATTGGCCACTCTTCCACTGTCTTGGTCTTCTGTGGATCTACCGCAACTCCTTGGGAGGAGACTACATGTCCCAAGTAGTGTACCTTTTCTTGACACAGATGACATTTTTTGGGGCTAAGTTTCAAACCAGAGCTCCCTAGTCGCTTGAAAACTTCTTCCAAATTCTTCAGATGCCCACCCAATGCCCTGGATTTTGTTTGATTGGTCGTGCATCTCCGGTATCAATTTTGTGTTGTACTAAATTGGTACGACCTCTCTGTCCTGCTTCTCCTTTATCAAACACATCTTGATACTTGATTATCAGGTTTCTCAATTTTCTTCTATTTTCGGGAGATAATCCTTTAACGTTTACTAACTCCTTCACCATTTTGTCCGGAATTTTTGAAGTCGAAACTTTGGAGGCTTCCACGCTTCGAACGACTGAGGAGACCGAACAACAGTACCCTAAGAGGGTTCCCTTCTTCAAGGATACAGAATAATAATTCGTGTTCATTACTCTCACCGGTACAGTTTTCTTCGCTCGTAGCAGGGCTTTTCCAACAGCGATCCCTCGTCCTATTTCGCTGTCATGGTTCCTTGGCTCCAACAGAATAATACTCCCATTATTCATTTTACCTTCTAGGCAACCATCCAAAAATATCTCACAGCGCTCAGGGATCGAAACATCTTCTGCTACCACCACGCGAAGCGTCTCCTCACATTTTCGATGCAGAACCACTTCTTCTTCATTTATTTTCAAAATTCCTTGTTTGAGGTTTAGCTCAAAACCTCTAGTGGTCATGATGTCCATTCCGAGAATAAGTTCATCTTCGATGTCTGCTACTAACACTCGATGATTAAAACAGGTGCTTCCGATAACAAAATTAAGATCTACCTCTCCATGGATGAGAGCGGAGCTTCCTGTAGCTGTACGTAGTCCCATTGTGTTGTTTTAACCTTCTTCGATGTTTTAAGAATGTCCGGTCTGATAATAGTTTTCGTCGCTCCTGTATCCAACAGCATAGTCCGGAACTCTCCATCAACAAAACCATCCACAAACATGCTGTTGAATTTGTGTTGTAGCGAGGCGACTCGAGCAGTTTTCGTTGGGGCATGTTGGGTACAGGTCGACGTGTGCCCCTTCATTTCGACCCTTAGTAGTTTTCCGACCTCGACGAAGCCGGTTCTTCGTTCTTCTCCTTACAACGGCTTCGCACGTGTCCTACCTGTCCGCAGTTCCAGCAACGAATCGGTCCTTTCTTGCCCATGTACTGGTCCATTACCTTCCGAACAAACCCTTCCACGGATTCGTCGGAACATTCGTCGATGGCCCGTACTCTTCCTAAAGACCGAGAACTTTGTTTCGCGGCCTCAAATTCTAGGGCACGTGCTAAAGCATCCACCAAGTGCGTTGGGTGGGCTAGGAGAAGTGCCTGTCTTGTCTCGTTGTCACGTAAGCCGTCGGAGAATGCCTGTACTGCCAACCGCTCCATAACATTCTCGGGCGTGACAGGGTACGCAAGGCGAACGAGGCGGGCTACGTCGGCTTCAAACTCCTGCAGAGACTCATTTGACTTTTGAATGCGATTTTTTAGCTGGGAATGATAGACATGTTCCAAATGAGCTTGACAGTACCTCATTTCTAAATGTCGTACCAATTGCTGCTAATCTCCCTGTTCCGATGGTGACAGTGTCTGCAGGATGTCAGTCGCATCTCCTCGCAGTGCGACAGTCAAAGCGGTAGCCTTTTCAGCGATTGTCCATCCGTTCGTTCTCGCAGCGGCCTCAAACTGGCAAAAATAATTGGCCCAAGCGGTTTTTCCGTCAAACTGCGGAGGTTTCATAACTGATTTTGAGGCATACTTATTTTCGGCTAGTTTCGGTCCCTCCGATGTTTCTTGACATTTTGGTGAATTCGACTTCGCTATTTCTTCTTTTAAAATTTCTATCTTTCTGTTTACATCGTCCTCAATTTGTGTTATTTTGTCTTGTAGCTCCGTTGAATTCTCTATAATCTTTTCTTCTAATTCCCTGGAGTTTTCTGTTATCTTGTTGTATAAACTTTCTTCTAAATTAAGTATTTTATTATTAAAGCTGGCTTGTATGTCTTTAGAATTTTCTGCAATCTTATCTTCTAAAATATTCATTTTATCACTGATTTTCTCTCTAAATTAACTTCCAAGTCAATTATTTTACTATTCAAATTGTTCAAGTTGTCGTCTAATTTTTGAGAATTCTCTGTCATTTTATCATTCAAACTGTCTTCTAATTTTTGTAAGGACTAGTCAAGGTCACCTTCCAACTCAAAGCAAAATGTGTCAGAATCCTCACTTTCCTCCACCAAAACGTCTCAGTCTAGCTTGCAAAATGCTTTTCTTACCATCTGTCTCGCACTCTCTCTCTTCCAGTATACATTTTAATTCCGACACTTTCAAGTCTTTCAACAATTTTTTGGGAGCCATTGTCTGTCTTTTTATTTTCCTGGTCTATCACACACGCCACACTTGACACCAATTGTTACGTTTTTCGTCGGTTCCGTGTGGATAGAAAGTCACAATTTATTTAAACACTATTTATTTAACACTAATTAACAAAAACAATAACGATCAAGACTTATAGAACTATTTACAAACGATTTATAACTAAGAATTTATTTTGAATTTTAGCGCGTCAACTGTATATTTATAACTGCCCTCTCTAGGCCACTGCCGCCGGCTTTTATACCGACAGGTAAAAGAAATCTAGAATAGTCCAAAGATCGTTAGGCGCATAGAGAAGGTTTTCGAATGTTCTCGTATGTACGAGTCCATTCTAGTGGGTCTCGATTCTTCTCGAACGAATGAATCATTGCGGTGTCTATGCGATGTTAAGGTCATCCGAGGGCGGGCCATATTGTGAGGTTAGGTCGAGTCCACACCGGCTCGCAACAATATTAAAATAGATCAGAGCTGTTTTTTCAGTTTGCCATGTTAGTTGGAATCAAATCTTATGAGCTAAATTACAATCACTTCCTGACGTTTGATTGTATAATTGAATCCTGAATTTTCATTGTAATTCGGCGACAATATAAAAGTATTGTTCTACTATTATGATACCACTTCCTGACGTTCGATTGTGTTCATACCAAGTTCATATTGTATAATCGGGAAAAAACGGCGTTAGCGATAGCTATGAAATAAATATCACTGTCATTTTATATGTAAATTTATATGGCAAACGATCGTCCTTCTCCAGCCAACTGGACGCCGTTTTTTTCAGAAGCATATCAAGTGATACCATAATATAGTACTATATTACAATACATGGCGTTCGATTGGGCTTAAACTTGGTATACTATATCTTCAGTGACATTGTAATATTATGGTACCAGGTAGCATATAAAGTGGTACCTTCTATAGTACCATATTTGATGACATAGCAATATTAGGTACATGGCGGCAATAGGGCTTAAACTTGGTATACTACGTATTTTCGGTGACATTGTAATATGATGGTACTATGATGCATATCATCTAATACCATGGTACCATAATATAGTACCATATTATGTACATGGCGTTCGATTGGGCTTAAATTTGGGATACTACGTATCTTCGGTGATATTGTAATATTATGGTACATGGAGCATAATAAGGGTACCATAATATAGTACCATATTACGATGCCATTTCCTGGCGTTCGATTGGACTTAAACTTGTTATACTACGTATCTTCGGTTACATTGTAATATGATGGTACTATGATGCATATAAAGTGGTACCTTAATATAGTACCATATTTTAATACCATTTCCTGGCGTTCGATTGAGCTCATATTTGATATATACTTGCGTATTTTTGATGACATTGCATTATTATGGTACCATGAAGCATATCAACTGGTACCATAATATAGTACTATATTACGTACATGGCGTTCGATTGGGCTTAAACTTGGGATACTACGTATTTTCGGTGACATTGTAATATGATTGAACTATAATGTATATAAAGTGGTACCTTAATATAGTACCATATTACGATACCATTTCCTGGCGTTCGATTGGGCTCAAACTTGGAATACTACGTATCTTCGGTTACATTGTAATATGATTGAACTATAATGTATATAAAGTGGTACCTTAATATAGTACCATATTACGATACCATTTCATGGAGTTCGATTGTTCTTAAATTTGGTATACTACGGATCTTCGGTGACATTGCAATATTATGGTACCTTAAAGTATATCGAGTGGTACCATAATATAGTACACTATTATGATATCATTTCCTGGAGTTCGATTGGGCCCAAATTTGGTATACTTGCGTTTCTTTATAAAGAAACAAATCTTTATAATTTTAATTTATTTTACGAATTTTAATTTATTGTTCGATGTCGTGACAGCAACTTTTATGCCGAACTAATATATTATTAATTGTATCTGTGTCACTTTTTAAAATCTACCTAGGTCTATATAAATAACGTGGCAAACGGAAGTAATTTGTTATAGTATTTTTTAGTCAGTTAACATTTTTTGTACTGCATTTTAATAAATTATTTCCATTATTATTAAACTTATATTTCATTACTAACGTTCCAGCATTAATAAATATCACTATCAATCGCCCTGTATATTATTAATTTTAAAGGTAATTAAAGGTATTTTCTTAGTTAACGTTATAAGTTAGTGTATATTAAAAATGTATATGTTTTGTAATAATATACTTAAAACTTTTTAATAGCCAAAGGAATAATTAATATAAGTGTATCTGACAAGAAAAGAAGAATAGAAAGAAACGCATACTGCATTATACACAATAAAAAGAATGGGATGCCAATTCAAGTCTTTTTGAATCTGGCAACTGTGCATATTTAACCGAGCTATAAGGCCGTCGACGAGCCGTCGATCCAAAACCGAAAGTTCAAAATTTCTAATTATATTCTGATTATGATATTGTCGCGCCATCTAGTATTCTATTTGTGCAATTTTAGCTCTTTCATTTCGAGTATTTTTCTGTTGCGTAGCTAGATATTCTGTGGTACAAGTCTTTGGTTTTACGGTTCGACATCTAATAGACGAGTTAAGATACTGTTGCGGACCCGTGTGGACTCGACCTAACCTAACTATATGTCCCGCCCTCAGATGACCTTAACATCGCATTAAAGAATAGACACAGTAATGATTCATTCGTTCGAGAAAAATCGAGTCCCACTGGAATGGACTAGTACATACGAGAACATTCGAAAACCTTCTCTACGCACCTAACGATCTATGGACTATTCTAGAGTTCTTTACCTGTCGGTATAAAAGCCGGCGGCTGTGGCCTACAGGGGGCAGTTATAAATCGACAAGTGCAGTTGACGCGCTAAAATTCAAAATAAATTCTTAGTTATAAATCGTTTGTAAATAGTTCTATAAGTCTTTTATCGTTATTGTTTTTGTTAATTAGTGTTAAATAAATAGTGTTTAAATAAATTGTGACTTTCTATCCACACGGAACCGACGAAAAACGTAACAATACGTTTGGGTTACATTCGAATTTGATGGAGAAAGTGGTGAGGTACAAGACCTTATAGAACTATGAGCTTTATCCAAAACAGCATAATTTCTAGGAAAATGTCGATAATCCAACCGACGATTTCTTCTCTCTAACCTAGGCTCTAAAGAGGGGAAACTAGATACCTCGTCTGAGTTTATCTGAGAATTGGGTTGAGCTAAACTAAGTTCAGAGACGGCCCCGAAACTTGGTGGCGAGTCCTCGTCAGCAGGGGTTTCAGGTTCTGAATCTTCAGAAGAGCCATTTTCTGAACTGGAGGTGTCATAATCGGGGAAATTGTCTGAAGGGGCAAGTCTATATCAAAATTTAGATTAATTTGCCCTGACGACTGAACTTGAATGGCATAACAAGTTAAAATAAAATCTTGGTTACTTTTGTTATAATTAAGATTAGGTAAAACATTTGGATGTATAAGATTTACGCTAGCTCCAGAATCTAAAAGTGCGAAAATAACTTTATTATGAATTTTAATTTTTATTCTAGGAAGATGCGATTGTGTACTTACTCCATTCACAATTTGGAAACGACTTCTTAGTGCTGGTTTCTCGATGATTGTGTTGGATAGTTGTTAGCCGGATTCAACTGGTGGGGGTCGCTTCCAGCCCGTCTCTGGTTTTCCGGTCTGTAAGGATTCTCTGGGCACTCACGATAAAAATGTAGGCGTCCACAGAACCTACAGGGTGTAGAGGGTTGATTCCTCTGCGCTGGCGTTCGGATACCATAATTATGTTGTTCTTCATCCACGTCTGATTGACTCAACTGGTCACTGCTGTCCGTTGATTCTTTGAAAGGGTTGTGGGAGTGGGAACTCTGCTTTTCGAAAACAGAAAAGTCCAGAAAATCACCGCCGTTCTTGTTCTCGGGAAGCTTGGGCGTCTCGGAGACAACCTTGAACGATTCCATTTTGTTAGCAGCAATTCTCCAGCTTCGGCTTCACGCTGTTGGGCGCCATGTATACGAAAATGCTTTTCGTGGTTTTTGATTTATTGAGAGACACAACAGTTTCAATAAAAACTATTTATTTCGCACATTTTTTCAACCTCGACAGGCCTCGAAAACTTTTGGCGCGTCGTCGTCTTCGAAGCGAGTCGCTAGGCTCCTCCTACTTCTTTTAGGTACCTTTACATTAGCACTCTTTCCTGGGCGATTGGAGCGCGCCGTTCCAGTCATGCGCGAAAGAACACTAGTCTAAATCGAAATAATCGCGCAAGTTTGAGACTTGTTAAAACACACGCGATATCCCTAATGCAATCTTGTGGTAAAATACATTTTTGGTCTTTTCGTTTTGTTTTCGGGTGTGGTGTATTCCTTTGTTAATTATTGACTTGCATATGATAAATCAGGTACTGTTAATTTTGTGGACGTTATTATGTACTTCTTACACCTTTACCTTTTTGTTATTCTAGAGTTATTTTATACAAACAGAAATTTAAAAAACGCAGCTTATTACGAACTTACACAATTTTGTAAAAGCACAACGCCCGATGCAAATCGCGACTATGTCGTAAAAAAATTCAAAATTTTCGGGGATCGTTCCGAAAAGAACTATAAAAATAGAAGACTCAAAAAGAAGTGGAGCAGGTTTAGACGAAATTTATCGACCAACACTTTAGTATTTCGATTTGTTATTATTGCTTACAAGTGATTAAGAATTGCCAACGCCAAGCATTAGCAACATTGGAGAGGAAAAGACGGAAACTTCTGTTATTAAACCAAATCCAATAAAACATAAAATGATTTACAATCCATTCGCAAATAGTTTCTAAACTCCATAGGAAAAATATCACGCAACTCGCGTAGCAGTGGCATATGTCCATATTTATTGCAATCTTTTCTCCATGTTTGTACCCAACACCTCCATTTTTCCTTCGTATTGTGAAGATACACAACTAAACACAAAGCCACTTTCCATTTTCGTTCCCTGATTTTCTCCATTTTGTAAGAACCTGTCTATAAAACTGTTGAAAAATTCAACATTCTACGAGCCACGCAAAACACGTAGGAAATTTAACAGTTTTCCATTTACACTTGCAGTTTTGAAACGCAGCGTTCTACAACAAACGCCAGTCCTGTGCGATTAAAACGGGGAGAAATTTTTAAAATACATTTGAGACGCGCCACTCTTGACCGCGAGAAAATACGCGTGACTGGAACGGCGCGCTCCTGTCCCACAGGAAAGAGTGCAAGTGTAAAGGTACCTTTTCCGTTTTTCCCGTCAAGGCAAGGCGCCAAATTTGAATTATAAGTAGGGAGGGGCATATTTAGTGCTATATCGATATACGATAACATTCATTGTTTTTCAAAAAAAAAATCTAGCGTAATGCACTCAATTTAGAAACGTTACGCAGATACAGGTGAGTCAACGTAGAGTAAAGTTCGTTATCTCGTTTGTTTTCAGAATTACGAAAAAATGTTAGACAGAAAAGTTTTAGAGAATGTCAAAATACACAATTTGAAAATATTATTTAGTATACAGGGTGCTCCAAAAAATTTGGCGTATACAGGGTCCGGCAATAGTGCGTCGGGCATCTGTAGGTCCTAAAATCTTGAGAATTTAGTTAAAGTGCAAACCTGAAGTATGTACGAGGATGTGTTTCAAGAAAATAGTTTAACTCGTATAGGGTGGCTCAAAAGAGTGTGAGTGAATCGGGATGATTTTCTTTAAATGGAACACCCTGTATATTATTGCATTTTTGGCTTACTTTGAGATCACTTTACATAATCCTAAGATAGGAGTAAATATATTTAGATAGTTTCAGAGATATTAATAAATAAGTAAAAATATATATATATTTTTCAGCCTTTCTTGAAAAAATCTTAAAAATTCAAGAACTGTCCTGATATAAAAATTCTATAAATAGGTATTTACTTTGGATGGTCTGCACTTACTTTGCTATAAATATGGTAATTGTAAATCATACAGGATGCTGAAAATTATACGCCAAACTTTCTAAAATATAAAATAATTTTTCTTGGTTTTTTTTCAAATGGAACACCCTGTACATTATTTTTTCAATAGATGGAGAATTGAAAAATTAACATTTTTTGTTTTTAGATTATTTCAAAATTTTTAATGGTTTCGCAGATATTCGCCGTTTTATATTTCATATATGGCAATTTCTACAGTAAATTTTTATCAAAGCCACCCAATTTTTCTTTCGTATTTTGAGAGAGCCATATGAAATAATACAGCATGTATCTGCAAAACCATTAAAAATGTTGAAATACTTTAAATATAAAAAATGTTTATTTTTTAATTCTACATCATTTGAAAAAACGAAGAAAAATTATTTTACATTTAAGAAAGTTTAGCGTAGAATTTTGAACATCCTGTATGATTTAAGATTGCGATATTTAGAGCAAAGTAAGTATATATCATCTAAAGTAAATACCTAATATAGTTTTGATTTTAGGACAGTTATTGTATTTATAATATTTTTTTTAGTGAAGGTTGAAAAATATATATTTTTTATTTGTTTATTAATATTTCTAAAACTATCGAAATATATTTAATCATATATCTTAAGATTATGTAAAGTGATCAGAGAGGAAACCAAAAATGCAATAATATATATACAAGGTATTCCATTTAAAAAAAATCATCCCGATCCACCCACACTTTTTTGAGCCACCCTATATAAGTTAAAATATTTTCCTGAAATACATCCTCATACATACTTTAAGTTTATACATAAACAAAATTCCCAGGTTTTTTATTCTAGGAGCTACAGATGCCCGACGCACTATTGCCGGACCCTGTATAATATATTTTTTTAACGGAACATACTTACCATTCTTTACTTTATTTTCAGATCCTCCGAACTTTTTTGTAAACAGGGTGGTCCGAATTAAATAATCAAAACGAATTAGGGATCACTTTGATAAATTTCGTTTAAACAAAGAAAATATATTTGTTTGAACATACTATAATAAAATTATATATGGATTCTTGCCACTTAACTGCTTATATAGAAATTTAATTCTACGCAGTGTTTGTCATAATGTGGATCAACCTGCTCTCACTACCGGTTTCGGAGCCCTACTCCATCATCAGGTGAGCTTGGGCAGATCCACAAAATGACAACCACAGCGCAGAGATAATTAATTCCGACTTGTCGGAAAGTGTCATTTTGTGGATCTGCCCAAGCTCACCTGATGATGGAGTAGGGCTCCGAAACCGGTAGTGAGAGCAGGTTGATCCACATTATGACAAACACTGCGTAGAATTAAATTTCTATATAAGCAGTTAAGTGGCAAGAATCCTTATATAATTTTATTATATTGTTGCGGACCCGTACCGTGTGAACTCGGCCTTAGGCTTGGCCACTCGGCTATGACTCATACGCCCACCGACGTTCGAAGAACGCCGCTAAGAATTTTCGAGATATGTCTGGACTGTCTGTTTCTCTCATATATAAGCCGATGCCCCAAACCTGAAGGAGATAGAGATAAATAACCGATCGACGCGTACAGTTACAATCGCCGCGCTAATTCAAAATAAATTTCTGTTAGATAAATAATTAGAAAAATTGTAAATAAGTTATAAATAGTTCTTTAAGTCTTTTAATTGTTATTGTTTTTGTTAATTAGAGTTAAATAAATTGTGTTTAAATAAATTGTGACTTTCTATCCACACGGAACCGACGAAAAACGTAACAATTGGTGTCAGGTGTGGGGTGTGTGATTAGAAAAATAAAACGACTAACGATGGCTCCGAAAAAATTGAAAGACCTGAAAGTGTCGGAATTAAAATGCATACTGGAAGAGAGGGAATGCGAGACAGATGGAAAGAAAAGCATTTTGCAAGCCAGACTGAGAGACGTTTTGATTGAGGAAGGTGAGGATCCTGACACATTTTGCTTTGAGTTGGAAGGTGACCTTGACTCGTGCCTACAAAAATTAGAAGACAGTTTGAATGACAAAATTACAGAAAATTCCCGGGAATTGCAAGACAATTTAAACGGCAATTTGAATAGTAAAATAATTAACTTAGAAGACAGTTTGAAAGATAAAATTATGGAAAATTTCCAGGATTTAATTAATATTTTAGAAGATAAGATCGCAGAAAATTCTAAAGACATACAGGCCAGCTTTAATAATAAAATACTTAATTTAGAAGAAAAGATAACAGAAAATTCCAGGGAATTAGAAGAGAAGATAACAGATACACAAGACAAAATAACAGAGATTGAGGAAGATGTAAATAGAAAAATCGAAATTTTAAGAGAAGAAATAGCGAAGTCAAATTCACCAAAATGTCAAGAAACATCGGAGGGACCGAAACTAGTCGAAAATAGGTATACCTCAAAATCAGTTATGAAACCTCCGCAGTTTGACGGAAAAACCGCTTGGGCCAACTACTTTTGCCAATTTGAAGCCGCTGCGAGAGCAAACGGCTGGACAATCGCTGAAAAAGCTACCGCTTTGACTATCGCACTGCGGGGAGATGCGACTGATATCCTGCAGACACTGTCACCATCGGAACAGGGAGATTATCAGCAATTGGTACGACATTTAGAAATGAGGTACGGCCAAGCTCATTTGGAACATGTCTATCATTCCCAGCTAAAAAATCGCATTCAAAAGTCAAATGAGTCTCTGCAGGAGTTTGAAGCCGACGTAGCCCGCCTCGTTCGCCTTGCGTACCCTGCTACGCCCGAGAATGTTATGGAGCGGTTGGCAGTACAGGCATTCTCCGACGGCTTACGTGACAACGAGACAAGACAAGCACTTCTCCTAGCCCACCCAACGTACTTGGTGGATGCTTTAGCACGTACCCTAGAATTTGAGGCCGCGAAACAAAGTTCTTGGTCTTTAGGAAGAGTACGGGCCATCGACGAATGTTCCGACGAATCCGTGGAAGGGATTGTTCGGAAGGTAATGGACCAGTACATGGGCAAGAAGGGACCGATTCGTTGCTGGAACTGCGGACAGGTGGGACACGTGCGTGCGAAGCCGTTGTAAGGAGAAGAATGAAGAACCGGCTTCGTCGGGGTCGGAAAACTACTAAGGGTCGAAATGAAGGGGCACACGTCGACCTGTACCCAACATGCCCCAACGAAAACTGCTCAAGTCGCCTCGCTACAACACAAATTCAACAGCATTTTTGTGGATGGTTTTGTTGATGGAGAGTTCCGGACCATGCTGTTGGATACAGGTGTGACGAAAACTATCATCAGACCGGACATAAAACAACACAATGGCGACTACGTACTGTTACGGGGGCTCCGCTGCTGTCTATGGAGAAGTAAACCTTAATTTTGTTATTGGGAGCACCAGTTTTGAACATCCAGTGTTAGTAGCAGATATCGAAGATGAACTAATTCTCGGAATGGACATTATGACCACTAGAGGTTTAGAACTAAACTTCAAACAGGGAATTTTGAAAATAAATGAAGAAGAAGTGGTTCTACATCGAAAATGTGAGGAGACGCTTCGCGTGGTGGTAGCAGAAGATGTTTCGATTCCTGAGCGCTGTGAAATATTTTTGGATGGTTGCCTGGAAGGTAAAATGAATAATGGGAGTATTATTCTGTTGGAGCCAAGGAACCATGACAGCGAAATAGGACGAGGGGTCGCTGTTGGAAAAGCCCTGCTACGAGCGAAGAAGAGTGTACCGGTGAGAGTAATGAACACGAATCATTACTCTGTATCCTTGAAGAAGGGAACCCTGTTAGGGTACTGTTGTTCGGTCTCCTCAGTCATTCGAAGCGTGGAAGCCTCCAAAGTTTCGACTTCAAAAATTCCGGACAAAATGGTGAAGGAGTTGGTAAACGTTAAGGGATTATCATCTCTCGAAAATAGTAGAAAAATGAGAAACCTGATAATCAAGTATCAAGATGTGTTTGATAAAGGAGAAGCAGGATAGAGAGGTCGTACCAATTTAGTACAACAAAAAAATGATACCGGAGATGCACGACCAATCAAACAAAATCCGAGAAGACTTCCGCTCGCCAAACGTGAAGAAGCTGACAAAATCCTTCGAGAAATGAAAGAAGAGGGTGTCATCGAACCATCTAACAGCCCGTGGACATCGCCGGTAGTACTAGTAAAGAAGAAAGACGGTACCACCAGGTTCCGTGTTGATTATCGGCAGCTTAATAA
Organism: Sitophilus oryzae; assembly: GCF_002938485.1. NCBI lineage: Eukaryota > Metazoa > Arthropoda > Insecta > Coleoptera > Curculionidae > Sitophilus > Sitophilus oryzae. The sequence continues at coordinate 1,237,124 of NW_022146734.1, read as the reverse complement.
TGTTACCAAGAAGGATAGCTATCCCCTGCCGAGGATAGATGATACTCTAGACACGCTGGCGGGATCGACTATATTCTCTACCTTAGATCTGAAGAGTGGATATTGGCAAGTCGAGATGGCGCCGAAAGATAGAGAGAAGACAGCGTTCTCGGTGGGCTCCGGACTGTGGCAATTTACCGTCATGCCTTTTGGTTTGTGCAACGCGCCAGCTACCTTCGAAAGACTAATAGAGTCTGTGTTAAAGGGACTATCCTGGACTACCTGTTTAGTGTACCTGGATGACATCATAGTGGTTGGGAAATCCTTTGACGATCATCTGAAGAATTTGGAAGAAGTTTTCAAGCGACTAGGGAGCTCTGGTTTGAAACTTAGCCCCAAGAAATGTCATCTGTGTCAAGAAAAGGTACACTACTTGGGCCATGTAGTCTCCTCCCAGGGAGTTGCGGTAGATCCACAGAAGACCAAGACAGTGGAAGAGTGGTCGATACCCAAAGACAAACATGAACTACGAAGCTTTTTGGGACTATGCACATACTATCGCCGCTATGTACAAGGTTTCGCCACCATCGCAAAACCATTGACCAGACTTACCGAAGGCGAAAGGCGTTTCTCTTGGGACTCCGATTCTGACGAGGCATTCCGAAGATTGAAGAAGGCCCTGACTAGTGCGCCCATACTTAGCTATCCTCTTGGCAACGGAAACTTTATATTGGATACCGACGCTAGCAATGTTGGGTTAGGCGCTGTTCTGTCTCAGATCCAGGATGGTCAAGAAAAAGTAATTGATTATTTTAGTAAGACCTTGTCGAAACCGGAAAGGAACTACTGTGTAACCAGACGAGAATTACTAGCTGTAGTTAAAGCAGTGGAACACTTCTACAAGTATCTCTATGGAAGAAAGTTCTTGTTAAGAACAGACCATGCTGCTTTGAAATGGCTGTTGCAGTTTAAGAATCCTGAAGGGCAGGTAGCTAGATGGATTGAACGATTACAAGAATTTGATTTCGACACAGAACATCGAGCTGGGGCGATCCATCAAAATACCGACGCACTTTCCAGAAGACCTTGCGATAAGGACTGTAAGCATTGTTCCCGAGCAGAAGAGAAAGAAGCAAACTAAGCAAACTCCTAAGAACAACTGTGGTTAACGATACTTGGCAACCCCAAGATCTTGCAAACGACCAAATCAGTGACCCAGAATTAGGCTTAGTGATTAACTGGCAAAAAGCGGACCAAAGACCAACGTGGGAGGAAGTTTGCAGATATTCGCCGAACGTGAAGTCATACTGGGCCCAGTGGAATTCCTTGGTAATAGATGACTGGTTAGATCGCCGTGTAATCGAGAGACCAGAGGGACAAGAAGAAAGAAGACAGATCGTCATTCCAAAGAAGAGGATCCCGGAAGTCTTGGAGGAAGTTCACAATGGAACCAGCGGTGGACATCTTGGTGTTACCAAGACACTTGGCAAGCTGCGTGAACGGTTCTATTGGATGAACTGCAAAGAAGATGTGAGGGCCTGGTGCAAGAAATGTGACGTTTGCGCCGCCATCAATGGGCCACAAAAGCGCGGTAAAGCTCCAATGCGCCAGTACAATGTAGGCAGTCTTTTCGAACGAATAGCGATCGACGTGGCTGGTCCTTTCCCGGAAACGAACGATGGCAACAAATACATTGTGGTAGTAATGGATTACTTCAGCAAATGGGTCGAGGCCTACGCGTTGCCAAATCAAGAAGCGTCCACCGTTGCTGATGCCCTTGTTAAAGAATGGATCTGCAGGTTTGGTATTCCCATGGAGCTTCATTCAGATCAGGGAAGAAACTTTGAGTCCAATCTGTTCCAGCCTTAGGCTTGGCAACTCGGCTATGACTCATACGCCCACCGACGTTCGAAGAACGCCGCTAAGAATTTTCGAGATATGTCTGAACTGTCTGTTTCTCTCATATATAAGCCGATGCCCGAAACCTGAAGGAGATAGAGATAAATAACCGATCGACGCGTACAGTTACAATCGCCGCGCTAATTCAAAATAAATTTCTGTTAGATAAATAATTAGATAAATTGTAAATAAGTTATAAATAGTTCTTTAAGTCTTTTAATTGTTATTGTTTTTGTTAATTAGTGTTAAATAAATTGTGTTTAAATAAATTGTGACTTTCTATCCACACGGAACCGACGAAAAACGTAACAATATGAATAATTATAGATTTATAATTCTGTTATATACTTAAAATAACAGCTGGAGCAGTTGGAACTGGCACTGGTACAGGATAACACATGAACCTGTTCCGAGCCAGTTCCAAAACAAACCTGTTTCGAAAATAACAGATCCTGTTCCAAAGCATCATAACTAGTAACTAGTACACAAAAGGTGAGCCCAGTTTTTACATTTATAATATATTGGACCCAGTCCTCCCCTGGTCGTGAATTTTTGAAATTGTCTCCGCATATCAAAAATTAATATTGTATATCAATCAAATTAATACATATCAAAAGATACCATAAAATGTCTTCTTCACTGGGTTGTACTTTGTGAAGTGAAGCAGGGTGGAGCATTTCTATTAAGAGCTTTTTTGAGTTATAAGTTTTGGTTTGTATAATCCATCTCAGGGGCGGATACAGGAATTTAGTTTAGGGGGGGCCAAAAAAAAATAATTTAGAATATGCTTTTTAGAGCGCAATTTTTAACCCAAAAGCCTAATATTTAACCCAATTTATAGATTTTAGGGGGGGGCCCTGGCCCCAAGGGCCCCCCTCTGTATCCGCCACTGGGACTCCATCTCCACTGGGACATTCTCTCTTTTATTGTTACTTTTAGCACGAATTTCATCTTTTAATGGAGTGTCTGTTAAAATTTCCGATTTTTGCGTCTCTTTTTTGTTGTTTTCGTTTTTCACATGGATATCTAGTATCTATATCTTTTTATTATCTGTTTTGTATCTTCTTCTCTTCGCCAATTTTGATATTGTCTTCGTTTGAAGCAATTGAGTGAACCAAGGAAGACGGTTATTTGTTTCTCCGATCCGTTCTTTTTTTATATTTATAAACCATCTGCGAGTAAATCAAAAGCCGATATTGATCAATTTTAACTAAATTTAGTAGTAAAAATAATTAACTAAATTGAACAGTCAAAAACACAAAAAAATTAAGAATAAGAATATAATTCGGGCAAAAGGAATCATGATTCATCTTGCCCGATCCTGGTTGCCCGAAATGTAGTGAGAAAATTTCATATAAAATATTGACGCTATAAACATCGTCAAACGAAACAATTTGTAGATTAGGTTCTTGCGTAAAGAACTTATTTTCTAATAATGTAAAATAGTTTATTATTAGACCGATTTCCTCCCCCAGCACCCTTAGCAAGTGAAACATGGCCACAGACAGTAGAGGGTGCCTGGTATGATGAACGGGTAGTCCCATCCATAAAATAGTAAATACAAGAAGTGTCAAGTCAATGTTAAATTATGGGAACAGTGTGGCTGCCTGGGTAACTTAATTTTCTGATATGGCGGTTGGGACATTTGACATGACATAGACATGACAATTTCAATTTAAAATTAATATTAAATTTATTTCCGTTTCCGGTTTTTAATGGTGGGCTGTTCAGGAGGTTTAAATGAGGGTTAATATACTTTTTACTCTTTCTAGTAGTAAATAATACAACAAAATTACTCAAAAATATTTATTCGGAGTTTAGAACAATGTAAATATGCAAATCAACACAATTAAAGAGATGTAAACACAAACTACTGTATCAAGTAACAGTGCATTGACAGAAATTTGAAGATGAATAAATATTTTCACAGCGTCACGGGCGTAAAACTAAATAACTGGAAGCAGGAAAAAGACAACAGTAACCCACACAAAACCTGGAATAAAAAAAATTATGTAAAAAACATAAATATAGGTACATAAGACTTTTGTGAATTAAATCAAACAGGACTTGAATGAAAATAAAATGAATAAAAAATATGATACATATACATCTAATACCTTATTTGTATTTTAAAAATAAGCTGCACACAGCGGTGGATGGGCCATATGGGAAAACGGGAAAATTCCCGGTGGGTCGGTGGAAAAATGAGCCGGTGGGCCGGTCCCGATCAGAGCTCAAACAATATTGGATTAGCAAAAATGAATTGGTTAGTCTTCTAACTAAAGTGACGTAAGATCCTTAGTGACTCCATAACTAACTATTCAATTTTCATCAGAATAATTGTCAGTTGCTTTTAAGCATAAACACCAATTTGTAATATAACTAATTGTAAAATGTCTTTCCCTGGGACACTTATAATTTTAATAATCATCTGCTGTTTGTTCGGTTTGAAAATGTTTATTATATAAGTGCAAATATTTTCGGGGTTGGTAGATCTCAATAAAATAAAAATAATATATTTTCTTTATCGAGTTTCAAATATGTTCAATCGAGTTATTAAAGTTTGGAAATTTAAAAAATAGATTTTTTTTTAAATTTAAGCCACCTCAATTTTTCGGTATTTGCATCTCTTTCAGTGCCGTAATATCAGAGATTAAGAAACTATACCGTGGGAGAAAATTTGCGGTGTACAGGAAGTTCTAAAAAGTTTTCTAAAATATACAGGATAATTTAAAGAAAATGCTTCATTTTTAACATCTTTTTTACAAAAAAAACTCATAGACGTGTGTTCCTGGGCTCGAAATATACCCCCCCGAAAATATTTGCACTTATTTAACACTCACCCTGTATAGTTTTACCCAATATTCTTTTATTAATAACTAATAAATATGACTGACTGGCAGCAAAAAAAAAGAATAATTTACCTAATGCTATCATTAGGTAAATTTAAATAGTCTCGATCTAAATGTATACTAAGAATACGGTAGCGTAGATTGACAACTGGGGGCCTCGGTGCAATATTTTTCGAGCTCCCCTTTGTAAGAAGGAAGACGAATTAGAGACGAACTCTGCGGTTGACGGAGAACACCTAAAATCTGTAAAATGGGTTAAATATTAAGCTTTTGGGTTAAAAATGGCGCCCCAAATAGGATATTCTACATGACTTTTTATTTCGCCCCCCCCTAAAATAAATTCCTGTATCCGCCCCTGCTGAGGACTAAAAGCCAAGTCTAAATTGGTGTTTAAAATGTTGCTAAAATGAATTTGCTAAAAATTACTGAGACAGCCAGAGAAGAGTTAAATAAGGTTTAAACTAGATTAGATAATAAAATATTAATATGTCTTGAAAATCCAAACATTCTTATTATGGACTGTAACATAACATTACATCAGAACACATTTATATCCCACTGCCTAGGTATTGCCTAGGATTTTTTCGTTTGAGTCATGGCATTATCATACAAGATGCCAAATGTACAAAAGTATAGAGAAAAAGTTTCGTGATAAGAACTATATAATAACCTAAAAAATGCTGCAGTTTTAATGGCAACCGCGGTTTCAGTTAAAAACACGTGTACACGAGGAGGCTGCTGCTGTAGCAGAGAGAATTTCTGTAGAATGTGCGAAAGTATATACCCGAAAAGCTAAAAGTAATGTATTTCACAGAGGATTGGGTCAGCTGAACTGAATGAATCAGGAAGTCTTAAAGTTTCTCAAAATCGTGACAAAATCGATAACGGTAATTTCATCTTGAATCGTAGCCTATTCAAGATGAAATTACCGTTATCGATAATGGAAATAAAGCAGTAGAACCCTCTAAAACTGGGCCATTTTGTAGTAAAAATTCAGATGTCCGATCCAATATTGGTCTTTACGAAAATTTTGATCCAAGACAATTTATTTTTTTTTTTAAAAACCGGAGGCAAAAGAGCTTTTTCGCACGAGTGAAAAACACCCTTACTTATATACAGCTTGTCCCAGAAATAACTGCAAGTATTTTAAAGAGTGGTAGATCTCGATAAAAGAAACATATTTTCTCTACATCGTTTTTCACTTAGGTTTTTCAAATAAGTCCAAAATAACTCAGTTATTTTACTTTGAAAATTTCCAAAAAAAATAATTTTTTGCTCAAATTTTGAGAACCTTTCTGAATATTTTCTGGATTTTCTTTCTTTTAAATTTAATCTACTACCTATGTTGCCATATTATCAAGAAATTATGTTTTTTAACCTTTGTTTTTAAGTAAAAACTAAAAAAAATTCCGAATTTTTCCGAAAAGTTTTTTTTTTGCGAAAAAAAAAACCTCATAGGCGTGTTTCTGGGGATCAACTATACTACCAGTTAAAATACTAGCACTTATTTCTGGGACACCTTGTATTAATAAATAAAATATGTTTTTTCGTTATGGTCATTTTGTTTTTGTGGATTTGGGCCGGTTGTCTGTTTTTCCCGGGCCGGTTTCAACTTCCCCATCCACCCCTGGCTACACACATAGATTTATTGCATTATTGCTAAGAAAATACATAATAGGTACCTAAGTGGTATGTAATTACGCATTTATGTTCATCTTGTAGATAATTAATGTAGGCTAATAATAGATAATATTTCAATAATCATAATTTACCTTGTATAACTTGCTTTCAATTGCTCAAAATCACCGATCAGTCTTTAAAATAGAGATACGGAAAAATTCTTGGCAAAGCATATCCCAAAATCCTTGGGTCTAAACCTAAAAATGTATAAATACAGTTAATATCTATATTACCTATTTTTACATATAATATGGCCCATACTTACTACACGCAGACACGTCGATTTCATCATTTTCTTCATGTAATTAATATGATATATACTTTATTAAAGTGTTAGCGAGGAACTTTAAATCAAAAAACATCTTTGTACTTCTATCTTCTATCAATCAAATCTAAACGACAAAGATTAAAATGGCGCCCGACCTTGCCAGAGACCTCGGGAGCAGATACACAGACAAAAGAAGAGGACGCCGACGTGCATAAAAATGTTCCGTAACAGAAATCATAAGAAATATTAAGATTTTTGTCTAGGACAGTCTAGACCATAGAGAAATATAAAATAAAATTTATTTTAGTTACTTTATGGTCTAGACCATGCTTTCTGCTTGGGTAGGACAGCGCCAGAACTGCTTCCAATTTTCCCAACGACTTCCAATTTTCCCGATTCCCCTTTTTTCAACTTTCAAAGTCAAAACACACTTGTTAATAAAACTTTTAGGTCGTATTTTCAGGGCTGGTAGATCTCGATAAAAGACACATATTTTCTCTTTACCGTTTTTCAAATAAGTCCAAAATAACCGAGTAATTTTACTTTGAAATGATTTTTTGCTTAATTTTTGAGAACCACTGAATCTTTTGTGGGTTTTCTTTCTTGTAAATTTAGTCTATGTAGCCATATTATCAAGAAGTTATGTTTTTTAACTAAAAAAAAATCCAAAAAATTATTCAAAAGATTCCAAATTATGAATTTTTTCGCAAAAAAGCCTCATAAATAATCGTGTTTCTGGGGTCGAAATATACTACCCCTCAAAATATATTTGCACTTATTTAAGACTCACCCTGTATAGTTATAATGCATTTCTGAATAGGATGGATGCATTTCCTTAAGCCCACTCAAAACAATAAACATTTTAATGGTGTAATAGGATTGAAGTTATTTATCTATTTAATTAGAATTCATAACACAATACGAAAATAACACTATAAGACGGTACTATATAAAGTCTATTAAAATTAAAATTTTCAAGAAAGGTATAGTAAAAAGCGATTCTTCTTTTTTCCTTATTGTTTTATTTATTGTTAATTCGGTTTTAACTAACTCACTGTCTTGGTATATAGACCTTCAAATTAATTGTATGTGCAGTCTCATTTTAATTAAGTTGATCGACTAAATTTGGAATATGTATGTAATAACCTGGTACATAATCTCAATTTTTGTCTTAATAGGTGTATTCATTTTCATTCAAATATATTCTAACCATTTGCTTGTTATTACAAACCAACATGAATAATCAACATATCAAATTCCTGTACTAACAACAAAAAAAGATGAATTTCATGAGAATAACAGTTATTATCATGAAAATATTATTGTTAATATAATAATTTTAAGGGTAGTGTAGTCAG